>NW_020173774.1:0-76873 GCF_003031525.2 Neophocaena asiaeorientalis asiaeorientalis
AGTGGTGTTGGGAAAATTGGAGAGCTACATGTAAAAGAATGCAATTAGAACACTTTCTCACAACACATACAAAAATAAAATGGATTAAAGACCTAAATGTAAGGCTAGAAACCATAAAACTCCTAGAAGAAAACATAGGCAGAACACTTTTTATATAAGTCATAGCAATATTTTATTTTTTTTGGATCTGACTCCTCAGGCAAAAGGAAACAAAAGTAAAAATAAGCAAATGGGACTTAATTAAACTTAAAGCTTTTGCACAGCAAAGAATACCATCAACAAAATGAAAAGACAACCTACTGTACGGGAGAAAATATTTTCACATGATATGTCTGATAAGGGGTTAATATCCAAAATATATAAACAGCTCATACAACTCAATATCAGAAAACAAAGAACCTGATCAGAAAATAGGCAGAAGACCTGAACAGATATTTTTTCAAAGAAGTCATACAGATGGCCAACGAGCAGAAGAAAAAATGCTCAGTGTCACCAGTTACCAGGGAAGTGCAAATCAAAATCACAATGAGATATCACCTCACACCTATCAGAATGGCTGTTATCAAAAAGACCACAAATAACAAATGTTGGTGAGGATGTGGAGAAAAGAGAACCCTCAAAGACTGTTGGTGGGAATATAAATTGGTACAACCACTATGGAAAACAGTACGGTGGTTCCTCAAAAAACTAAAAATAGAAATACTATATGATCCAGCAGTTCCACTCCTGGGTGTATATCCAAAAAAGAAAAAAAAGAAAGAAACCACTAATTCGAAAGATATATGCTTCCCTATGTTCGTAGCAGCATTATTTACCACAGCTGAGATATGGAAGCAATTTGTGTCCATCAACATATGACTGGATAAAGAAGACATGGTGTATATATACAACAGAATGCTTCTCAGCCATAAAAAATAATGAAAATTTGCCATTTGCAACAACATGGATGGACCTGTAGGGTATTATGCTTAGCGAAATAAGTCAGACAGAGAAAGACAAGTACTCTGTGTTATCACTTATATGTGAAATCTAAAACATAGAACAAACAAATAAATACAACAAAAGAGAAACAGACTCACAGGACAAACTAGTGGTGACCAGTGTGGAAAGGAATGAGGGGAGGGGCAAGATAGGGGTGAGGGATTAAGAGGGAGAAACTGTAATGTATAAGACAAATAAGATACAAAGATATGTTGCACAGCACAGAGAATATAGCCAATATCTTATACTAACATTAAATGGAGTATAATCTATAAAATATTGAATCACTTTGTTTTTCACCTGAAACTAATATTGTAAATCAACGATAAAAAAAATATCCAGAATACTGACAGCACCAAATGCTGGTGAGGATGTAGAGCAACAGCAGTTCTCCTTCATTGCTGGTGGGAATGCAAAGTAGTACAGCACTTTGGAAGACTGTGGTAGTTTCTTATAAAGCTAAACATACTCTTATCATGCGATCCAGAAATTGTGTTCCTTGGTATTTATCAAGAGGAGTTGAAAATTATATCCATACTAAAACCTGTACACAATTGTTTATAGTAGTAATTATTCATAATTGCCAAAACTTGGAAGCAATTGAGCTGTTTTTCAGTAGGTGAATGGATAAACTGTGGTACATCCAGACAACGGAAAATTATTCAGCACTAAAAAGCAATGAACTCTCAAGGCGTGAAAAGACATGAAAGAACCTTAAATGCATATTCGTATGTGAAAAAAAGCCAATCTTAAGTGGCTACATACTATATGATTCAAAAAATATGACATTCTGGAATAAAATTATGGAGACAGTAAAAAGATCAGTGGTTGCCAAGGAGTTGGGGGAGGGGCATAGGGGATAGCAAAGTACAGAGGAGTTTTAGGGCAATGTAAATACTCTGTATGGTACCATAATGATTAATACATGTCACTCATTATGCATTTCTCCAAACTCATAGAATGTATAACATCAAGAGTGAAATGTAGTGTTAACTACAGACTTTGGGAAATTATGGCATGTCAGTGCAGGTCTATCAGTTGCAGTAAATGCTGCACTTTGGTGGGGGATGTTGATAATATGGGAGGCTATGCGTGTGTTGGGTGGAGCAGGGTGTGTATGAGAAATCTTTGTACCTTCCCCTTAATTTTGTTGGGAACCTAAATCTACTTTAAAAAATAAAGTCTTAATTTAAAAAAATAATGAAGCAAAAATTTAAAAACTCTATCCATACTGGTTTTAATAATAAGATTATGTGCTGGGAACTTACCTATTTTTCTGAAGTGTGTAGCCTTAGATTTCCTCTGAGGGCTAATCATATAATTTGCAGTTAATTCAATCTCTAAGATTCTCTGAGAGTTATAAACTAAGAATATGAAGGAGTTGGCTTATTTAGCAATGACGGAGCACCCTAGAGTCTTTAGTTTGAAGGATCACACTCAACCTATTTCATCACAATCAATAAAAGTGAGTTGAATAAATAAATCAGCACACATTGTGATGGGCTGAATTGTGCTCCCACCAAATGTGTATGTTGAAGCCATTACTTCTAGTACCTCAGAATGTTACTATGTGGTCAAGTCCTTCAAAGAGGTAATTAAGTTAAAATGGGATCATTAGGGTGGCTCTTAGTTCAATACGACTGGGATCCTTATAAGAAAAGATTAGGACACAGAAACTTACAGAGACCAAGGGGCAACCAGATGAAGACACAGTGAGAAAGTAGCCACCTGCAAGCCAAGGAGAGGGGCCTCAGAAGAAACCACCCCTGTTGACGTCTTGATCTTAGACGTCCAGCTCCAGAAGTGTAAGAAAATAAATTACTTAAGCCCCACAGTCTGTGGTATTGTGTTATGATAGCCCTAGCAGACTAATATATACATATTCAATTTGACAAGCCTCATAGCTGAATTCAACAATCATGTACTGAACCTTCACTGTACCATTTTACTGTGCTCGATGCCAGCTGGATGAGTAAGGCAGAGCCTCTCTTCCTTAAGGGCCCTCTAGTTCAGTGAGGCAGACAAACATGGTGATGAAGAATGATTCCACACAGACTCAGAAATGTGCACGTACTATGAGCTCATATACTTTACCTAACGGAAAGTTATTCTGGGGCACAAACTTAGCACCTGGCCAAACTACCATTGTTTTAACAAAGGCTTTTTAGTTGTAAGTAAGAGAAACCAGCACAAAGAAGCTCTAAGTAAAAAGGGGCGAGGAGGGCTTTTTTGGAAGCCACAGGGCAACTTCTTGGTAACACAGCTGGGCCACACGAGCACTGAAACCAACTCTTGGAGAGTCATCAGGAATCAGTTACTCTTCTCTTTGCTGCCACGTGATTTCTCATCCTTGATCTCTCTACAGGTCTGTTTTCTTCTCATTCTCTGTCGTCCAGTTGCTTCTCTGTGGAAATTGACATTTCCCCAACCCCAGGTCCATGACACTTTCCCAGCCCCAGCACCACTAACCAACTGGCCAGTGACTTATCCCCCAAGATCTGGGAGAGAGTCTAGTGGTCCACTTGGACCAGATGGCCACCCCTTGTCCTATTGGCTTTGGTCAGAGTGGCTGGGAAAGCAATACACACATGGTCATGGGAACTGGAGAAGGAGGCAATTATCAAAGAAGGGAAGTGTACACAGGGCAAATATCCTGACAGTTTCTTTTTACAAGCGGCAAAGTAGAATTCAATGATAATTGAATGAAGGGAAATTCATTCCATCCATCTACAAGTGCATCTATTTGCACTGATTTAAACTTGTGATTTTCAGACCTGGTTGCACATCAGAGTCACCTGTGGAGTTTCAAAAACATGCCAGTGCCTTGTTCCCACTTTTTACCTTAACATCAGAATCTGTGAAGTTGGGGCCCACGTAATCACTGTTGTGGCCTCTCCCGTTGCGGAGCACAGGCTCCGGACGTGCAGGCTCAGCGGCCATGGCTCACGGGCCCAGCCGCTCCACGGCATGTGGGACGGGGCACGAACCCGTGTCCCCTGCATCGGCAGGCGGACTCTCAACCACTGCGCCACCAGGGAAGCCCCCCACATAATATTTTTAAAGTTTTTAAGCACTGCAATGATCCCAGTGTGCTGCCAAGGTTGCAAACTTCTTGTTTAGACTTCACGCCACTATAATTTAGACTTACGATTTTATGGTTTCATATCTTATTCTTTAATACTTAAAAATATTTATTTATTTGGCTGCGCCAGGTCTTAGTTGCAGGACACAAGATCTTCGTTGCGGCCTGCAGGATCTTTCTTTTTTGTTGCTGTTGCTGCATGCAGGCTGTTAGTTGCAGCATGCAGGACCTAGTTCCCTGACCAGGGATCGAACCTGGGTCCCCTGCATTGGGAGCACAGAGTCTTAACCGCTGGATCACCAGGGAAGTCCCTTCATATATTATTCTTAAAAGATGTGATTAAGTTAGGAATCATGTGCCTCTGCTAAAAGTTATGGAAAAATCATCATTGTATTTTGGGGAGAGAAGAGCTTCCTTCAGGGTGGGGTAGTATTAATTTGAAGCTACCTTTTTGTTTTATTTTAAAAAAAGTTTTTATTGGAGTGTAGTTGATTTACAATGTGTTAGTTTCAGGTGTGAAATGTTTTTTATATTTCTGTATGATTAGGCTCTGAAACAAAGTTGATCATCAGGTTCCTTAGAATGTAACAGTCTTCTGGAAAAATAAGAAACGTAGTATCTCCAACAAATCTTTGCTGACTCTTCAGTGGAAACCTTCAGTGATCTTCCCAGCTCTTCTCAGATCCCTTTTTACTGTTTCTGTGCTCCCTTATCTCAACTTCTATGTGCTATTGCTTCCAAATGCCAATACCTAGAACTTTCGTAGAACTTTCCTTGGGCTACTAAAGTTTTGTCTGCCCAAGAAAAGAGCAGAAAATGCCTGGGAGTTCACTCCATCACCCCTGCCCCCAGGCCCAAAGCCAATGACAGACAGGTGTGAGTATGCCGCCACCAGGCTCCCTTACTAACGAACAAATTCTTAGTGTAGGTTTCCGTCAGTTTCCCTGCAGTGTGAGGCTATAACGATTGTTTTTCCTTAGCTATTTCTGTTGTGAGTACTTCTACAATAAACACGCGTTCACAAATCCTTATCTCAAGTATGTTTCAGGAAAACCCAATCTAAGACATTCAGCTTTATGGAATTTTATACTTTCTGTCTAATATTAAAATTCTACATGAATTTTAATAATACTGTTTATAACTTTTCAGACAAGGAGCATCAAGGTTTTACTTATTCCTGCTCTTAGGAACAGAGTAGGGAAGTCACTGAGTCACTGGGAAACTCCCAGAAACAAAGAGTTTGGAGGAACAAACCTAAGTGAGCAGGGAGGAATTGGTTGACATTTGTAAGCAGAGTGGAAATAGGTTAGACAGGTTGGTGTGAGTTGATGTTGGGGAATCTAAAGAGGGATAGTCAGAACAAAGAAAAAAGAGTGGTGACACGAATAGAGGCGGGACGTGACTTTCAAGTCACGTAAAAGTGCACTGTGTAATAAAATAGAAAACAGCTTGGCGCTTCCTGGGGCTGCAGGTATGACAGCTGCCACAAGGCAGCGCTCTGATTACATTCACTTTGACTTCCAAGTAGCTTTCCCTTCTCCCACTCTGCGGTTTTTAAGGGCTCTGACTAGAGGTCTGTCACACTCCAGCCATAGTCAGCCAGCCTATTATCAGTGCCAAGCCCTCCTCCTGGAGCAATGACAGTGTAAATGTCAGCAATGGCAGAAAGGGGACAAATACAGCTGTTGTGCATTTTAGAATAATTGCTACAGGCCATTTGGAGACAGCTTTATAACGACAGCCCTTATACAGACTTATACAGTATTTCACTTTTCCGTTTTGTTCTCTCCTCAACGCTTTTTAACACGAACTTATTAATCCACTCAACTCACGTGAACCTGGGATTATCTGCCTCCCAGTTTTACGCAGTGAGGCTTGCAGCTCCCTGCAAGGTACCATGCTCTTTCTTTTCTTTTAGTTTTTATTGGAGTATAATTGATTTACAATGTTGTGTTTGTTTCTGCTGTACAGTAAAGTGAATCGGTTATACATATACATATACCTACTCTTTTTGTAGATTCTTTTCCCATATAGGTCATTACAGTGTATTGAGTTCCCTGTGCTATACAGTAGGTCCTTACTGGTTATCTATTTTATATATAGTGTGTACATGTCAATCCCAAACTCCCAGTTTATCCCTCCCCCCTGACCTTTCCCCTTTGGTTAACCGTAAGTTTGATTTCTATGTCTGTGACTCTATTTCTGTTTTGTAAACAAGTTCATTTGTATCTTTTTTTAGATTCCACATGTAAGTGACATCATATGGTATTTGTCTTTCTCTGTCTGACTTACTTCACTTAGTATGACAATCTCTAGGTCCATCCACGTTGCTGCAAATGGCATCATTTCATTCTATCATGCTCTTTCATCTCACCGTCCAGCCTTTTCACATGCTATTCCTTCCGCTCTCCTAGTTCTCTCCTCACCTACCTATCTTTACCCAGCACAAATGTCACTTGTGAAAAGCGTGTCCTCACCTCACCCCAAATCTGGGCTCCATTTTTTTTTTTACTTCTATTTTCCCCCACTTCACTCATCCGCTGCCATTTATCTCATTGTATTCTAGGTGTTTCTTACCTATTACCTCCATCCCAATTTCCTTGAACTCCCTCATCTTTATATCCCCAGTGTCTACCACAATTCTCCACAGAGTAAATGGATGAATGAATAAAGCAAGCTCTAAAAGATCAAAGCCCTTGCCCATCTTGAGTGCACAGCAGAGATAGAAATATCCAGAAATTTAGACCAAACCAGAATCTCTTACTGGTTTCTGAGAAATATCCAGAAATTTAGACCAAACCAGAATATCTTACTGGTTTCTGTGATTGACCATATCCAGGCCTCTCCACAGAAGACTCCTAAATGAACCTAAATGGAAAAGTCCTGGGCTCTGCGGTGGGCCACAGGTCACGAGAGATTCCCCAGTGCTGGCACAGCAAGACTTGAAGGCTCATGATCTGTGCAGAAGGCCTGACCAGCATGGCATCGTGAGTCAGACTCTTTGCTTTACACTGCAGTCTAAGCAGCTTCCTGGAACTGCTGTCACTGAAGAAATACACAGAAGCAACAAGCCCCCAGGTCTACATTCCTCTGGCTTCTGGGGGGACATCTCACTCCTGGTGATCACAAGACCCCCAAATTTTAGGTACCCTCTGAGAGACTCAAAGAGAGGCATGAACTTCCTGCATTTGTGTCCCATGTTTATCCTTTTCACGGCTTGCTGGCCAGTTCTGGAGCAAACTAAATAAAAGCAATCTTGATCTGAACCCAAGTCATTATTCTCACCATCCTTTGTGAGATGGGTAGTGAAAGGTTAGCATATTATATGTGGTTGTGAAAAAGCTAGGCCCTTCCTGGTGCCATCTTTCCTGCATAAACCAAAATTCTTTTCTGCCTATTTGTTAATTCCTTCCTTCCTCTCCTCTTTTCATCCTTCTCAAACATTTAATGAGCACTCACTAGGTACCAAGCTCCGTGCTGGAGATAGAAGGATGAATAAGATACAGTGCTCTGCCTTCAAGGAATCCACAGAATTCTGGAAGAGATAGGAAAGTAAACAAATAGTCATAATACACTTGAATTAAGTGCCATATGGAGGTGTCTATGAAACCCTGTAAGTTCAAGGGAGTGGGCCCTGGGGTGCTAGTGGGTGTTTAGTAACCAGCTGGTCGGAGGAGACCTGATTTTTAGTGTTTGCTGGTTCCCGTGTGGCAGATACTTCCATCATGGCTGATTTCAAGCTACTAACCTGAACACAGAGTTGGGAAGGGACATACACAGATGCCCCAGGATCGAACCTGTGCCCCCTGCAGTGGAAGCACAGAGTCCTAACCACTGTACCACCAGGGAAGTTCCCACAGTTGGCCTTTCTGATGCAGTAAGAGCCAGCTCCAGCATACCACCATGATTTCTGCCTTGTAAGATCCTGAGCAGAGATTTTATCCCTGCTGTGCCTGGGCTTCTGACCTACAGAACTTTGAGCTCACAAATGAGCTTTGTTTTAAGCTGCTAAGTGTGTGGTAATTTGTTACGCAACCACAGAAAACTAAACAGAGCCTACTGTACCCTTTTTACAGTTGTGAAAACTGAGGCTTAGAAACAGTAAGCAACTTGACCAAGGCCATGAGCAGCTAGCAAGTGATGGAGCTGGGAGGCAAAATGAGGTGTGTCTGACTCCAAAGCCTGGAACCTTAGCTCCTATGTTCTCATGGAAAACAATGTCACATAACCACGAAAGGCCAGGGTCATGGCAGACCATATTTCTTTGTTTATTTTTAGGGACCAGAAAATGTGCATTATTACTAAAAAATGAAATCCTGTGCCAGAAAAAAAAGCAAATGTTCAATGTAGCTTTGGACTTGAAGTGGTACCCAAGTGGTTACCTTGATATTTATTTCAGAAGGCAATGCTATGGAATAAAAAAAATTTCATATGGCACTCTTATTAAATATTTGAGTTTGGCTAGAGTGTCCATTTCTGCTTTTCTCCTCCAGCCTGACCAGATGTGCTCAGAAAATTTGGTTCTCCCTGAATATGTACATCTGTCAAAATTCCTGTCAATTTTAGCACTACTGCCAAGGGAGTGAACAAAGAGAGTTAGCGATTAACTTCAAACAACTTTGTTGGAGAGGAATAAAGATATTTAAGGCCTATTTTGTCAACTAATTGCATTTGCATATTTATGGGATTTACTGATATAGCAGTAATTAAAAACGATTTAATAGTCTTAAAGGACACATAACTCAGTTGCTGTTTGCATAATAAACACTTCCTTATTATGTTTGCATAATAAACACTCTCCCCCTGCTTCTTCCAAAAAACTGGTCCAAGAGGTGTCATATCTTACTCGGAAATAATGGAAAATCAAAGTGCAAGGGCTCATGGGAATGTGGAGAGGGGACTTCTGAAATAAATATATTTCTAGGTACTCTCTTAATGTTAGGCCTGGCCTGAACTGCTCTCAGAGAATGGCAGATTCAAACTTCAGATTAATAAGTCTTTTTTTCCCCAGGTGATATTTAAGAAGCCTGAATGCTTATCCCCTGACAATTCCATTTTCTTTACTTTAATACTCTGACCTGTTTCAAGGGTCTGAACAGGGTTCACCCTGCATTCATCCTTCCTAAAGAGATGTCTAAGGGGGATGAAATCTTTGACTAATGGATTGCAAAAAATAATGTGAGTAAACAGTATTGAATTTAAGGAGTTGAGAAGAGATGGTTTTCATGGAAAATTAAAGGTTGAGCAAGGGACAGACACCAAATGTAAAGGCACTGAGTATATAAACTAAACCTAGACAGGACAGTAAGGTTGGGAAAAGAAAGCTCTGAGCCATCTGGTGGTGCAGAGCAGGGCAATCAAGGGAAGATCAGGAAATATCTGTATATAAACTACTTTGAAGACAAGTCACTCACACAAACCTTTCTTGTCTTTGCAAAATTCATCAGCCAATAAAGAGCTGTAATGGGCAGGATCACCAGACTGTTGTTAAATTAGCTAATGAAGGTCGTAATGTACCTGTATTACACGTCATTAGCAGTGGCCTTCCAGTAACAGATGGGTATATGAGAAAGTGAGCCAGAAGGGAGGGCAAGCGTGTCCCAGGAGGTATGACTTAGAGTCATGGCTTACTAACATGTGTGGCAAGAAGATAATGTTGATTACCATCTCAATTAAAGCTTTGCATAAAGGCAAGCTTCTGTGCTCCCTGCCCATAAAGAAAAAAGGTCTGCTGCCTGCAGCTTGCCTTTCTCCTGTCCCAATTCATCTCATAGGTAGAAGCCAACAATTCAAAGCATTGATGGGAAGTGATGGGATTTTGACGGCCGCATCAGTCCTTCATGATCTTACCTCTTGATGAAGCCCCATTTATTTTTCTACCCTATCTCAAGGGTATTTCTCAAACTTTCCATAAGTTTGTATCCAATTTCCTCTACCAGGTTATATTTCTTTTTTTACTTTTTCTTCTGAAAAAGTAAAAGTATTTTCAAATGCCCAGCAAAGCTGGAAGCACAGGAAGTAGAAAGAACTCTCCACCCCCACCAGCCATGTGAGAGTTTGTTGCCAACATGATGACCCTTCACCTGTGATTACTTAGAGCATTACTTTTACAAACAAGGACATTATTTTACATAATCTCAATACAATCAAAATAAGGAATTCAACATTGCTATATCACTACCATCTGATTCACAGAACGCATTTGAGTTTCACCAGTTCTCTCCAAAATATTCTTATGACAAAAGGATCCACTGCAGAGTCACACATTGCACTGAGTTGTCATGCCTCTTTAATCTCCTTTTGTTTGGTACAGTTTCTCAGTCTTTCTTTAACTTTCATATCCTTGACACTTTGGAAGATTACATGCCTGCTGTTTTGTAGAATGTCCCACAATACGGGGTTTCCTACTGGATAGATTCAAGTTATGAATTTTTGGCAGGATGATAACAGAAGGGCTGCTGCATCTTCTCAAATCTCATGGTGCACAACTCCCATAACTGGTGATGCTAATTTTCATCATTTGATAAAGGTGTTGTCTGCCAGACTTCTCCACTGAAAGATTATTAAAAATTAATTAATTAATTAATTTTTGGCTGCGTTGGGTCTTCTCTAGTTGCAGCTAGCGGGGGCTACTCTTTGTTGCGGTGAGTGGGCTTCTCATTGCGGTGGCTTCTCTTGTTGAGAAGCATGGGCTCTAGGCGCGTGGGCTTTAGTAATCGTGGCGTGCGGGCTCAGTAGTTGTGGCACACGAGCTTAGTTGCTCCGCGGCATGTGGGATCTTCCTGGACCAGGGTTTGAACCTGTGTCCTCTGCCTTGGCAGGCGGATTCTTAACCACTGAGCCACCAGGGAAGTCCTGAAAGATTTTTTTAAAATCTTTGTATTTAATAAGTATTTTGTGTTAATGTCCTGTTCCTCATCAAACTTTTGCCAACTAGTTTTTATCACCCATTGATGTTTCTTCTGTGAATTAATTATCACTATAAAGATTCCATTATTTCTTCTACATTTATTAGTTGGCAATTCTAATTTAAGGGAAAAGTTTTCTCTTCTTCCCATTCATCTCTTTATTTAAATCAGGATGGCCTCATGGATTGTTATTCTACTTCATGAGTTATAATTCTTTGCCATCATTATTGATTTTGATGCTTGAATCATCACAGATTTGGCCAGTGGGAGCCCCTTCAAGCTGACTCTGTCCTTTTATCCTGTCCCCATGATTCTTTTAGCACTTCTTTACTTTGTGATACAAGGAGGCATTCTAGGCTCTTTTTCTTCTTTCCTGCCCTGGCCCTGGCATCACGCATTTCTCCATTTCTTCCTTGTAGGTGTGTATGCTATTTAGAGACCAAGATCTGGGTGTTAGGTGTACTTATGTTTTTGGGCTGTTCCTGCTCTCAGGCACTCTAGTGGACAGAGCTAGGAACATATGCATGTATGAACACATGTACACACACGCTTACATTTGTATGTATTTCTATATTTAGCTACATGTATCGAAAACGAAGAGTTCACTCTGATACTTCCAAAACCAACTCAACACTACAGGGTTCATCCTAGTTTTCTCCCTTTCCATATTTGTAACTGCTTTCACCAACATCTATATTTTACTGGTAGATGAAAATTAAAAACAGAGCTTCATGGATTCTAAACAAAGGGACCAAATGATTAGGAGAACAGGGATCAGGTATATACTTCCCCTCCCTCAGTTTGTTGTGTGAAAACTTATCTCAAACCTGTCCCTCTACATTCCATCTATAGTAAAAAGCGGGCAGATGTTGGAAATGGTATGAAATTTAATTTTTGTTTCTAGAGCATCTAGGGGTCTACCAATGCAAGATAGAGTTATGTGGAATGATGCATCTTTTTCCTTAATAATGAAAAGTGAATGGGGCTCAATCAAAAAGTGAAAAAAGAAACCCCAGTTTTTATTGAGTGATGTTAAACTTTAGTAGTTTTCATCTTCAGTAAGCCTAGATGCATTCTCTCTTATGTAGTTACTTTCTGAATTGTGGGCAGTGAGAATTTAAGAAGCATTTCTATTTATCAAAAATTGATGTTTCTTTTAATGAAAGGGGCTTAGGAGAAACAAGAGACACTCTTCCCACTGTACTGTTAGCAGTTGCTCTTCATTTGACAATACCAGGTTTCTATTAGCTTAGTGTAATTCAAGAGTCCAATAATCATAGTCAAATGTTGAAGATGTTACTGCATAAGTCTGATTTAGATCAGCTATTTGGCTCTCAATTATTAATGAAATTAGTGTCCTAAATGTCAGCAAGAGCACTGCCTTAGGTAAAGGCTGTAAAGGAAATCACATTAGTGTGGAATTTCCCCTGCTTAGGGGCTCCTCTTGGATTACATTATTCACTTAACTGTCTCCTGTCAGGGAAATTGAAATGTTGGCCAAGATCTGATCCTGGGGCAGAACCAAATGGAGAAGTTAAGGGGTATTGCAATGGCATCAATTCCAAAACATTTGTGTGGTGCTGGTACTGCCTTTGGTCCCATTTAGTGTTTACAAAATAGCACCAGCAAGGACAGCATAAACTGGCAAACAGAGAACGGAATGGAAAGGAGGTCTTTTAGGAAAGACTGAGCGGCATTCCATCCAACAGGCAAGTTTGTGTTTCTCATCTTCTGGAAGTGCTTGGGGAACACTGGCAAGTTCAATGGCCCCTCTGTGGCCCTTGGTCCTGGTGGCCGCCTCAGGTGAGTCCTTTAATGATATTACTAGGCTTTGAATATTAACGCCTAGAAGCTAGAGACATGGTTTTCTATGTTGTGCTGTATAACTCGTCACAGGTGTTTGTTTTTATTTACCATCTGTAAAATGTCAGTCCTGTGAAGCTACACGGAGACCAACAATTTGTTACGTCTTTGCTCCTACAATTATAGATGTATATACACATAGGGTCACACAGTGGGGCTTTACACATGGCTGAAGATATGCTCTGAAATGTTATAATTGTCTGATAAATTTCTGCTTCCTTAGAAATCAAGCTTTCTTTACAACAATTGACATTGAGAGTTTGGGGTATTCTCTTTCAGATTTACTTTTATGTCTGAATAGTATATTTTTATTATCCAAAGTAGTCTTGGCTTTTAGTAGCCCAGAGAGAGAGCTCCTTGGATTTCATCCAGCTACAGAAACCTGGATGTCATTTTGGTATTAGGGGCTTTACATCCAGCCATACAAAGTCTGTGTAGGTGATGAGTGTTTCTCTAAAGACGAGCTCTATAAACTTGCATGTTTTGAGTGTACAATTCCCCTTAAAAATACTTTAGAAACTAATATATATATATATATATATATGTATATATGTTTTCTTTCCCTTAATTTCTGAAACTAAAATTCCATAGTGCCAGTATTAACTCTACTGAATTGAGCCATTTAAATAGGATACAATTGGTTCTTAGAAAATATACACAAATCAAAAATTTATGTTTATGCTGGTGTTTCCCAACACCCCACTTTCTTGAGGGTTTTCCTAGAGCTCGTATCTGAATTTCCATGTTTTAAAATATAACTGAAAGTGTGAATGAGTCAATTACGGAGATGAGGAAGGAATTTGGTAGCCAAGCAGCTGGCAATGATTTTTTTATTGGGTAGAGAAGAAAAATAGCCACTTATCATTAAAGAATAAAAATGCTGGGTGTTGAACTTAAAGGATAAAAGCATATCTTAATTATAAAAATGAAAACAGAGGGAATTTCATTAAATGTCAAATGGGTTTCTTAGCAGAAAATAATTGTGAACATTAAACTAAGTAAGATAAAATAGAAAAATGAAGGTTTGAAAACAGAAGAAATTCTTCATGATTTCTCTTTCTAATGTTTTGCATTATGCTTGATTTTTGCTCTAACTGTGGCAGAGAAAGTGTTTTAATAGTGTCTCGTAATCAGTGCTTGACCATAAATCATACTGAGAACATTTGTTGCAGAAAAATTCATCCTTTGGAATTTTTACTGGTTTAATATCAAGATGATTTGTAAACATTAAAGCCCTGAACCAACCACCAATTCACCGCTGCACCCAGGAGACAGTGTGCTAGGGTAGGAGGCCTGGATTAGAACCATCTAGGTCCTGCCACTCTACTCACCAGCCACGTGACCCCGGGCAAGTCAATTAACCTCTTAGAGACTCTGTTTCCCTATAAGTTAACTGTTTATTTTGTATATTCATGAAGACCGAATAAGATAGCATTATGAAATTGTAAGCTGCAATGCAAATGTAACATATCACTGAGCTGAAAACACACAAATGGCAGTCCAGTGGCTAAGACTCCGTGCTCCCAATGCAGGGGACCCAGGTTCGATCCCTGGTCAGGGAACAAATCCCCCAGGCAGCAACTAAGGGTTCACGTGATGAAACTCAAAGATCCCGAGGGCCGCAACGAAGCCCCGGCACAGCCAAATAAATAAATATTTTTAAAAACCCCACAAACACAGAAAATAACAATGCGCTGTTTCTGTCCAAAAATGTACAACGTGCAACTCTTCCTTTTGAAGGGTTACTCACCTAGTATTCTCAGGGAGCCAGTTCAGGGTAGTGCCAGAGTAAGAGCTTGACCTTTGCATCCAGATCAGTCTCGTTTAAATTCCGGCCTCCTCACTTACAAGCTGTGTGATCTTCAGTGGTACTAACCTCACTAGGCCTAGAGTCCCTCACCTGTAAGTGACCCTTCACGGGGCTGTAGAGTACCTTCTTGTAGAAGTTAAATGAGATAATTCATGTAAAGGGCTCTTAGCCCAGTGCCTGGCACACAGCTAATTATTTAATCAGTATTAGGTATTCAGTAGTACCATGCCCCCAAACCTCTGTTTCCTTATAACATCTCAGATATATGTATTGCTACCAACCACGTTTCTTGGCCTTCCTTAATCAATAGAAATTGATAAGAGGCCAGACAAGAAGTTCAGGCAAGGCTCTATTGGGACTCCTACTATATAGCAGGGAGGAGTAAAAACAAGTAACAGGTTCCCTTGCTCGCTCCCTGAGGTGGGAGGAGCTGGTTCCTTAAATGGTGTGAGGGTAGGGGTGTGTCCAGGGGTCCAGCCAGAGGGGAGGCTTAGGTGGTCTGCCCACCCCCTTGGTGGTGCTGTGTGCAGGGGCATGTGCAGTACCCTGCTTTTGCTCCCTGCTCTTCAGAAGTGGAAGTTGGGTTTTTTTGGTCTTTTTGTCCATAATTTGCCCTAACTGCACACGCACGCAGTTATTTTTAGTCCCTTTTAGTTTCTTTGTATTTTGCTTCTTAAGGAGACATTTGTCCGGGTGTAAGCACTGCAGCAAAGGGTCCTAGGTCCCAGGTCCCAGCCTGTCTCAGTATCATTCTCTTATAATCCTAAAGGTGGTATACTCACTAAAGCAAAAAGAGCTCTTTTCATCAAAGTGCCCAGAACATTCTAAGATAGGCATGTGTGTAACTCGTTGAAATAAGGAAAACAAAGGAATAATTCTATTGTATTCTTAACTTTTTAAAATCTCTCTTCACCAAAAGTGCTTCACAGCTCAGTTCCTAACACATTCTACTTTCCAGAAATTTACAAGTGAATTATTTGAAGCTGATTATTATCATTCAAGGAGGCAGAGCTAGTGAGGAATCTTTCCTGGGTCTGTTGATAGTTTACATCAGTGTCTGTTGAAACTTCACTGAACTGTGAGTCATTTAGTGCTTGTGTGAATGTCACATTAGCTTTCAAGGGGCATAATTTACTGTTAATTAATGGTCACTTAAATCCTTAATCTCTCTCCTCTAATTGATCTTTCTCCTCAGGCAAATTTGCACTCATAGTAGAAATGTAATTTATTATTTCTTCTGATTTTAAACAAAGAACTCTTACCCTCTGTAGTTTATTTAAGCATACTTCCGTTTGCTTCTGATCTTTCTCCAATCATTGTCTGCTTCTCTTTTGTTCCTATTTCCAGCTTCCAGAACATTCTCTTTTTACCCAAAGACTATGACACATTCTAGAAAGTATGCGTTTATCCATAGGGGACCTATGGATTGTTTCCTAGAAAAGGTATCAGAGGGGAATTTGACTCTCCATGAACAGAGGGTATAGGGAGCACACATCCACTTCTCAGAATTATGTCTTAACTCTGTCTCAAGTGGTTTCCTGTATTGAAACAGGCACATTTCAGTGGTTCCCCAGCTGGGACTTGAATTGGGAGCTTCCAAGGGAGGTAAGAGTGAACTTGCCCAAAGCGAAGTTCCTAGGAAAAGCACCAGACCAGCTTTGCTTTGGGCTCCAGAAATCTCTACCCGCAGCGTCTGCCAGCAAGAAACAGTCTCAGGTAGAGAGATTCACAGCACACTTTTTGACAATCACAGTTCACAAAAACTAAAGATGATGCCTGATGCAAGTCACCCACCTTAGTCCCGCATGCCAGAATAGCTGTTAACGCTTCTGGCGTCTTGTCGGGTGAATAGTTAGGGAGTTAAAACGCTAATTAGATTCCCGGTTCAGGTGATAATGAAAGTGAATATTCCACTGCCCACAATGAGTCTGGAATTGCACCTCCAGCACCGTTGTTAGCATTTTGGTCACACTGACATTGATAAATATAGAAATTGCTGACTGCGGCAGCAAGTGACCCAGCATCATTCATAAAGAGATGGGTATAAACAGGATTGTCGCATGGGGAGACGATATCTCATTTACAGTTTCCTGCTGGATCCCGCGTACCTTCAGCAGCTCATCAAAATAACCATCAGAACCGCTGAGAGCCGAGGTGAATTCACACGCAGGACACTACAGATAGATTTCACTCAGGCGCTGTTGGCGGGAGGTGTGCGATTTGCTTCAGTCCAATGACTTAGCGAAGCTTTGAATCCCCCAGGGGCCGGCAAAGCTGGTGAACAAAATATCTTTTTGCAATTCTGAGAAAGCCCTCACAGATTTGTCACTTCCAATTGCTGGTGCTCATTTCTCTTGCTTGCTTTCCCCTGGCCTTCTCGGCCTCAACACCAATCACGGCTCCTCTACAAATCAAGATTCCTGGGTCATAGGAAATGCTTGTTCCCTGGAGCCACAGAGAATTTTCCCAAAGTGAAGATCTCATTTTCTGACAAGTGCATTTTAAGGCAGAGTGAGAGAACAGATATATTTTTGAGGAGAAAAATATGAATTGGAATCTCACTAATCCCATTATTCAGAAATCCACACAAATTTTTGTGTTCAACTGGTTTGTCCATGTTTCTGCTTTAGGCTTTCTATGTGATTTTGAATTACGAAGAGAAAATCAAAAGAAAATTCCAAAGAGGAAGTTAAATGTTGGCTAAGTGCATAGGAAGTTTTCTCCTATGTACCGGGAGGGGGTGATACAGGAAAAAAGAAAGGATGTTGTCTCCAATATGCAAGATTGTTGTAAAAATGGAACTGTAAGTGAAAGTTTGCATCCTCAGAGATGGGGTTGATTTATTTATCTTTACAATGAGATTTCTCCATTGGGCACTTAGACCATCAGCTTACTTTGTTTTTTTTTTTTTTTTTTGCTTTTTAATTGAAGTATAGTTCATTTACAATGTTTCAGGTGTACAGCAAAGTGATTCAGTTATAGACACACACACACGTATTTTTTTTCAGATTCTTTTTCATTGTAGGTTATTATAAGATATTGAATATAGTTCCCTGTGCTATGCAGTAGGTCCTTGTTGTTTATTTTATATACAGTAGTGTGTATCTGTTAATCCCAAATTCCTAATTTATCCCTTCCCCCTCTTGCCAGTTTGGTATCCATAAGTGTATTTTCTATGTCATCAGCTTACTTTAAACAAGTGTCTGCCGATAAGCCTGCTAGTTGGCTGTGAACTTAAGCAGTTCGGATGAGCTGAAAACTATATCCTGCTAGGAGCCCCTGAGTCCTGAGCAGTCTGAAGTGTCCTAAAGATGCTAAGTTCCTTTTATTTTCATAAACGATGAAAACGATGATCGTTTTCTTTTTCAGGAATCCTGGCCATAGATACCCCTCATCCCAGGAGTTCTGCTCTGCATCATCTCACCAAACAGCTATTACAAAAATATCGCAAGGAAGTGAGGCCAGTTCACAACTGGACCCAGGCCACCACAGTATACCTGGATGTGTTTGTCCGCGCTGTGTTGGATGTGGTAAGGACCATCTTACCATCTCCTAGTCCCACCATTCTTTTGTAAAACTACCTGCTGTTTATGCAGGGGTCTAGGAGAAGTTTTATTCTTGAGACTCTCGTTGAGCTGATAGAGAAGTTGTGCTAGACTCAGCAGTGAGCCTGGGGTAAATATTTATTAGGCAAATCATGCTTTCTAGCCCCCGACTTACATTGTGAGGGCAGATATAGAAATAGGAATTTCTATATCTAGAAAATATTCCTAGAAATAGGAATTTCACAGAAATAAGATGTTTTAAGAATTGTGGTCATAGGTCACAGAACATATTTTATGAGCATTGCTGAAACCAAAAATGGTAATAGGTATTATTTTCTATGGTTCACATTTCTTAGTGATAGTAGCAGGTTTATGAAACAACTTCTACAACTTACTGCCTGAAATTTTAAAAGGGGGAAAAAAGTGCCTTGCTATCCTGAGTTTTTAAGGGAATTTATACCTAAGGTATTTGCTAAGGGTAGTGGGAAGATTTGTTTATTAAAGCACATCTTTCCTACTATGTCTGAAAAATGGGTTGTTGTGGGTATTAAATGAGAAAGTGCATGTAAAGCTGTTAGCAGAGGTCTTAGGAAGCCCTCAGTGATGGCCCGTATAATTATCTCTGCTTCTTCTTTCTTCTTTTTCTTAATCACAGTCTTCAGTATCAATAGATCCCAAATTTCTTTTGATTTCTTTTAAAAGCAGACTTTACTGAGCTTGTTTGTTAAAGTAGTTTAATAATTGTTTTTCAATTTACTTCTCAAAATTTTTTTCCAATTGAGGTATAATATACAGATATTGAAATGCACAGTATGAGTTTTGATAATTGCATGCACCCACATAATCCACATCCCTATCAATATGTCAAACATTTCCATCACCCCAGAAAGATCCCCCATTTCCTTCCCAGTCAATCATCATCCCCTCCATCCACAAGGACAACCACTGTTCTGATTTCTTTCATCATAGATTATTTTTGCCAGTTCTAGCACTTCTTAAGAATGAAAATTTACTGTATGTTCCCTACTGTGCCTGGATTTTTTCACTCAGCATGTTTTTGAGCTCCATTCATGTTGTTGTGCATATCAGTAGTTTTTCTTTTTTATTGATAAGTAGTATTTGGTTATGGCTATACCATGATTTGTTTATCCATTCTCCTGTTGATAGGCATATGGGTTGTTTCCAGTTTTAGTGTATTATGAATAAAGCTGCTGTGAACATTTCTGTACAAGTATTTTGGTGTATATATGTTTTTATTTCTCTTCAGTAAAACCTAGAAGTGGAATAACTGCCACTTCTCATAGGATAGATGTACATTTAATGAGAAACTGCCAGACTGATTTACAAAGTGGTTGTACACTGTATACTCCCGCCCATCAGCTACGAGAGTTCCCATTTCCCCACATCTTCACCAACATTAGGTGTTATCAGTCTTTTTAATTTTAGCCATTCTGGTAAGTGTGTAGGGATATTTCATTGTGGTTTTTCTTTATACTTCCCATGGCTAATAATTAGGGACTCTTTTTTTATGTGTTTATTGGCCACTTATATATCTTTCTTTGTGAAGTACCCGTTTAAGTCTTTTCCTATTTTTTATTGTGTTGGTTGTATTTTTATTATAGATTAATAGGGATTGCTTATATATTCTGGACACAAGTCCTTTGTCATCTATGTATTGCACATGTTTATTCTCAGTCTGTGGCTTGCCTACTCATTTTCCTAATGGGTCTTATGATGGACAGAAATTTTTAAATTTAATGAAGTCCATTTTTTACCAGTTCTTTATTTATGGTTAGTGCTTTCTGGGTACTGTCTAAGAAATCTTTGCTACTACAAGTTTACCAAAATATTTTCCTATATTTTCTTTCAGAAGATTTATAGTTTTTAGCTCCTTAGATTTAGTTCTGTGATCTTGAGAATTAATTTTTGTAATGGTGTGAGGCATAGTTCAAAGTTTTTTGCTGTTGTTTTGTTTTGTTTTTGCATTTAGAAAGGATTTGTTCCATCACCATTTTTTGAAAAGTCTTCCCTTTCCCCGTTGAATTGCTGTGATGTCTTGGCTGAAAATTAAGTTAACTTATAAGTGTCAGACTATCTGATATCTTGAAATCAGATAGTGTAAGTCCTTGAACTTTGTTCTTCATTTTTAAGATAGTTTGGCTTTTTAGAACCTTTGTACTTCTACATAAATTTTATATTCAGTTTGTCACACTTCATTAAAAAAAAAAACCTGCTGGGAGTTTGCTTGGAATGGTGTAGGGCCCACAGAGAAATTTAGGGGAGAATTGACATTTACCAATACTGAGTTTTCCAGTCTTTGAATATGGTATGTCTCTCCATTTATTTGGGTCTTCAGCAGTGTTTTAGAATTTTAAATGTAGAAGTTTTATACATATTTCCATTAAAGTTATCCCAAAGTATTTTTGATGTAGCTATAAATATTACTTAAAATTTTAAATGTTCTAGTTATTTGTTGTCATTATAAAGAAATAGGATTCATTTTGTATGCTGACTTTGTGTCCTGTGACCTTGCAAAATTCACTTACTAATTCTAGTAGTTTTTCAGATTAATATTTTCTACATACACAATCATTTCATCTGCAAATAGTTTTACTTCTTTCTTTTTTAGTCTGTGTACCCTTTATTCTTCTTGTCTTATTGCATTGCCTAAGACCTCTACTACAGTGTTAATGGAAGTGGTGAGAGCAGACATTTTCATTTGTTTCCATTCTTACAGAAAAATCTTTCACCATTAAGTGTGACGTTAGCTGTAGATTTTTCATAGATGATCTTTATCAGGTTGAAAAAGTCCTCTCCTATTTTCTATGTGCTGAGAGATATTTTAAAAATCATGAATGACACTAAATTACATCAAATTTTTTCTCAATCAATTTGAATGATCATATGATTTTTCTGTTTTATGCAGTTAATATGGTAAATTATTTTTGATTGATTTTCAAATGTTAAACCACCCCTACATTCCTAGAATAAACCCCACTTGATCTTGATATATTATCCTTTTTATATATTTCTGGATTTGAATTCCTACTTATTGTAGGTTGCATCTATGTTAATGAGGAGTATTGGGCTATAGTTTTATTTTTTGTAATGTATTTATCTGGTTTTGGCATCAAGGTTATGCTGGCTTTATAAAACTAGTTGAAAAGTGTTCCCTCCTCAATTTCCTGAAGGAATAGTGTAACATGGATAATTTTCTTCCCTAATGTTTGATAAAATTCACGAGTAAAACTACCTGGGACTGGAGTTTTCTTTGTGGGAAGGTATTTAAATATAAATTCAATTTCATTAACATATATAGGAATATTCAAATTTTCTATTTCTTCTTGTGTCCGTTTTGGTAATTTGTATTTTTCAAGGAATTTGTCTGTTTCATCAAAGTTACAAATTTATTTGTTCATAATATTCTCTTTTAACTCTTTTAATGTCCAAAAGATCTCCAGTGATACTGCCTCTTTCATTCCTCATGTTGGTAATTTGTGTTTTCTCTTATTTTCCCTTGACCAATATTGCCAAATGTTTATCAATTTAATTTATTTATTTAAAGAACCAAATATTGGTTTTGAATTTTCCTTATTGTTTTCTATTTCACTGATATCTACTCTTATCTTTATTTCCTTTCTTCTACTTACTGTGTACTTAATTTGTTCTTCTTTATCTTGTTTCTTAAAGTGGAAAGTTATATCATTGATTTTAAACCTTTTTTCTTTTATAATTTTAGCATTTAAAGTTTTAAGTTTTCCCCCAAGCACTAATTTAACTGTATCCTATGAAATTTTGATGCATTTTAAAATTTGAGGTAAAAATTATATAGACTGAAACTCATCATTTTTTTAAGATATATTTATTATTTACTTTATTTATTTTTAGCTGCATCAGGTCTTAGTTGTGGCATGCGGGATCTTCATGGAGGCATGCAGGATCTTTTGTTGCAGTGTGTGGGCTTCTCTCTAGTTGTGGCATGTGGGTTTTCTCTTCTCTAGTAGTGGTGCGTGGGCTCCAAGGCTCCTGGGCTCTGTAGTTGTGATGCACAGTCTTAGTTATCCTGTGGCATGTGGGATTTTTGTTCCCTGACCAGGGACCAAACCTGCATCCCCTGCATTGTAAGGGGAATTCTTTACCCCTGTACCACCAGGGAAGTCCCTGAAACTCATCTGTTTTAAGCCAGTCCCTTCCCCCTAGCCCCAGTCTCTGGCAACCACAGATTTTCTTTTTTCTCCCTATAGTTTTGCCTTTCTAGAATGTCATATAAATGGAATCATATTGTATTTTATTCTTTGTTTTTGGCTTCTTTCACTTAGAATAATGCCTTTGAGAGCTATCAGTGTTGTATTGTTGCATATGTCAGTAGTAGTATTCTATTGTACAAATGTACTGCAATTTGTTTACTTATTTACCAGTTGTTGGACATGTGATGTGGGTTGTTTCCAAATTGGAACAATTATGAATAAAGTCACTATAAACATTTGCATACGTTTTCAATTCTGTTGGATAAATACTTAGGTGTGGGATTGCTGTGTTGTATAAGTCTATGTTTAACTTTATAAGAAACTGCCAAACTGTTTTCCAAAGTGGCTGTGTTGTTTTGCATTCCACCTGCAATGTCTGAGAGTTTCAGTTCCTCCACATGATTGCCAGCACTTGATATTGTCACTCTTTAAATTTTAGCCATTCTAGTAGATTTGTCACCACAAAGTAGATTTGTGATATCTTGATGTGGTTTTAAACTTTCATTTCACTAAAAACTAATGATGTTGAACATCTTTCCATGAGCTTACTTGTCAACTGTATATCTTTTAAAATAGAGTATTCACTCAAATCTTTTATTTTTTAAAAAGTAGCATTGTTTATTACCTTATTATTGAGTTGCAGAAGTTCTTTATATAGTTTTGGTCTATTTTTGGATTCTATTCTGTCCAACTAATCAATATATTTCTCCTTACACCAATACACTGTGGCAATTACTGTGCATTACAGAAGTCTTGAAATCAGATAGTGTGAGTCTTCCAACCTTATTCTTCTGTTTTAAAATTGTTTTGACTCTTCTAGGCACTTTGCATTTCCATATAAACTTAAGAAAATTCATCAACTTCTATTTTAAAAACTACCAGATTTTTATTGAGATTGCATTAAATCTATAGATCAATTTAAGGAGAATCAACATCTTAACAATAAGTTTTCAATCCATGACAACAGTGTATCTCTCCATTTGTTTAGTTCTTCAATTTCTTTGCATAATGTTTAGTGCTTTTCAGTGTTCTACACATATCTGGTTAAATTTATCCCTAAGTATTTCACATTTTTGATGCTATTATAAAAGATTTTTTTTTTTTTTTTTTTTTGGTACACGGGCCTCTCACTGTTGTGACCTCTCCCGTTGCGGAGCACAGGCTCCGGATGCGCAGCTTCAGCGGCCATGGCTCACGGGCGCAGTCGCTCCGCGACATGTGGGATCTTCCCGGACCGGGTCACAAACCCGTGTCCCCTGCATCGGCAGGCGGACTCTCAACCACTGCGCCACCAGGGAAGCCCTATAAATGATATTTTTTAATAAGAAAGAGAATTAAAATTTTAATAATATAAATGTTTTTTTAATTTTGGGTCTCTGTTACTTACTAGCATACAAAAATATAACTGATTTGTATATATTGGCCTTGATCCTGTGACCCTGCCATCTAATTAATTTTTGAGTCTTTTTTGTATATTCTTTCAAATTTTCTCTGTAGAAGATCATGTTGTCTGTGAATAATGAAAGCTGTATGTCTTTCTTTCCAATCTTTATAGCTTTTCTTTCCTTTTATTGCCTACTGCCCTGACTTGAACCTCTAGTGCAATGTTGAATAGAGGGTGCACTGTTTTATAAATGTAAATTCAATAAATGTGTTTATAGTATTGTTAAAATCTCCTATAACAATTTTTTTTGTCCAGTTGTTCTTTAATTTCGTAGAGAGGGGTATAACAATCCCCAATTATAATTGTGGTTTGTCTATTTCTCTGCCCTGTTATTAGATGCATACACATTTAAGATCATATGTCTTCTTAACAAACAGAACCTTTTACCATTTTAAAACACCTTTCTTTATCTCTGGTAATATTCTTTTTCTTGAAGTTTTTTTCTTGTTTACTTTTTGCATGGTATGTATTTTGCCATCCTTTTATTTTCAATTTCTGTGGTACTCAAAGTCATCTCTTAGACAGAGCATGTAGTTTGGTCTTTCATTTTGTTAAACTTTTTATTTTGAAATAACTATAAATTTATAGGAAGTTGCTAATAAATTTATAGGGAGGTTCTGTGCACCCTTCACCCCCAATGCCCCCCAATGTTAACATCTTGCGTAAATACAGTACAGTATCAATACTAGAAAATGGACTTTGGTGCTTATTCAGATTTCTCCAGTTTTACATATACTCATTTGCATGTGTGTGTATGTTTCTCTATAATTTTTACATACGTGTAGCTTTGTGTAACCACCACTACCACCACATCAAGCTACACAATCATCATCACAGGGCTCCCTGGTACTGTTTCTTTATAGCCGCAATCCTTTCTCCCCTCTAACCCTCAGCCCCTGGCAACCAATAAATACCTTCTCTATCTTTATAATTGTGTCATCTCAAGAATATTATATAAATGGAATCATGTAGTATCTTACCTTTGAGGTTGGCTTCTTTCATTCAGTGTAATTCCCTTCAGGTTCATCCAAGTTGTGTGTGTATCAATAGTTCACTCTTTTTCGTCACTGAGTAGTGTTCCAGGGTATTGCTATTTTAACCTGTCAACCTATGCATTTTAATGGAAGTGTTTTGTCCATTTACCAATACCATCTTGCTATTTGTTTTCTAGCTGTCGCATCTGTTTTCTGTTTTCTGATCCTCTTATCCTGCCTTATTTTGGATAAATTAAATATTCTTTAATATTTGATTTTAGTTCCTCTGAAATCAAATTAGCTTTTCTGCAATCCCTCTGTGTATTATTTTTAGATGTTATTTTAGGGATTTCCATATCCATCATTAACTTAATACAATGTATTTAGAATTAATGTTATTACACTTCATATAAAATGTACAAATCTTACAACAGTAAAATTCTATTTACCTGTTCCCCTTACATTTACATATATAATATGCCCTACAATACAGTATTATTATTTTACTGTACTTTAAAAAATAATTCAATAATTTCTCTTTAATTTATTTTAATGGACATGTTTCTCTATGTTAATATCTTAGTGCTGCACTATGAATCATAGACTCTGATTTTTTGACTGAGACTCAGGTATTGAAATTGATGAAAACTACTTCAAAACTGAAAGTATAAATTTTCTGTTATAACATGGTTTAAATTATTTTTTATCCAATGAAGTTATTTTAGCATAATTTTCCTCGAGCTTAGATAAACCCCTACTCATTATTTCTTCATAAGCAGGTACATTTATTTATTTATCTTTAACATCTTTATTGGAGTATAATTGCTTTACAATGGTGTGTTAGTTTCTGCTGCATAACAAAGTGAATCAGCTATACATATACATGCATCCCCATATCTCCTCCCTCTTGCGGCTCCCTCCCACCCTCCCTATCATACCCCTCTAGGTGGACACAAAGCACAGAGCTGATCTCCCTGTGCTATGCGGCCATAAGTAGGTACATTTAAATGCAACACAAAAAATCCTCCTTTTAGCACACAATTTCACTTTTCTCAGCTTTATTTTCCCACTCACACTAGTAAAAGTACTCTATCTAAGATCCTAGAAAATACTGTTTAATTAAATGCCAGAAAACGCCCACCCTTACTATCCAAAAGACCTAGTCTCATACAAAGCCCCAATAGAAAACTCCTTTAAATCTCTTTTCTATTTGGATGTTGAACTAGAATTTGGGAGACAATTTTCTGGGGCTGCATCTTCACTTACTTAAGAGATATTAGTCCTTGCTATTTAATTGTCAGTGGGTTATTATGTCTATATTGTTTATCGGACATTGTCCAAAGGGAAAAACATGATTTGAATAAAGACACAATATGAACCATGTTATATGAAACTCCAGGGAAGAGATAGAATCAGCCTTGAGTTAAGAGCTGAAGACAGGTTTCTAGGTCTCTCCTCTTTCTTCTACTTTCTGAGTTCATATTGGTGAAGGTGAAGTAGAATTGCTCAGGCTTTCATTTAGAGGCTTATTTGGAGATAAAGAAAAGGAGTAAAGTCTTTATTTTACTAATTCCCTTGGAACAACTGTATCAAATTGAAAGTTTTAATCTAACTCTTTCTTCCTACCCCAATAAAAGAAAATAAAATTATATCCCTTATGGTGGGTAAGGAGAACACCATTATTTTTTCAAAGATATGCTTTTCTCCACTGTTGTGAAATATACTATTTTTTTACAAAAATATGTTAGACATATTTTATTGGATATGGAAAACTTGCCTTCAGAAATATGGAAAAATCTTATATTCCATCCCTCTAGTTTTATCCCTATCTACTGTCTTAACTTTATCTTCTACATGTACTCAATGCTACAATGAACCTGAACTTCTTGTTTCCTGCCTATATGCTGTTAATTCTGCTATTTCCTCCAATGAATGTGTTTTCCTCTTCATTTGCCATCTATCAAATATTATAGTCCTCAAATCTCAGCTCCTAAGAGAAATTTTCCTCAATTCTCCAAACTGACAGCAATGTCTCCCTCTTTTGAATCCAACGAAGTATGTATATTTCTTAATGCCCATAGTTAGCTGTTAAAATGTCACATACACTAATAGCTACTTGAGGGAAGGATTTTCTAACTCATGGTCCTATTTCTCACAAGATGCAGCATAGTATACCTTACTTCAAAGCTACTGGGTAGATATATGTCTAACCAATTAATTAAGATATGTGAGTACAATTCTAGGGTTGTCTTTATGAATGACTTAGTCTAATATAATTTGCAAATGTCTCTATTACATTCAGGTGGGCTGCTCCTAAAGTTCGTTCCAGAGGCAGGGCTGGTTTGAAGGACTTGATAAAAATCACTCACAAATTCTGCTCAGACACGGACACTCCCAATGTGAAGAGATAACTTGTTGGATACATCTACCAGCAGCTGAACTGCTGGCAACTTTTGTTTGGAGTGAAGAGCTTTCAGCCCAGCTTTCATCAGTGCACCTCCCTTCCGTTATGTTTTGCCTCCTGTTTTGTTTACGTGAAAGACTACAGTCTTGTCTTAGAATTTCTGGGTATTATGTGTACCTTAGGGAAATCTGATTGTAGAGATAATCTACTAACAGGGAAGAGTTTCCATTTGTTTCTATTGAGTTTTGTCAATTCTGAATCCAAGATTCCTTTGTATTCCAGCCCATTGACTAGAGACTCCCAGCCAGACGTTGAGGCATCTGTTTCTATAGTCTTTGGAACTGGGAAAGATAAATAAGAATGTGCAGGAATTATCTGTATATTTGCTAACCACCAATTTAGATCTAAATAGACTCCCTCTGTTAGGAAGGCTAATGAATTCCAATTCTCTGAAATATCCTTTGCTTTTAACAAACAAGATGGAAGGCATCTAAAGAAAAAAATAAAAGAAAGAGATGCACAGAGGGAAAAGCTGTGAATAATGCCACCAGAGAACCAATTATGTTCACCAGCTGGCATTGAGAAACTTGTTTCCCTTGACAAAAAAAAGACTTCAGTTTTAGCTTCAAACTTCTTTTTGACATTGTGTTCTTTAGGGCTGAATGAAAAATCTTCCCAGACACCCCCATAAGGTATTAGGAAAAAAATTCTTAACACTATTGTTACGTGTAACATGACAAAGGGCTTGGCAGGAAGAGAAAAACAAGCGAAGGCATCAACATGGCAGTTAATAAGAGCCAACTAGGTAAAATGACAGTGAAAATGAAACATTAATACGTAGAGACCTTCCTCCCCAGCCACATGACTGAGTCAATGAGTTATATTCACAACTTGTCATGACAGTGATAAAGAAACTGGTTGGGACATTTCATAGATGTAAAAGTATATTTGTTATGAAAGAGTAGCTAAAAGCTGTATTTCTCAGTAACAGAAACAACATTTTGGACTTTTTCCATTGTTAAGGGGGGACCCTCTCTGATTGCAGCTAAGCCTAGAACTGTGCCTTTTGTGTGTTAGTGGGTGAGATATGATCTATTTCAGGCTCTCTCAGCCAGTAAAACTTGGAAGAAAGTGGTGTCACCCAATCTTGGGCTCTCAGTAGAGGTCTTTTTTTAACTGCCCTGAACCCCTCAGAGCCTATCTTGGCTGGGAGTCCTCTCTGTACCTCCACCAAGCTGTTTCTTAGGGAATTACTTGTGAATTCAGTGTTTACATTTTGTACAGTCAGTCCTCCATATCCGTTTTGTATTTGCAGATTGAACCAACTGTGCCTCAAAAATATATTTTAAAAAAATTCCAGAGACTTCCCTGGTGGCGCAGTGGTTAAGAATCCGCCTGCCAATGCAGGGGACAAGGGTTCGATCCCTGGTCCTGGAAGATCCCACATGCTGCGGAGCAACTAAGCCCGTGTGCCACAACTACTGAGCCCATGTGCCACAGTTACTGAAGCCCACGTGCCTAGAGCCCACGGTCCGCAACAAGAGAAGCCACCGCAATGAGAAGCCTGCGCACCACAACAAAGAGTAGCCCCTGCTCTCTGCAACTAGACAAAGCCCGCACACAGCAACAAAGACCCAAGGCAGCCAAAAATAAATAAATGAAATAAATAAATTTATTTTTAAAAATTCCAGAAAGTTCCAAAAAGCAAAACTTAAATTTGCCATGCATCAGCAACTATTTACATAGCATTTCATTGTATTGGGTATTATGAGTAATCTAGAGATGATTTAAAGTATACTGGAGGATGTGTGTAAGTTATATGCAAATACTTCTCCATTTTATACATAAGGGTCTTGTCTTGAGCATCTATAGATTTTGGTATCTGAGGGGGTTCTGGAGCCAATGCCGCATGGATACTGAGGGACAACTGTATAGCATTTTAAAACCTGCCTTTCTCATGTATCTATTTGAAGTTCATAAAAATCTGCAGAGCAAGTTCACTCCAACTAACCTTTGCTGAACCACTGAAGTAGAGTCCCTCTGTATCTGTGCACAATCCCTTTTTTCTCAAGGTATCTAGAAATGTTTATTCAATAGCAACTTGCTTTTTTGATTGCAAAAAGGGGGAACTTTAAAAAGTTTATTGTTTCTCTTTCAAATGATGCCATCCTGTGTACACCTGTATAGTCTGAGCACTACACAATTCCAGGTGCACCCCCCGCAAGAAGTAAATGACAATGGCTCCTCCCTACCCCCCACCCAGCGTGGATTGAAGAGAGTGGTAGTCTTGACCCTATGCACAAAGATTTTATATATATATATATATATTTTTTTTTTTTTTGCGGTACGCGGGCCTCTCACTGTTGTGGCCTCTCCCATTGCGGAGCACAGGCTCCGGACGCGCAGGCTCAGCGGCCATGGCTCACGGGCCCAGCCGCTCCGCGGCATGTGGGATCTTCCCGGACCGGGGCACGAACCCATGTCCCCTGCATCGGCAGGCGGACTCTCAACCACTGCGCCACCAGGGAAGCCCCAAGATTATATATTTTTGATGTGATTGGATAACTGACTGGATAATTAATTTAATATACTTTGTTCTGGGGAGGAAACTGGAGCTGTTGTTTGCTTTCATGCCATAACTCCCCAACTCTATTATTTTACTGAAATTGGTATTACACTTAATATTACAGAAATACAAATGTTATTTAAATGACTCCTTAGCTTTGAACCAAAATCAGTAAGTGTTTTACACATTTTATTTTTAGTGCTGAAAAATATTCTATTGAATGGATATGTACCACATTTTGTTTATCCGTTCATCAGTTGATGGATATTGGGTTATTTCTACTTTTTGGCTGCTATGAACAGTCCTGTACAAGTTTGCTTTTTTTCCTGTACACACTGTGTGTGTGTGTATACTTCTGTTTTCAGGAGTCTTGGGTATTCACTTAGGAGTGCAGTTGCTAGGTCCTATGGTAACTCTATGTTTAGCATTCTGAGGAACTATCATACTGTTTTACACAGTGGCTGCACCATTTTATAATCCCACTAGCAATGTAGGGGGGCTCTAATTTTTCTACATTTTCCCAACACTTATTTTTTTTCTTTTTAATTTTATCCGTTCTAGTGGGGTAAAGTGGTATCTCATTGTGGTTTTGATTTGCATTTCCCTAATAACTAATGATGTCGAGCATCTTTTCAAGTGTTAATTGGCCACATTTATATATCTCCCTTGGAGAAATATCTGTTCAAGTCCTTTGCTTATTTTAAAATTATTAATTTTGCTTGTGGTAAACTACACATAATATAAAATTCCCATCTTAACCTTTTTTAAGTGTACAGTTCAATGGCATTAAGTACATGCTCATTGTTGTACAAACATCACCACTGTCCATTTCCAGAGCTCTTCATCTTCCAAAACTGAAACCCTGCGCACCCATTAAACACCATTTCCCCATTTCCCATTCGCCAGCCCCTGGCAACCATCATTCTACTTTCTGTCTCTATGAATTTGACTAGTCTAGGTACTTAGACTATATATAGTGGAATCATAAAATATTTGCCTTTTTTTTTTGGCGGTACGTGGGCCTCTCACTGTTGTGGCCTCTGCCGTTGCGGAGCACAGGCTCTGGACGTGCAGGCTCAGCGGCCATGGCTCACGGGCCCAGCCGCTCCGCGGCATGTGGGATCTTCCCAGACCAGGGCACGAACCCGTGTCCCCTGCATTGGCAGGCAGACCTCCAACCACTGCGCCACCAGGGAAGCCCTATTTGTCCTTTTGTGACTGGCTTATTTGTGACTTTGCGTAGTGTCTTCAAGGTTCATCCATGTTGGATGTTGTAGGACATCCATGTGTCAGAATGTCCTTCCTTTTAAAGACTGAATAATATTACATTGCATATATATACCACATTTTGTTCATTCATTCATCCACTGAGGGACACTTGGGTTGCTTCCACCCCTTGGCTATTGTGAATAATGAACATAGATGTACAAATATCTGTCCAAGTCCCTGCTTTCAATTCTTTTGGGTAAATGCCGAGGAGAGGAATTGTTGGACCATGTAGTAATTCTATTTTTAAGTTTTTAGGAACTGCCATACTGTTTTCCATAGCAGCTGCACCATTTTACATTCCCAACAATAGTGCACAAGAATTCCAATTATCCTCACCAACACTTATTTTCTGCTTTAAAAAAAAATAGTAGCCATCCTAATGAGAGTGAAATGGTATTTCATTGTGGTTTTGGTTTATATTTCCCTAATGATTAGAGATTATATCAGCCAGCTCCAACTGCCGTAACAAATACCATAGACTGGGTGGCTTAAACAACAGAAATTTATTTCTCACAGTTCTGGAGGCTGGGCAGTTCAAGATCAAAGTTCCAGCCAATTTGGTTCCTAGTAAGAGCTCTCCTCCTGGCTTGCAGATGGCTGCCTTCTCACTGTGTCCTCACAGGGAGGAGAAAGTGAGATCATTCTCTCTTCCTCTCTTTCTAAGGTCACCAATCCTATTGGATGAGAGCCCCACCCTTTTGACCTCATTTAACCTTAATTATCTCCTAAAAGTCCTATCTCCAAGTACAGTCATATATGAATTTTGGAAGAACACAGTTTGGTCCATAGCTGTGATGTTGAGCATATTTTCATGTATTTATTGGCCATTTGTATATCTACTTTGGACAAAGGTGTATTCAAGTCTTTTGTCCACTCTTAAATAAGGATATTGGTTTTGTTTTGAGTTGTAGAAGTTCTTTAATATTCAGGATAATAACCCTTTATCAGATATAGGATCCACAAATGTTTTCTTCCATTCTATGAGTTGCCTTCTCACTCTGTTGACTGTGTCCTTTTTTTTTTTTTTTTGCGGTACGTGGGCCTCGCACTGTTGTGGCCTCTCCCATTGCGGAGCACAGGCTCCGGACGCGCAGGCTCAGCGGCCATGGCTCATGGGCCCAGCCGCTCTGCGGCATGTGGGATCTTCCTGGACCGGGGCACGAACCTGTGTCCCCTGCATCGGCAGGCGGACTCTCAATCACTGCGCCACCAGGGAAGCCTTGGTTGTGTCCTTTGATGCTCATTTTTAAATTGGGTTATTTATCTTTTTATTGTTGAGTTGTAAGAGTTCTTTATATATTCTGGATACAAGCCCCTTACTAAGTATATGATTTGCAAATATTTTCACCCATACTGTGGTTTGTCATTTGACTTCCTGATGATGTCCTTTCAAACACAAAAGTTTTAAATTTTGATGAAGTCCCATTTACTTTTTCTTTTGCTGCTTGTGCTTGTGGTGTCATATCTAAGAAATTATTGCCTAATTCAAAATCATGAAGTTTACTCCTATGTTTTGTTCTAAGAGTTTTATAGTTTTAGTTCTTACATTTTGGTTTATGATCCATTTTGAGTTAATGCTTGTATATGGTATGAGATGTTCCTTTTCTTTTAATCCCTAAGAATATAATCATTTTAGCATGTTTTTACTAGATTCAATATGAAAAAAAATTAGTAAAGTGGATTTTTTTGTTTGTTTGGGGAGATCCTTTTTTTAAATCACTGACGTGGGAAGCCACATCTATTTATATCACCAAAAATATACCTCACTTGGATTAAGCTCATTCAGTCTGTTTTATAAGCAGAGAAATCCAAGCATAAGGTAACAACAGGAATGGCTGCCAATGGCAGTTGAGATAACACTCATTGAAAGATTATGAATAACATCTTGATTACAAATAAAAGCGTGGTCTCATCTTTTTAGTCCAAAATTGGCTACGACTACATATCATCTTTTAGTCTGATTAATGGCAGGGTAACAATTAGAGTAGGAAAGAGATTCACAAATCATTTAAGATGTCAAGTGCAGTTAGTGTGTCATTTTATCATAGATAATATAGTAAAGCTCATAGCGACAGGTGTATGTAATAAATAAGAACTGAGAATACTCAGATATTGAAAAGTCAAGGTAATGTTTCTAAAATCAGCATTATTTCGTTGGATTTGATTTTCTTCCTCTGAATTGTCATACTGTTGAACTGGGCTTTGATTTACTGACACTCTAAGATTTGGTGTGGATGTTCTTTTTGCTTTGCAGGATGCACAGAATCAAAAATTAAAGACAAGTGTGTGGTATCATGAGGTAAACGATTATGTTTTCTTCCGTGCATGCTGGACTCCCGAACTCGATCTTTTGCAAGATGTAATTATTCGAAGAAATAGATACTATCTTGTGTTTCTAGTTCTTTATGTCTGCAGCAGACCTGATTTATTAGAATCTGAGTAAGATACATGGCCATGGTTTCTGGTTGGGGCAACCTTCTTTAGGAGTTGAATGGAAAGTCCTCTTCCCTGACAGATAGAACCAACGGGCTATTCAATTGAGCTATTCATCCGAATCCCTCTTCAGTTCTTTGATGAGATTGGCATTGCCCCTTTGTGATGTTTCCTTTTTGGATACAGATTTGGGATGATGAGTTTTTATCCTGGAACTCCAGCATGTTTGATGAGATTAGAGAGATCTCCTTACCCCTAAGTGCCATCTGGGCTCCTGATATCATCATAAATGAGTTGTAAGTGTGCTGGGGTGTGTTTCTGTGGGGTTTAGACTGCTTAGCATATTCAGGCTGGTTGCTGCTTCCTTTAAGTCATTGTTACTATTTTTTGTTTCTCAACTTGAAGAACAGCATACTGTTGGGAATATTCAGGTTAGAAGTACCATGAGTTGACATCATTTAAGATACAGATTTGATTACTAATGCTTGATGTTACTCATGGATTATGTCTGTGTGTGTGTGTGTTTGTTTTATACATTTACTTATTTATTTATATTTTATATTTTTGGCTGCATTGGGTCTTTGTTGTTACGCGTGGGCTTTCTCTAGTTGAGGGGAGCAGGGGCTACTCTTCGTTGTGGTGCGTGAGCTTCTCTCATTGCAGTGGCTTCTCTTGTTGCAGAGCACGGGCTCTAGGCATGCGGGCTTCCGTAGTTGTGGCACGCAGGCTCAGTAGTTGTGGCACACGGGCTTAGTTGCTCCGTGGTATGTGGGATCTTCCCAGACCAGGGCTCAAAGTCATGTGCCCTGCGTTGGCAGGTGGATTCTTAACCACTGCACCACCAGGGAAGTCCTATGTCTGTGTTTTTTTTTTTACATCTTTATTGGAGTAGAATTGCTTTACAATGGTGTGTTAGTTTCTGCTTTATATACAAAGTGAATCAGCTATACATATACATATGCTCCCATATTTCTTCCCTCTTGCGTCTCCCTCCCTCCCACCCTCCCTATCCCACCCCTCCAGGCAGTCACAAAGCACCGAGCTGATCTCCAGTGAGTTGACTTACAAGGCTCTCATTGCTGAACCCACCTTTGCCAGGGTGGCTATCTCAAGTAAAGTGTGATTCTGTCTTTGCACTTCTAGGCTAGTCTTGGGTGTTACGGTCACCATCATCTCATAATCAGTTCTGCTTATGTATTGGAATGACTAAAGCCCTTTCCGTAACAAAGATCTTTTGTGTTTCATATAGTGTGGACCTTGAAAGATCACCTGATCTTCCCTATGTTTACGTGAACTCATCTGGGACCATTAAGCACTCTAAGCCCATCCAGCTGGTCTCTGCATGCAGTTTAGAGACATACGCGTTTCCATTCGATATCCAGAATTGCAGCCTAACCTTCAACAGCATTCTGCACACAGGTAAGCCACGAGAGGTGTAGCCTGCTAGTGGGCAAACACACTTGTGCTGGGTTGGCACACATAGGTGAAATGATTACATTATGCTGTCCCTCAGGTCTATTTTATTCTTGCACATAACTGACTTTTTATAAAGCTAAATCTCTTCTTGTAGTTATTTGGCTCCTGCTGTAATTCAGACTAAGTACAGTATTGTGCCCAGAGATATTGCCCTTTGCTGCCGTTGGTTTGAAAATACAATATTAGGCCTCTACTGCCATTGAGAACGTTATAGAAGTCTCATTCTATCGACAATGGAGTACAAACCCTCAGTTCATAGCTGCTTTTTTTCATGACCTGAAAGTTTTTATCCCCCATCCCTACCCCTAATTCAAAATGGTATATTGAACCCCATCTCCATAAGATTGTCCATGTGGGGACAAGAGTAAAAAGGAAGGATTTGAATTGTGAGTTGGAAAAGTGGGTTAATACTGGTGCCTCTCTCCATGGGAAGTCAAGTGTTTCTGTTGTTTTCAGTGGAAGATGTAGACCTGGCCTTCCTGAGAAGCAGAGAAGACATTACACATGACCAAAAAGCATTTTTGAATGACGGTGAGTGGGAACTTCTTTCTGTGTCCTCAACATACAACATCCTGCAGAGCAGCGCTGGAGATTTTGCACAGATTCAGTTTAATGTAAGTCCTCCCCCTTCCTGTCCCTGTTGCCCACTTCTCTGCAGTCTTTCACCTTCTCTGTTGGGCTGAGGAGTCTCTCTCCTGCATCTTCTCATTCATTACCACCTAAGTACAGGAGATTCCAATGGTTCCATCATCCACTTGCATTTTGGCATTTCAGAGACGAGAGATTCAGCCGTAGATCCTGGACTCCTGCTGTAGCTATTCCATATGTGAATATAAAGAGAATGGTTTTCAGACAGAGACCTGAACCAGCCCCTACAGCAGGAATCTCCAAGGCTTTCAATACACGTAACATCCTCACTTTTAATTGCTACTGAGAGAGAGAGAAAGAATACCCCACAACAACAGCAACAAAAAATTGGGAGAAGAGTGTCTCTTCAACATTAATGTCCTGTTTGCAATTGAGTAAATTATTAATTAATCCCAGACTCAAGTGCATAAAATTATCATATTATTAACTTGAGTATCTTGAGGTATTAGCTAACAAATCACCTGCAGGATCCACAGAGACCACTGGTGGTTTCCAGATCAGAGAGAACAACTACTCTAGAACGACGTGATAAGAACCCAAACTTCTCAGATGTGTCACCGGGAATGCCCTTGGCTGCACTGTTCCTGGGGAAATTTGTCCAGCAGACACCTGGGAGGCAGTTGGGAGCAGGACAGTGAAGCCTGATACTTTGCAGCAAGTTTCTGCAGCCGGCAGACTTGTCATTAGTATTCAGCCCTGCTTTTCTGCACAAAGTCAGCTGGTGGTGGGAGCTGGGGGCAGTGGGAGGGTCTTTCATGCCAGGTAATCTGATTGAAAAGTAGAGACTACAGACAGGTCAGGATTGCACAGATGAATTCACACAGATGAAGTCTCCTGGAAGCAGACCTTTTGAATAAGAAGGAAAAGTCAGACTAGACTAAGGTGCTACGGTTACAATGGATAACCATATGCTAAGGCGAGTGGTGGGGATGAAATAAGCGATTATTGAGGGCACGGAAGTCCTCCATTGGTTAAAAGGTGTGGCATGCAGCTTTCCAGCAAAGCTCTTGTTAAATCAAGGCCTCTTAGACACAGCTGTGATTTGAACATGACTAATGTATAACTCCAGGCACCAGCTAATCCCAATTCATACCTTCTTTGCGGTAGGGCTTGGGTTCTTGCCTATTCTGCTTGGTTTCTATCAAAGCTTGCATTGTGGCTTGTTTGTCCACTTTTTTACCCAGAGAAAGGGAGGGGAAAAAGAAAGCTTTTTTAATTTCAATGAGTTTCTTGGCTAAGAGTAAACACCTCATTAATTTTAAAGATATCAGCCCACAAACATTATTAATGCAGCCCGAATAATGGAGATCATTAAAGGGAAATGTGAGGGAGTAGCACATGCAAGGTGGAACACAGTCACCTATCAAGCACTCTGGAGAACGCTGCACACACCATTACCTACACTGCACGGAGGAGACAAACAAAGATGGGAGACGGGGCAGGTAAACAGGAGTGTGTGTTCCCACGCACACAAACGCACTCTCTCCATAGAGCAGCCAGTATTTGTAGTTACATGTCACTCTTTACCCTAAATATTAATTGTCTTCTCAACAGTGGCAAGAGGTTTTCTTTTTTTACTTTACTTATTTATTTGTTTGTTTATTTTTGGCTGTGTTGGTTCTTCGTTGCTGTGCGCAGGCTCTTCTATAGTTGCATCGAGTGAGGGCTACTCTTTGCTGCTGCACGTGGGCTTCTCGTTGCGGTGGCTTCTCTTGTTGTGGAGCACGGGCTCTAGGTGTGCGGGCTTCAGTAGTTGTGGCACGTGGGCTCAGTAGCTGTGGCTCGTGCACGGGCTTAGTTGCTCCGCAACATGTGGGATCTTCCCGGACCAGGGCTCAAACCCGTGTCCCCTGCATTGGCAGGCGGATTCTTAACCACTGTGCCACCAGAGAAGTCCTGGCAAGAGGTTTTCTATGTCCTAGCTCCATGTAAATACGATGAACAGAGGCATAAAAGATTGTTAAAGGGAGGAGACGATCTCCTCCCTGGATCCTGGGGACCAAGGTCCCATTCGTTTGTTGTCTTCACTGCCACCCTTCTTTTCCATTCAGTGTTTACATTGAGTGGGGCTGGAGGGGACATCGGTGTGAGATTTCATGCTCTTGGAACTTCTCCCTGGGGACCTTTGCCCTGGAGGTTAAGGTTGGTTATCTAGCAGGCTGCCTTCCACCCTGGCCCTCTGGAACAGAGTAGGGAAAGGATCCTGAGAAGAGCCACAGATCGTGTTTGGTAAGGCAGGGAGTCAGACTCAGGGGCATTCCTGCAACTTTGGAAGACAAAGTAGATTGAATGACTCTCCAGTTCAGTTCTTTGTCCCCCTCGACCTCGTTCAGCCTCCCTGACTCCCTATTCCCACTATGTGCACCGTGTCGGCCCATGTTCTCCTACTCCGTGCCAGACATCCTACTCTGAATTTAGCAATCAAGTCACCCTGGTGTCCTTCAACGACCTTTAGCCAATAATGTGAAACTCAGAGCCCAGTTCCATGCCAACGATGGGCCTGCCAGGGTCCTGACAGCAAAGGGCCAACTCCCTCTGAATCTAATCACCTCCTATGTCCAAGTCCAGGCTACCCAGCAGCGAGTAGGGAACAGGTGGGGCAGGCAGGAGGAACAAAGATCTATTCTAAGTACGTCATCAACCTGGGCCTGATGTACATGCTGCCATTGATACTGAACCAGGTGCCCCATTAGTTCTGGCTAATGGGCAATCCTGTCTGCAGCTCTAGGACATGTCTTGTTGATCAGAGGGCACCGGTGACACTTTGGGTCAGGCTGCATTCCACAGGGGGCCCACAGCACAGGCACCTCTGCCTACGAGGATGTCTGTGTGCAGCCTGGCACCCGATCCAGCAGCCATAGGAGGGGAGGTTTCCTCCAACACATTGCCAGAGGTGCTGGTTCCCAGAAAGAGCAGGGTGAACATTTGATTTCTATATGGTAGTGTTTTGTTTCTTTTTTGTTTGTTAAAGAATGAGGGTAGAAGTGAGAGGCGGTAGAAATAAAATTTGAGAACTCACGTTGGATAGAAAAAGGCGGACCGTGGGAACTAAAGTGAGCCGGACCACAGATGTCCTCTCACTGACTAAATGTTCATGCGGCCAGAATTGGGAGGCCCACAGGGGCCTCCTAGAAAAATGCAGAGGGGCATCTGGGAAAGAAAGGTGCCTTGTTTACCCTCACTTTCAGATGTAATTTTCCTTTCTAGAGTAGGGTAGATTAATTTCATTGAGATATCCTTTGAATGCAGCTCAGAAACTTGATAGAGGATCCTTCTAAGCTCTATTAGGTCACTCTAGAGACAGAGATAAAGAGAGGAGAGAGAGACACACACACACACAGATATATAGATAGATGATAGGTAGAGAGAGAGAGAGATAGAGAGAGAGAGAGAATTTAGACCCCTAGAAACCCTTCCAGGGTCACTCAAGTAACCCTGGAATCACGGACTTTCTGCTAATCCAACCCGACCCATGGTCTAATTCCAAGAAACTCTCACTCTTGTGCAAGGATCTTACTTAAATGGCCGCAACTTTCCCATTCTTTCTGAATTGGGAATGTTAGGAGGGGCTTGGGAGAGGAGGAGAATGGGCTTCTGTATGAAGCGTGAGTCTGGGAGTCAAAATTCCAACTATGTCATAAAGATGGTCATGCAAAATTGAGTACTGGTGAGGTCTACCATCAAGGAGGCAATTAGAGGCTAACCCTGGGGCCTATTCCATCTCCAAGGAGCTCTCCACATACACATTCTGAATTAGATTGATCTCTTTCATTAACATCGATAGGCTCCAAATACCTTTGTGTACTTATTATTACCTGGCTTTAATGGATAACGAAATTGTGGCATAATACTGCTAACACCTGAAGGGTGTCTAATGGAGAATACGGACTGAAACCAAAGTGCTGTTTCTTCCCCTTCTGTGGAATTTAAAGGCACCGGCTCCTTTAGTCCATTAGAAATGATGGGCTCTAGGTAGGGGCAGTTCTGCAGAGAGTGGTGTCTCACTGAGCTGGTGACATACCGTCCCCTGGCATACAGGGGTCACTGCCTGACATGACCTGCAGAGAGGCAGCCCTCAGAACACTGACCTTAAGATGAGAGCCCCCCGTTGGGCTCACTCCACTCTCCCACCCTACTGGAGCTAAAAGAAGCATTATTAACAGACTCTAATACAGCTCAATGAACACCTTTTGTGTTCTATCATGCACCAAGCTCAATGCTGAGCACTGCGGACACAAGCATGAATAAAACAAGTCTCTTGGTTCCTATCACAGGCCTCAAAATCTGCCCAGGGAGACATGATAACAGTGACCACAAAACCAAGCACTAACTCCAAACCAGGCGCTGTTTTAAGAGGTCGTACTATAACCCTCACATCTCTATGAGATGCAGCCTCTAAGGATCCACATTTTTACAAGTGCTTGAATTGGGGTGCAGAGAAGTTAAGTATCTTAACCACGGTTATAGGGTGACTGGTGGAGCCTGGACTTGACTCCAGAAGCTATGTGCCTAAGCCTATATGATGGTGACACACAACTAAAGACAAGCAGTAATATTCCAGTCCAGTCTGTGGCATCCTTCCGTTGTGTGTTACCGGCCAAGTCGCCTGTATTAGTTTCTTAGAGCTGCTATAACAAAGTACCACTTTAAAACAATAGAAATTTCTTCTCTCACAGTTCTGGAGGTCAGAAATCTGACATCAAGGTGTTGGCAGGGTTGGTTCCTTCTGGGCACTCTGAGGGAAAGACTGCTCCATGCCTCTACCTTAGCTTTTGGTGGTTGCTAGCAATCTTTGGCTTTCCTTGGCTTGTAGACATATCGCTCCAATGCCTGCCTCCATCCTTACATGGCATTATCCTTTGAATGGATACAAAGGATATCCATTTTTTCTTCTTCTTACAAGGACATCAGTCATATTGGGTTAAGGGCCAACCCTATTCCATATGACCTCACCTTAACTAATTTCATCTGCAATGATCCCATTTCCAAATAAGGTCATATCCTGAGTTTCTGGAAGGACACGAATTTTGGGGGGCATTATTCAACCCAGTACCATCTGCCACCCTCTGACTCCCCCAAATTCATGTCTGTCCCATGTGCAAAATATAGACGCCCTATCCCAACATCCCCAAATGTCTTAACCCATTCCAGTACCGATTCTAAGACCAGAATATCACCTACACATAAACTCAGAGAGTCCCAAATCTTGTCATCAAATCAAGTATAGACCCTGGGTATGGTCCATTCTGGGGCAAACTTCGATCTGCAGACTTGTGAAATATCTAACCATCAGAATCTGGTTCCTGATCCCATAAGACATGGGTTGGGGGTTTGCAGGGCAAGAGTAGAGACCTGTCCTGTCACCAGTTCTAACTCTATCATTTAGGTTAGTGTCTGATACCCTCTTCATGCTCAATTCATGTTTCTTGAGCTGGGGGACAGAGGGCTTTGAGGATCAAAGGAGATCATGAAAACAAAACATTTCTGAAAACTGTGGGATAAAATTAGAGTTTCTTTAGGCTGTACTGGGCTTGTAGAGAAAATTAGTCTAGTCCATAGGTAACGTTGCCCCCAGATCAACTTAAAGAAAAAGGTGGGTCCTTTGTGCTTGAAGAAAACCAAACCAAAACTGTAGGAACTATTTGGTCTGTCTTAAGAATTGGAACATCCTTGCTAAAAGGCAGAAAAATGGCTAAGGTAGTTCTGGAGGGTCTGTCTCGTTTCACGATTTTACAAGCCAAACATAGACATAGAGCTTTCTGCTTTATGTCACAGCCCAAGCTAATCGTCCACCCTTGTACCTACCTGTTTACTTTCAGCTATTGTTGATAGCCAGTGAGGAGTATCGTCACAACAGGACAGGCTACATACTTTTTGGGGCCTCCTGCAAAGTGAAAATGCAGGGTCCCTTGCTTAAAAATTATTAAGAATCTCAAAATGGCACAAAGCCAAGCATGGGCCCATCTCAGCGCCGGGCTCCTTGTGACTGCATGAAGCTGGCGTGCCTCCCAGCCTCTTAGCTCTTGCCACGCCTCTCCCCTGGCACCTTGGAGAACGTGAGGTTTGGTGAAACTGCACTTTCCTAGGAACCAGGGACCCTAAGGAGCCACACTGCCCATGTTTGGTTCCGTCCCAGATTTCCATTCACTCTCTGCATCAGCCTCTGGGTGGAGAAGAGTCATCTCAGCCTATGCGCTATTTACACGGGAACTTTATTTAAAGAGTAAAACAGCTAATCTCAATTGTACCCAAGATGCTTGGCAAGGCAAAAGTAAACTGCTTTTTCAAAAAGGGAAAAATCAAGGCAAGGAGAGGTTCGATACCATCCAGAATCACTTGAACCAGCACATCAAATTGAGAAGCTTAGGAACTCTGCTGTTCCTTTGACTCTAAGTCTGGGCTCTTTCTGCTTAACCAACATGCCTACTGGTACTTTTCTTTAGGGTGGTATTCTTATTCCTTTCATCTCCTTTATGTAACATCCACCATGAAGTCTCTGGGGGTCTTCCCACTTCTACCCTCCAGAGACAGCAGGCTTGGTCGCCCCCATCTCCCCATATGGCTAGATCACCAACAGCCTAGGTGGGGCTCACAACACAAGAGCCCCTGTGGACCCTGGCCCCTTGACTCCCTTCCCCCTGCACCTCCAAACACGGCTATGTCTGTCACAGCACAACGAAGGGAGTAGAAAGGTGCAGGTTGATGACAGGTCATGGTTTTCCTTGTTGACTGCACTTGGGTAAAAATGTATTTTAACCAAATGATTGCAAAGCAGTGAGTGTCACTCTGGTTTAGATATTTGTAGCCAGTTATGTCTCATGTGAAAGACAATAGCCCGACTACAATACGCCGAATGGCTCTGGTCTGCGGAACTCCCCTGAGTCAGGACACGCTTCAGGACCCAAAGGCTGGGAAGGCCCTGCTCTCACCAGCAAGGTGACAACTGGTTTCACCCAGCCAGGCTCTTCGCCCACCACCTTCTGCTCTTTCCCTGGTCTCTGACCTGGCTCCCTCCGTGTGATCCTCGTCCAGAGAGGGAGGCAGAGGTGAGAGAGAAGACCCTGAACTCAGCTCAGAGGTCTGATCAGACCAAGAGTAGGCTGTATGGGAAAGAGCACAGCGCTTGGAACCAGAAGATGTGGGAGCACATCCCAGCTCTGCCACTTACTCAGCTTACTTAGGGGGTTAAGCTTTATTTTTAAAGATCTATAAAGTGGGGATGCTCTATTACCTCCCAACAAACTGACAGTGAAGAGTAAACAAATCACATCCCATGTGAAAAAGTATCTAGCACACTAACTGACACGTAGAAATCGTTCAGCTGTTTGGTGAATCAGAGAAATGGGAGATTTCAGACATCATTTTTTTCCAAATCTAACAGCAACATGGCCCAGAACATTCATTTGTTCAGTAAACATTTATCGAACACCCACTGTAAGGTAGGTATTATTTCTGGCCCCATGAAGGATTAGAAAATGCCATTTTCACCCTCAAACGGTCATTGCAAAGCAGTAAGTGTCTGATGGGGGAAACAGCCCTGTCATATCATAGTTTCTCTCCAGGAAGGATGAGAATAGATTTTGGGTTAATTACAGACATCTCCTATTCCCATCCCAGAGAAGCTAGGTATAACGAAATGGCAGCAGCAATCATTGTAATTTTATGAGTCTCAAATTCCCAGCTAAAAAACCTGCTCAGCAGCTCCCTGCCCAGCCGCGCTGCAGGCCCTGCTGGGTATCTGCAGTTGTCCCCACCTCACGTCTACTTTTGCTCCTGGAGGCTGGTCTACGGCCTGTAGAGTTGGGACTCCTCGTCATGTTTGGCCAGTAGCGGGCAGGGGAGGCAGTGGCAGGAGATTGGAAGGAGGGGGAGAGTGAGTGGGGCATTTATCTCTCCATTTCTCCCCACCCCGCGGTGTCTCCGCCAGCTGGCTGTGCTCCTACGAGGAAGCCACAAGTCCAACCAGCTTTCTGTCCCCTCAAGTTCCAACCACATTCCCGGTCTTTGGTCCCTTCAGGCCTAAGGGTAGGAAGAGCTGACGCAGTCCCCCAAATCCCCGGGGCACTGTCCTCTTCCTTGTGGTTTCTCTATGTCCTGTCCACACCTTGTCAAGCCCTCCTCAACTTTCCTAGTTTAACTGTGCTCTTTGTTCCTAACAAGACTCTGACAGATACACAGGTACTAAGGTGTTTGCATCCCAGGTAAGAAGAGAGACTAGGGCTTCCCTGGTGGCGCAGTGGTTGGGAGTCCGCCTGCTGATGCAGGGGACACGGGTTCGTGCCCCGGTCTGGGAGGATCCCACATGCCGCGGAGCGGCTGGGCCCGTGGGCCATGGCCGCTGAGCCTGCGCGTCCGGAGCCTGTGCTCCAAAACCAATACAATATATTGCAAACTAAATGGTTTAAAAAGAAAGATTATGGTGTAAGACCTGGTTTTAAAACAGTTTCTCACTCACCAGTTATGTGAATTTGGACAAGCAATTTAATCTCTAGGAACCTCAGTTTCCCGGTTTGTAAAATGGATATAATAATACCCAGCCCTGTGAGAGAGTGGTAGTGTATATATGGACATATATACACTACCAGATGTAAAATAGATGGCTAGTGAGAAGCAGTCGCATAGCACAGGGAGATCAGCTCGGTGCTATGTGACCAGCGAGAAGGGTGGGATAGGGAGGGTGGGAGGGAGGGAGACGCAAGAGGGAAGAGATATGGGGATATATGTATATGTATAACTGATTCACTTCGTTATAAAGCAGAAACTAACACACCATTGTAAAGCAATTATACTCCAATAAAATCGTTAAAAAAAAAATAATAATACCCAGCCCTCAGAGCAGCCCTCAGAGCTGTTGTGAGGATTAAATAAGAGAAATCATATGAAACACTTATTCCAGTGCCTGGCACAGAGCAAGCGCTAAATAAATGGTAGCTTCTTCTTATAATGGTTAATAATATTAATATTGGTTCTATGTAAAAGCTTAAAGGATTTTTTTCTATTTTCTAAACCACAAGATAATCTCCTATTCTAAACTACATAGACTTTTCATATTATGCAGAAATGTTGGGATGGCAGAAAGTGTTCTTGGCTAAGTGTTCTTTGGCCAAACATTTGTCCATTGGCTTAGACCCTCTTGGCAACAGATTCCTCATCCGTGTCCAGGTGGTGATCCGCAGGCGCCCACTGGTCTATGTTGTGAGCCTGCTGATTCCCAGCATCTTCCTAATGCTCGTGGACCTGGGGAGCTTCTATCTCCCGCCCACCTGCCACGCCAGGATTGTGTTCAAGACCAGCGTGCTGGTGGGCTACACCGTCTTCAGGCTTAACATATCTGATGAGGTGCCGAAGAGCACAGTGACCACCCCTCTAATTGGTAAGCAGCTCCGGGGTCGCTAGGTACCTGTCTTGCATTACTTCTGTCCAAGATCTGGTGTTGCCTTTCAGATGGGGAAGGAAGAGGCCCAGGGACCCCTGCTAACTCCACCTCCATTGGCTCCTTCCCTCAGGGGTCTTCTTCACGGTCTGCATGGCCTTCTTGGTCCTCAGCTTATCCAAGTCCATCCTGTTGGTCAAATTCCTCCATGATGAGCAGTGCAGCCAGCGGGAGTGGACCTTCTTGTGCCTTCGAGGGGACACCGATGCGGAAGGGTCTGGAATGGATCCCTTGGCCCAGCTCACTGGGGTAACAGGTTTGTGAGAAGTCTTGAGGTCCCTGCCTGGTTCTGCTTTATCACCCTCAGCCTTAGTTCCCATGGGCGGAGTACCAGGCGGTCTTGAGTCAGCTGTATGAAAAAATGGAAACACCTGCTTCTTAACCTCTGCCCTGCATATTACATTACCTCCCTGGAGACTGAAGACCGTCTCCTGCTGGCTTGCCAGGAAGCCACATGTCAGCCTAGAGATCAGGGCCTCGGTCCCCTTAGCTTGTTTTATTCTCCAGTTTGGAGCCATTGACTCCAGAATAGCAGAGTGCATGCATGTGCACGCGCGCGTACACACACACACACAAATAGTTTGTATACATGTGGGATCTGATCGCTTAATGTGCAAAAGTATACATCATCCCAGTGTTCCCTTTGGCAACACATATACTAACACTGGAATGATACAGAGGTTAGCATGGCCCCTGTGCAAGGATGACATGCAAAGTCATGAAGCAGTCCATATTTTCACTGTATCCTCGAGAGTTGCCGAGAGAGTACATTCCGAAAGTTCTCATCACAAGAACAAAAATTTGTAACTGTGTGGTGATGGATGTTACCTAGGCTTACTGTGGTGATCATTTCACAGTGTATACAAACATCGAATCATTATGTTGTACGCTTGAAACTAATATAATATGTCAATTATACCTCAATTAAAAAAGAAAAAGAACCATTCCAGCCCCTGAAGCTCTAAGTCAACGTGGGCTGGCTGCTAGCTCAGAAAAATCTCCCGGATAGATGTAGCCTCGACACCCTACTTACACAAACACCCTACTTGCTGTGTTCTCCAGGGGTTCCTTCAGCACAGACTTTCCTCCCCTCAGCAGGTAGGGAGAGGGTCCCCAATCCTAACTAGCCCACTGCCCAGTTTTGCCCACCACCTTTCTTGAAGGTTGAGGCCATCGGCTTCAATGGGAAGGCTGGGGGAGCCTTGGTAGCCCCTGGCTCACCTAGAGTGTCTTCCTCTCATGTAGAGTCCCCCATCTGTCAGGAGCACCAGGCCCAGCCATGGACCCTGAGGGAAGTCTGGTCCCAGCTTCAACGTATCAGCAGCTACTTCCAGACCCAGGACCAGGCGGACCGACAGGAGGCTGGGTGGCTGGCCCTCCTGGAGCGCTTTGACCGATTGCTCTTCCAAAGCTATCTTGTTGTGCTGGGGTTCTACACCATCACCCTGTGTTCCCTCTGGGTGCTGTGGAGTGGCTTATGAAGACCCAAGCTTGCTGGTCTCCATCAATGTGTTTGCATGGCACTTGGGGAAGGCTGAAAAGTTTTTGTGGGGATATTGGAAGGGGACAAATGATGGGGTAAAATGTTCTCCAGCCCCTGTTGCCTCTTTTCATTCAGCCCAGGGATGCACATCATCGAATTAGCTATTGAATGACCCAGGAATAATGCATTCATGATGAAAATGCATAAACAGTACGAGGTATCCAGTGAAAAGTAATCCTGGCCTCTTACCCAGTTCACTCCCCAGAAGTAACCACCGTTAGCAACCTCTTTCAGAAAATTTCTAGCACATGCAAGCATACATGTGTGTTTAAATGGTTTTTTAAAAGGTGTAAGAGCACTCCATCTCCCAGTCCTGTCTTGGTCACTTATTCAGTCGGTCGTTCAACAAAACTTGTATTGAGTGTTGATTAAGTCCTAGGCCTTGTGTTAGGCACACCAGAGAGTACAAAATAAGTCAGTTTCAGATCATTCTTCACTTGACTTGATCCCTAAGGAACATTGCTCCAACCAGAACACAAAGTTCCCACCTTATCTATATCCTGGAGCTCTTGTTCCCTTCATCCCAGGTAAATCTATCTTCCCCTGTGCCTTCTCAGCAGTGCATTCCTATTGGAGGCGATCCAGATCTAGCACAACATTTCATCAACATGCACCATGTGTAAGGCACTGAGCTGGGGGATAGGCTTAATGCATGGCCCTTGGGTTCAAGGAGTTTATTATAATCTGCTATCCTTGTATTAGTCTGCTCTGGCTGCCATAACAAAATACCACAGACTGGGTGGCTTAAACAGAGATTGATTCTCTCATAGTTCTGCAGGCTGGAAGTCCAAGATCAAGGTGTTGGTAAGGTTGGTTTCTTCTGAGGCCTCTCTCCCTGGCTCATAGATAGCTGCCTTCTTCCTGTGGTTCTCTTCTGGACACATATGTGTCCAAATTTCCTCTTCTTCTAAGGACACTAGTCACACTGGACCAGGGCCCACCTTATGAACTCATGTAACCCTAACTACTTCTTTAAAGGCCCTGTTTCTAAATACAGTCTCACTGTGACGTATTGGGGGTTAGGACTTCAACATATGAATTCTGGGGGGGCACAATTCAGCCCATAACACTCACATGATTGTGGAGGCTTGGCAAATCCATAATCTGTAGGGTATTCTGGCAGGCTAGAGACTCAGAGAGGAATTGCAGTTTGTGTTCATAGGCGGTCTGCTGGCTGGATTTTCTCTTCTGGAGAGGTTGGTCTTTTTCTATTAGGGCCTTCAAATGATTGGATGAAGCCCACCCACGTTCTGGAGGACAATCTGTTTTACTCAAAGTCTACTGGTTTAAAGATTTTAAACATTTAAGAGATACCTTCACAGAAATACCAAGAATAATGTTGGAACAAATATCTGTGGCCCAGCCAGGTTGACACAGAAAATTAGCCATCAGAGTCCCGATGGCTCCTTAGCTCCCCATCTGTGCCCACAGCCATCTGTCCAGATAGAAGAGCCCTGATCACCTTGCACTTGGGTAACTAATCAACTGCTGGTTCGTTCTCCTCAGTAGCCAATTCTGTACTGATTATCCTATCTTATGGCAGTTCCTGTGGCCTCATAACCTGAATCCTAAGATTAGAATTCACGCCTTCCACAAAGTTTCCCTCCCCTTATATTTAACTTTCTTCATTTCTCATTGCTTTCTATTACAGAACCTTCAATCTAGCCAAGCCAGCCTGCCTACCATCCTGCTCAGGAAGGGGTTCATTTCCATCTAAGCCTCTATTTCTAGTTGGCACAGTCTTCTTCTGTTTCACCAATCTGTAGGTCCCTGTCTAAGACCTGGCTCAAAAAACAGCCTTCATCCCCCACCCTTACCACCTGATCACCCTATGAGTCTGTGCCCTCTCCTCTAACTTCAGACTTACATTATCTCCTATCCTTCTCCCCTTGAATGTTTCGTGGCTCTGTGTGTGTGTGTATCACTTGTCAAATAGATCGCACACTCCTAAAACAGAAATCTTGTTTTCTATTTCTAGGTCATCCTCATCTCTGCCCAGGTCCATACAGAGTTTTTTTCATGGTGATTCTGCCATAACTATTGCAGAGAAACTCATTCTAGCTCATGGCTGATGGTAGACACATTTCTACCATCTACCAGTGTGTTTCCCCAAGTCTGAGGGACTGAATCTGCCCAGGGTCAGACACCCAGTCCCTCAGCATCCCTCACTCAGGGCAACCATCAGAATTTGGTGGGTAGAAGAACACCGTGGGCTGAGGGTAAGGCATTACTCCTAACACTGCTTACAGAGGACTGCTGTTTGCTAGGAACTTTTTCCAGCACTAAAATTGCCTTTAAAAATATCTGCCCCCCCATCCCCCGAAAGGAAAAGAATTTAAATTCAAACAGCCTTTACTGCATCCTCCCTCTCTCATTACCTCCCAGTTAATGCTCAACGCCAATTGTCCATGAAATTCCGCTGCTGCTGTTAATGAAATGAGGAACGTAAGAAGTTTGTGAACAGGAAGTGTCCATGCAAACGTCCACCTGTTTCCCTCCTCGCTTCCTACTTCCTGCTCCTGGTCTCCTCTGCCTCGACCTGCTCAGTTAGCCTCTAAATTGATCCCAAATCTTTCTTCACTGTCTCGGTTATTAGAAAGGGAAAAGATCTGCGGTGAGGTCCCCACTACAGTCTCCTTCCTTTCCACCCCCGTCTTGGACAAAGCACCTGACTTTGCTCCTGTCTCCATCACTACATAGCCAGGAGACCTTGAGACTGACCTCTCAGAGCTTCGGCTTACTATTTGACATCGGGGCTGCTTATACTTATTCTACCCATATCACAGAATTTTGAGGCTCAAAATGAAGCAATGTATTTAAGAGTACTTGGAAAAGTAAATCATATATTGCAAAATAAAAACACCTGCCTGCTATCAACAGACGGATTCCATTCTTTAGTCTTTGCTGTGAGGTCCTCTTCCAGCTACCTCTATCAGAATCCATTTATGGACTGGATGGCCCAGAAGGGCCTTTATTCCAGAATCCAAAGGCCAAGGGCTGAAGCCACCATATGCCTCCTTGTCAGGGACTTGGGCTGCAGACCGGGCGAGGGGTGGGGGTGGGTGCTGCCCAAGGGACTTCCCATGCAGCTCACCTTGGCTTTCTCCCTAGGGAATCTCTCCCAGCCTCTCTATGTCAGCAGGCATTCAGGAGTGAAGCCTGGCTGCTGAGCCAGGCCCCAGTGTGTGGACCTCCTCTGTCCAAGTGCCAAGTGGTCCTGATGTCAACATGGCAGCCAGGGACTCATTCTAAGCCCTGGGTCAGGGCCTGAAGCAAAGCTATCATTAGCGAATGGCACTTAGAGCCCTCCTCCTGGAATAGTGTCCCTCTGCAGTGGGACGAAGATAGGGCACCAGCAGCCCTTCCTTACAGAACAGCATTGGCTCAGCCTCTCCAAGTGTTTATACCTTTCATGATTCCCATTTCATAGAGCAAGGCAACTGAGAAACAGAGCAAAAATGGGATTTTCCCAGTTGTGAATGCTCCTACCATCTGCTGTTTCCCAGAATCTCAGGTAGTTTCAGCACTCACCAAGAAATCACAGCTCCAGTTCTGGGGACTTCACTAACATCTAGAATAAACTGTTAGTTACGCACAGCCCCTGGCTAGACAGGCAGCCCTCTATTTGTCATTATATCCAGAAAAACTTCCAAGGGCTGCTGCCACAATCTCCCACAGTCTCTGCAGCCTGTTGGATGGCCAATAATTCAATGGCAGAGGTCTCACTTTCCTCTCAAGACATCCCCACCTCCTTCTCCAGTTGTCCTAGAGGAGAGGAGCTGTGTGGTTAAGGATGCTGAGCCCCTCGCCTCTTACATCTCCATGACTCAGCCAGTCTCCCGGGGTCCAGCTTTAAGCCTCTATGGGCCAGACCCATAAACGAACCGAAGAGCCGCCCTGCAGGCAGCCAACCTGAAGCTGCCCGAAGGCATTAGCTCTGCCCTCGGTAAAGCCCCGAGGCTTCCCGGGCCTTCTCACTCCTCAGGGATCTAATTATATATCTAAAGGCAAGGTTAGTAGGAAGGGGTGGAACTTAAATTTTTACCCTGTCTTGTGGCTCTGAGGTTCCAGAAAACTTCAGGTCTTGGGTTTTCCTTTTTTTTCTTTTTTCTTTCTTTCTTTCTTTTTTTTTTAAATCGAAGTATAGTTGATTTACAATGTTGTACCAATCTCCGCTGTACAGCAAAGTGACTCAGTTATACATATATAGACTTTCTTTTTTTTAATATTCTTTTCCATTATGATTTATCCCAGGAGATTGGATATAGTTCCCTGTGCTCTACAGTAGGACCTTGTTGTTTATCCACTGTAAATGTAATAGTTTGCATCTGCCAACCCCAAAACTCCCAGTGCATCCCTCTCCCGCCCCCCTTCTCCCCCTCCCCCTTGGCAACCACAAGTCTGATCGCTATGTCTGTGAGTCTGTTTCTAGGTCTTGGGTTTTAAGACCAGTTCCCAGATGGTAGGTGGTCACCCCAGGGCAGGGATAACAGTCCCTGTGTCCCCTCCAGGAAGGCTGTGCTTCCCTCCCTGCAACCCCATCTGTGCCCCAGGGCCCATCTCAGGTGTTGCCCTGTCCAGTTCCCCAGCTCACACTCCATCTCAGCAACCAGAAGCTCTTAGTCCTGAGTTATTCACCCGGGAGACAGTAAGAGATTCGCAATTAGCTGAGCACCAGCAAGGAGGCTTTTGGGAGCTGCCACGCCCCCAGCACACTCCGGAATCGAAATGACACATGCCAGTGATTAGATTAGGGGCTGAAGCCGCCCAGCGTTCCACTCCAGCCCCTCCTTGTCCTGTCAGGGGGGTGATGTAGTTAAGTTTGTGCTTCATTTGGCAGAGGCCATAAAGTGGGAATTGCAGCCAGGCTTTCTGCTGGGCAGGAGGGGACTGCTGGGCAGTAGGTGGGCTCGATAGCAGGCAGTAGAGCCGGGGTGGGGAGCCCTTTGCTCACCCTTTACCTCACCTTCTACCTCTCCCCAAGCCTAGTGCCAGGTTCCAAAGACCTGGGGCCCACGAGGGCCTAGCAGGATTATCAGCCCTAACTGGTGTCACTAGGGACAGACCTGCATGGGGATGGCCAGCCCCCTGCCCAGTCATCTTGCTCATCCTCTTTAGAAAGCTCCAGGCCGAGAGCAAGGGAGTTGAGCAGCTGTTGGTAGTGCTTTCCCTCCCCACCTCCCTGGTCAATCTTGGCTTCGCGGCTCTTCCCCATATGAACCTCCCTCTGTCTCTGTCCCATCTGCCTCCTCCTGGGTGCTGACACCACAGGAGGTCAGAAATGTTTTGAGGTCAGAAATGTTCATTTGTTCCATGATTACTCAGAGGTGACATAGCTTTGGTGTCAGTGCAGACAGAGGCTGCCTGGAGTGCTGTCTTAAGACAGGTTTTTTTGGACAGAGGCAGGCTCTGCGGGAAAGAATGCTGTGATCAATTAGTGATGTCTGCCACAGGCAAGAGTAGGGTAAGAGGACAAGCAGAGCTAGTATTCATTGAGGGTTTTGCCATGTGCCAAGCACTGTGCTGAGTGCTTAGGAGGTATCAGTCTAGGACCCCTAGAGAGCAGGGGGTTTATTGTGTTTACTGCTGTATTTCCAGTGCCTACAGCAGTGCCTGGCACACTGTAAACACTCAATCAATATGTCAATACGTGTTGCGTGAATCACACTGGGTTCAAATTCCAGCTCTGTCACTTATTAGCTATGTGATTTGGGGCAAGTTATTTAAACTCTGTGCCTCGGTTTCCTCATCTATACAATGTGATTAATATTAAACCTAGCTTATAGAATTATTATGAGAACTAAATGAGTTACTACATGTAGAAAAGTGTCTGACACTTGCAGAGTCTTTGATTGAATGATAGTCTTTATCTTTAGTATCAATATCCCCATTTCACAAGTAATCATATCACTGATATTTGTGCCAGACACTTTTCTAAGTGCTCTCTGTCTATAATCTCATTGGACAGATAATATAAAAATGAATAAACAGAGACCTTAATGAATCTGGAGTTGAGAGGTCAGAAGGAGGAGTTCTCACACCCTGGATGATAGCAGAGCCCTACAGGAAGAAGAAAATCTTTCTCTTCTAGGCTGGCAGGAGCTCAGCCAATGAAAAGCCACTATGCTTTGAACTCTCAATTCCTCCAATGGACTCTACGTTTACTATAGCCCTCCCAGCTTCCTTTCCCCCTCTATAAAAGAGTTCTCCTCTCTTTGCTGCAAAACACTTACACATGGCTCATCATGCTTGCAGACCCCAAATTACAATTCTTTGCTGATCCTGAATAAACCCATGTACTGCTGAAGAAATAACTGTCTATTTGTTTAAGGTCAATGATAGATAGATAGATAGATAATACTATGGTTATTATGAGGATTATATATATTATGAGATGCATATATAATGAGATATCATAGTATCTACAGTGTCCCTTGGTATCTGAGGGGCATTGGTTCCAGGACCCCACCCCCTTGGATACCAAAATCTGTAAATGCTCACGTGTCTTACAGTCAGTCCTCTGTATCTGCAGGTTCCACAACCATACAAAAGGCTGACTGTATAATCCTCATAATAACCCTAGTATTATCATTGCCATTTCAGTTAAAGAAACTGAAGCACAGAGAGGTTAAGTAAGTTGCCCAAGATCATTAAGCTAGCAAGTGACAAAGCTAGCATTCAAATCTTAAGAGTCTGGGTCCAGATTCTTGGGCTCTCTGCTAAAGTCAGGCACACTCTGGCTCCAGAGCTTACACCCTTGACCATTACTTTTTAAAAGAAGCTTAAATTTGCCAACCTTATATATAAATAGAGGAGGGACCAGTGTTAGAAGATGGAAGTTCTGAATTCCAACTCCACCGCTCATTGGGTTCATGACCTTGGCAAGTTATCTCAGAATGTCAACTTTTTTCTCACCTGTAAATTCTGAGAAAGAGCTCTTTTGCCGAGGTACTGTGAAGATTGAAATAGGATTTATGAAATTCGGGGTTCAGTGTCTTGCATTGGAGGCAATGAGAATGATATACGCTACTACCATTATTATTATTATCATTACTCTTTCCACAGGGCTGTTATGAGAGCAGAGATCATATACATAATAATGCTATGAAAATTCTAAAGGTGTCCTACTCAGAGCATCGTCCCTTGCATCAGCAGCAGCGACAGTACCGGGAACTGGTTAGAAATACAGAATCTTGGGCTCTAAATTGGAATCTGAATTCTAACCACATCCCAGATGATTCACTTGCTTATAACAGTTAGAGAAGCGTGGATCTAAAGAATGATGAAGGGAAAGGGGGATGGTCTGAGTTTTGGGAAGGGGACACACAGGAGTCCCGGGAGCTGGGGCTTCTCGGGCAGTACAGCGTCACGTGGAGCCTGCCTCTGCTACCAGGGCAGCCGGGCCCCCCAAGCACCTGCCAATCACTTCACTCCACTCAGTAATCTGCCCTCCCCACAACCAGAGCAGCCAAGCACTCAGTGCAGCCGGGTGGCTGAATTACAGGCTGTGGGCAGATGCTGGAGATGACTCTGTGTATGCCGTCCAAAGAGAGAGGGCAGTGAAGGGAAGAGAAGGCCCCTCCCACTGCCCTCCTTCCCCTGACGGCAGACACCCTCTTTTTTGGAGAACCAAGCTGCCGATACCAACCATCAGGTGGCCCCTTTCCCCCAGAGCCCACTCACCGTGGAGCAAACTCAGTGCAGCCAACTCCTGAGCCCTCCTGCCGGCCAGGTCATGGCCAGAGCATCTCCATGGACCTCCATTGTGTGAATCCTTCCCCTCGCAGGAGGGGCTTCCTCTAACGGATTGGCCTCTGACAGATGGAGCAGGTTTGCTCACCCAAGTCCTCGCCACTCCCCAGAGCTTGGCGCCTCAGAACACCGGGCGAAGGTAGACCTGCGAGCAGAGCTGCAGTCACCCTAACCGTATCTGGCATGTAATCACAGGCCCGCACAGAGTGGGGCACTGGGAGTCCTGGATGTAGGAACATGTGCTCCAGTTTCCCCAGAAGGCAGCCAGCCAAGCTACGGTGGGGCAAGCGCTTTGCTGCCATCTTGCATCAAAGCGCTGGGCCCCGGGGGTGGGGACGGGAAGAACCCCAGGTGACAAGGTGCGCTGTGCTGCCGTCACCGCTCATTGCCTGCCTTCCAGAGGTGCCAGTTCTGGGAGGAGGCGACGCTCAAGTGGAGACGACGCTCTGTCTCCCCACCCAGGTCTCCCTGCCACCATGTCTCAGCCCCAGTTGCGGGGAGGGATGAAAGCTCTCTCCAACTCCCAGACCTTCCCTGGCTGGTGATATTTCAAACACCCATTAGGTTTTACGGGGCACTGATTCCAAGTGATGGCTCTGGGGCTGCACTCCAAGACCTTAGGCCTCCCTGCACCCTGCTAACCCTTCTGGGCATTTGGCCTGTTTCTCCCTCACCCTCTATCCTCTTGCCTTTCAGCCGCCATGACACTCTGCCTACTCCCTGAACTTGACCCTTGAGGGTAACTGAGCAGAGCTCAGGCTTGTCACTGTGGCTTTGTAAATCTGGGGTCCCCTGTGCTGCCTCTTTGAGCAGCAGGGTGTGTGTGTGTGTGTGTGTGTGTGTGTGTGTGTGTGAGTTTGAGGGAGTCATTCAAATTTGGAAGGGAATTAGACCATCTCGTTCAAAGCTCTCATTTTGTAGATGAGGCTGGGAGAAAATAACAACACCATAGATAGTGATAAAGATGATGGTAATGATACTGATTACTGATGGCTACCACCTATGGGATATTCACTAAATGTGAGAACTTCCCATATTGCACATAAGTGAGTCCTCCTGATAGTCTTATAGGGTCGAGTACATTTACAGATACGGAAACAGAGGCCCAGAGAGGCTAAGTAACTTGCCTGACATCACAGAGTGAGTAAGAGAAAGAGTAGAATTTGAGCTCAAGATTATCTGACTTAACACCTATTAGCTTTAGTATCTAGACGTCAGTATCTAGGTGCATCTAGTATCTCTAGAGTTTAGGGAGGTGGTGATGATAACCGGGGCCCTCCCTGTCGCAGGGAGCTGTGGCAGAGTTAAATCAGCTCCTGAGGGGATGGGAGCTGCAAACATGAGGGGTTATTATTCTCAAGTGCAGAGCCCAGAGGAGAGCTGGGCTCTTCTGTTTCCCAATGCAGTGCGCCTCCCCGAGGTTAACCCTGCTGGGAGAGAGGCCCTGCCCCCGTGCTGTCATGTTAGAAGATGCACACACCGTCCGGGGCTAGAATCCTGAGAGGACCCCCTGTGCTCCCCTGCCCAGGTTGAAGAGAAGCCGGTGGGAAGGGTAAGGGAAGGGGTCAGATATGGGACTGGGCTACCACAGGTCAAGTCAGGATGGGCCAGGTCCAGATTTAAGGAGGAGGCTAAGAAGGCTGGCACTGTAATGTGACAAGCCATGCTGCTCTGGGGAAGTGATGGAGCTAGTTGCGGCTGGAGTAGAGGGTGCAGGGCTTGGGGGTGCCCAGGGCTGGGAGCCTTCTCTTTCAAAGAAAATAAAGAAGATGATGGGGAGAGAGTCATCCAGGGCTAAATTCAAATCCTGGCTCCATCATTTAATGACTCTGCGACCTTAGAAAAGTTAAATAATTCTCTGAGCCTCAGTTTACCCATCTGTAAAATATGGATACTTCTGCGAAAAATGCCATTGGTAATTTGCTAGAGAAATGCAAATCAAAACCACAGTGAGGTATCACCTCACACCGGTCAGAATGGCCATCACCAAAAAATCTACAAACAATAAATGCTGGAGAGGGTGTGGAGAAAAGGAAACCCTGTTGCATTGTTGGCGGGAATGGCAATTGATACAACCACTATGGAGAACAGTATGGAGGTTCCTTAAAAAACTACAAATAGATCTACCATATGACCCAGCAATTCCACTCCTGGGCATATACCCTGAGAAAACCATAATTCAAAAAGAGTCATGTACCACAATGTTCATTGCAGCACTGTTTACAATAGCCAGGACATGAAAGCAACCTAAATGTCCATCAACAGTTGAATGGATAAAGAAGATGTGGCTCATATAACAATGGAATATTACTCAGCCATAAAAAGAAATGAAATTGAGTTATTTGTAGTGAGGTGGATGGACCTAGAATCTGTCATATGGAGTGAAGTAAGTCAGAAAGAGAAAAACAAATACCATATGCTAACGCATATATATGGAATTTTAAAAAGCGGTACCGATGAACTTGGTGGCAGGGCAGGAATAAAGACACGGACGTAGAGAACGGACTTGAGGGCGCAGCGGGGGAAGGGGAAGCTGAGACAAAGTGAGATAGTAGCATTGACATATATACACTACCAAATGTAAAATGGATGGCTAGTGGGAAGCTGCTGCATAGCACAGGGAGATCAGCTCGGTGCTTTGTGACCACCTAGAGGGATGGGTTAGGGAGGGTGGGAGGGAGACTCAAGAAGGAGGGGATATGGAGATATATGTATATGTATAGCTGATTCACTTTGTTGTACAGCAGAAGCTAGCACAACATTGTAAAGCATTTATACTCCAATAAAGATGTGAAAATATGAAATAAAATATGGATAATGATGTCCAAAACATAGGATGAAGAAAATTCGGTCCCCTTTTCCTTCCTGTACCTTACCAACAGTCACTTCTAACTAAGGGGACTCTGGGCAATTAACTGAATTTCTTTTATAATAATAACAGTAACAACAACAACAGTGACTACAGCTTCCATTTACTGAGCATTTACTATGTGACAGGCACAGCACTAAGAATTTTATTCATATTATCTTGTTAAATCCTCCCCCAAACTCTGTGGCAGATGCCATGCATCCATCCTGCCAAGCTCTAGAGAGGCTGACTGACTCATCCAAGGTCACATAGCTAGAAAGTGGCAGAGCTGACTTTTAAACCAGGCAGAGAAGCTAGTGGTGGCCACATGACCCCCAGCTCTCAGTGGCTTACAGCAGCATGCTGTGTTCCCGCCTTGGATCAGCCCCAGCTCTGATCCATGTCCTTCCTCTGAGACCCACATGGATGGAGCAGCCTCCATCTGGGACATCGTTGGTCACACGGGTAGAGAGAAGAAGATCTCACAAGGGTCTTGCCTGGTCTGGAAGACAAACGTATCTTTTCTGCTCACAACTCACTGTCCTATTGTCCTCAATCATGCAACCTGCCCAACCACTGCAAGACCAGGAAGTGAGATTCTTACAAGTGCCAGAAAAGGGGACATCTGGAACATATGGAGCATAGCTCTAATGGTCACCATATCTGGCTTCTAACCACCACATTCTACGGTATCCTGAGCCTCAGATTCCTCATCTATAAGGAGGGAATAATAATTCTACCTTTCAGGATTGTCATGCTGACTTGTTTATAAAAAGCCCAAGTCTGGGAACCCTGCATCATGGCGATCTGTGTTTATGGGAGAATTCAGGAATACTCTGGGGCTGATCAGTTCAACCTTCGTTTGATGGAATGACAAATAGAGCTATAGAGTTTGGAAGGTTCCCAGGAAACAAGAGGATGTGCTTTGGAAAGTGCCGCCGCTCTCAGTGTGCCTGCAATCACTGCAGCGGAGCCAGAGGGGAAGGAAAGTTTCCAGGATGACCAGAAGCAACAGCAACCACGCAAATGTGATTATGTCGGCAGATGTGCAAAGTGCTCTTCACTTTTGGAGGATTCTTCATTTAGGACTAATTAAATATTTAGAAGCAGGAAGATGCAGAGGGCCTTCTCAGGGAAGCTATTCCAGGCCAGCAAGGCCTTTGGTAAAGCGTTTGGAAAAAGCTGCAGAGGAGGAGAAAGAGGGTGGCTCAACTTGGAACAACACAAGGTTGTCAGGACTGCCGTCACCTGGGACACTGCAGGGTCCTCCTGCCCCAGTGTGGGTCTGAGGTTCCGTGTGGCATGAGAAAACACACGTGGGGTTTGTGCTGGTGGTTGTGAAGGGGAGCTGCCAGTGGAATGGCCTGTAGTAGGTTCCTATGGCTGCTGTAACAAATTACCACAAACTTAGTGGCTTAAGACAATACCCTCCCCTTCCCCCCGTGTCCACACATCCATTCTCTATGTCTACGTCTCTATTCCTGCCTTGCAAATAGGTTCATCTGAACCATTTTTCTAGATTCCACATATACGCATTAATATACAATATTTGTTTTTCTCTTTCTGGCTTATTTCACTCTGTATGACAGACTCTAGGTCCATCCACATCTCTACAAATGACCCAATTTCGTTTCTTTTTATGTCTGAGTAGTGTTCCATTGTATATATGTGCCACATCTTCTTTATCCATTCATCTGTCGATGGGCATTTAGACTGCTTCCATGACCTGGCTATTGTAAATAGAGCTGCAATGGAACATTGGGGTACATGTGTCCTTTTGAATTATGCTTTTCTCAGGGACAAATTGGGAGATTAGGTTTGACATAAATACACCACCATGTGTAAAATAGATAGCTAGTGGGAACCTGCTGTGTAGCACAGGGAGCTCAGCTCGGTGCTCTGTGATGACCTAGTTGGGTGGGATTGTAGGGGGTGGGAGGGAAGTCCCAGAGGGAGGGGATGTAGGTATACATATAGCTGACTCACTTCATTGTGCAGCAGAAACTAACACAACATTGTAAAGCAGCTATACTCCAATTAAAAAAAAAAAAAAGACAACAAAGATATGTTCTCTTACAGCTGTGGAGGTCAGAAATCCAAAATCAGTTTCACAGGGTTAAAGTCAAGGTGTTTGGGCAGGACTGGTTCCTTCTGGAGGCCTTGAGGGGAGAATCCATTTCCTTGCCTTTTTCAGCTTCTAGTGGCCACCTGCATTCCTTGGTTTGCATCCCCTTCCTCCCCCTCCAAGGCTCACCACTCCAGTTTCTGCTTCTGTCATCGCATGGCCTTCTCCTTTTCTGTCATAGGATCTCCTTCTGCTTCCCTCTTATAAGGACACTTGTAATTACATTTAGGGCAGATTGGGATAATCTCTCCCTCTCAAGATCTTTAACGTAATCACACCTGCAAACTTCCTTTTGCCATATCCAGCATCCAGGGATTAGGACCTGAGTATCTTTGGGGTCATTATTCAGCTTACCACGTGGGGCATCTGAGATGGGTTGGAAAGCAAAGGGGGCAACCATGAACCCAGTCATACTGCAAAGATCTCCTGCTGTGGCCTGGCATAGAGGGCACCCACTAGGCCATGGCCATGGGTGGGACCTCTGTGGCAACCACAGGAGAGCCTGTGTACACACCTCTTCCTTCAGCTGGGTAGCCAGTGCCCAATACACAGTGCTACAGAACAGCAAAGACATGTCATGTAATCAATCAGTCTATCTATTAATAAATGTGTATTCAGCCCCTACTGTGCCCTGTTGGCAGCCGATTCAGACCTGGGGCCCTGCTGCGTTCTCTGAGTAGGACATTCATTCAACAAATATTTACTGAGCCCCTATTACGTGTCAGGCACTGTTTTAGGTATTTGGGATACATCAGTAGACAAAGCCCCCAAAGATCCCTGCCCTCACGGAGCTAACATTCTATCAGTGGAGACAGAGGATAAAGAATCAACAGGAGTCAATCCTGTAGAATATTAGGAGGTGATGGGGCTATGGGAAAAAGTAGGGCAGAGTAAGAGGGATCAGGTGTGCTGAGGTGGGACTGGGCAGGTGAGGGTATTAAATGGAGTAGTCTGGGTAGGTTTCACTGAGCAGGTGAGATTAAGGCAAAGACTTGAAGGAGGCGAGAGGGAATTAGCCGAGCGGGCATCTGGGGGGAGAGAGCCCTGGGCAGAGAAAACTAGATCAAAGGCTCTAAGGCAGAGTGGACAGGATGATGGGAAGGGTCACAGGAAGAGGAGCAGAGCAGATGAGGACAGAGGGAACAGGGGCCAGATGGGCTATGAGGCCAAACCCGAAAATAAAAGACAAAGCAAAGCAAGGTCTCTAAACATTCTGGTAGGCGACTCTGGAAAATCCTCTGAACTGGAGCTAGTTCTGGTGTGAAGAGCTGATGGGCTTGCGGACATCACTAAGCCTCACTGAGATGCACTTTACTTGAGAAGCTTGCACCAGATTCTTTGACTCATCCATTCATTCAATGGACTTGGTCAACCACCCATGAGGCCCCAGGCACACAGCACAGCACTGCAGACTCTAAGGCGGGTCATGCATGGCCTCAGCCCTCCCTGTCCAGTGTCCTTCCTGCTCTACACTCTGTGCTGGAAGAATTTAAGGGCATGGCCTATAGAAGAGAAGGCACGATGATGGAATGACTTTGATACTGAAAAGGAATTTGCCTTCCTCTGAATAGTCCCAAAGGAAGGTCTGGATGGGTGGAAGGTTTTGTGTAACCGATCTGGGGAACAAGAAAGACTTCTGCAAAAATACAATGGGCTGTCATGAAAAGTCTCCTCATTGGACGTCTGCAAGCAAAGGCTGGAAGATCGTTTGCTGGAGATGTCATAGAGATTTGGGTGCTGGATGGAGGCTGGACTAGATGGTTTTTAAGACCCGAGGGAGTTTTCTCTAATATCTGCCACTCTGGAGGACGTTGATACAAAGGCAGATTGAGTCTGTTGGGATGTGGTGAGGGCCTTGCTTTGAGCTGAGGGGCAGACTGCTCTCCTATAAGGAGAGCTGCTGTGAGGGCTTGCTGCCTCCCCCTTGTCAGGAGTGAGGCTGGAGTTTCTCTCATGCCTGTCCTCTCCCCATTGTCCCATCTCTCTATCTACTCACACAGGACTATAGGCTCTGGGTCCCAGAGTATTTTCTTACTCCAGGTAATGGTATCTCAGGGGGCCCAAATGTTCCCCATTCCAAGAAATGCATTATTACACAAGCCACCCAGTGGTCAGCTGAGTTCCATGTGTCCAAGAGAGCAGCAGACCAGAGTCATGGCAACAGTTGGACCATGACAGTGTGCTCAGTACATCCCCAGAACCAAAGAAGGCAGCCAAGGATCCCAGCCCCAGGGCTGGCAGCATCCTCTTACCTCAGTTGACAGGCCCCCCAAGGAGGTCAGGAGAGCTCCAGAGCACAGGAGGATTTTGATAGAATAGCCCCATTTTTCTTCCTTTCTGCTAATGCCAGTAATTCACTCACCCAACAAATAGTTATTGAGCATCTACTATGTAACAAGCACTCTTCTAGGTTCTGGGAATTCAACAATCAACACAGCAGATTAAAAAACTCCCTGCCTGTAAAGGACAGTCTCTTCAATAAATGGTGTTGGGAAAACTGGATATTCACATGCAAAAGAATGAAATTGGACTCCTATCTTACATCACTCACAAAAATTAACTTAAAGTGTATTAAGGACTTAAATATAAGACTTGAAAGCAGAAAATTCCTAAAAGAAAACACAGGGAAAAAACTCCTTGACGATGGTCTTGGCAATAATTTTTTTGGATATGACACAAAAAGCACAATCAACAAAAGAAAAAATAAACAAGTGGGACTACATCAAACTAAAAATCTTCTGCACAGCAAAGGAAACAACAAAATGAAAAGGTAACCTATGAAATGGGAGAAAATATTTGCAAACCATATTATCTGATAAGGGATTAATACCTAAAATATATAAGAAACTCATACAACTTAGTAGCAAAAACAACAAATAACCTGATGAAAAATGGACAAAGGACTTGACATTTTTCTAAAGAAAATGGCCAATAGGTACATAAAAAAGTGCTCAACATGACTAACCATCAGGGAAATGCAAATCAAACTACAATGAGATACAACTTCACATCACACCTGTTAAGATGGCTGTTATCAAGACAGGAAATAAGTGTTGGTGAGGATGTAGAGAGAAGGGAACCTTTGTACATTGTTGGGGGGAAAGTAAATTGGTACAGCCACTATGGAAAACATTACAGAGGTTCTTTAAAAAATTAAAGCAGAACTACCATAAGATCTAACAATCCCACTTCTAGGTTACATATCCAAAGGAAATGAAATCAGACTCTCAGAAAGAAATCTGCTCTCTCATGTCTAATAGCCAAGATTTGGATAAGACCTAAGTGTAAAGAATATGTGGTATATAAACACAATGGAATATTTATTCTTCATCCATAAAAGAGGAAATCTTTCCATTTGTGACAACATGGATGAACTTGGAGGGCATTATGCTCAGTGAAATAAGCCATACAGAGAAAGATAAATACTGTATGGTATCACTTGTAGGTAAAATCTTAAAAAAAAAAAAAAAAGTTGAACTCATAGAATTAGAGAGTAGAATGGATGGTGGCTATTAATTCTATTGCTTCCCTTTTATTTGTAATAAGGAGATACTACACAGCTTTTGAGTATATACTAGGTCCTGGGCATTGTGCTACATGCTTTACATCACCACCTCATTTAATTCTCACAATGACCTTCAGGGAGAAGTATGGTACACTCAATTTAGACACGAGAAAGATGAGGTTGGACACTTTAGGTATCTTGACCAGGATCATACAACTAGTAAGCTGAGCAACTGAGATTTGAGCTCAAGTCTGACTCCAGGTTCTGTGGTTTTTCATAACACAGACTGGTTATGAATTATGGTTTTCCTAATTGTGTAGTGGGGAAGGGGGAGCAGGTATCAGAATACCTGGGTGGAGGGGCATGTGTAATTTCAACCAGGTGATGCTGATACTGTCTTTCCCATTCCACATTAGTAGTTACTGAACGATTACTCTCAAAAAAAGTCCTGTGCATTTGATAGACAGGTAAATGCAGTAGTCAGGGCAATTACTCCTTATCCTCATTTGATAGGTGATAAAACCAAGGCATAGACAGTTTAGCTGACTTACCCAAGGTCACTCGGATAGATTATGATGGAGCCATGACTAACCGGCTTATATTCCATTCTTCCCATAGCTTCTTTTTAAAAACTCATTTTTTGAATAGGTAATATATTTACATGGTACAAAATGTAAAGGCTTAATAGGTAGATACAGAAAAACTACCTCCATATCCTGCCTACCCTCTTTTTAGATCCACATTCCACAACACCCTAGAGGCAATGGCCATTACAGTGCATTGTGTTTCCTTCCTCTTTGCTTCTTACCTCAGTGGAAAAGGTAGATGACAGCATCCATTTTTCATGAGTGTAGCCCTAATTGGCTTAGGGTTCCTAGCAGACTTGGCCACCTATTAGCTGAGTGACCTTGGACAAATTACTAAAAGTCTCAATGTGGTAGTTCTTCATTTATAAAATGACGATAATGTCACCTACCTCAGAGTGCTCTAGTGTAATTTCAAAGGGAATGAGAACATGCATGAAAGTGCATTGTAATCCATGCAGTGCAGTACAAAGTTTGGTAAATGTTATTATTCTTTGCCTCTGCTTTCTTCTCTCTGGAAGAGTCCAGAAAAGCGCACTGTGTTCTCACCGCCTCTCAGAGATGATGGAGAGGATGGATGGAGATGCGACTCATTTCTACAGGATGGAAGGAAACGATTCAAAGTGTACCAAGTGCAATTAAAGTGAGATATTAGAAGAAACTTGGTTTTGGAATCCCAGAGGGGCTTGTGAGGTCTCTTTCTTTGAAAATTTCTCGAAGAAGGACCTTCACGATGGCAGAGAAGTAAGACGTGAGATCACCTTCCTCCCCACACATACATCAAAAATACATCTACATGTGGAACACCTCCTACAGAACACCTACTGAACGCTGGCAGAAAACCTCAGACTTCCCAAAAGGCAAGAAACTCCCCCACGTATCTGGCCGTGTGGCTGACAGGGTCTTGGTGTTCCGGCTGGCTGTCAGGCCTGAGCCTCTGAGGTCCGAGAGCTGAGTTCAGGACATTGGACCACCAGAGACCTCCCGGCCCCACATAATATCAATTGGTGAGAGCTCTCCCAGAGATCTCTGTCTCAATGCCAAGACCCAGCTCCACTGAATGACCAGCAAGCTCCAGTGCAGGGCACCCCATGCCAAAAAACTAGCAAGACAGGAACACAATCCCACCCAATAGCCAAGAGGCTGCCTAAAATTATAATAAGATCACAGACACCCCAAAACACACCACCAGACATTATCCTGCTCACCAGAACGACAAGATCCAGCCTAATTTACCAGAACACAGGCACCAGTCTCCTCCACCAGGAATCCTACACAACCAGCTGAACCAATATTACCCACTGGGGGCAGACACCAAAACCAACAGGAACTACGGACCTGCAGCCTGTGAATCGGAGACCCCAAACACAGTAAGTTAAGCAAAATGAGAAGACAGAGAAATACATAGCAGATAAAGGAGCCAGGTAAAAACCCACCAGATCAAGCAGATGAAGAGGAAATAGGCAGTCTACCTGAAAAAGAATTCAGAGTAATGATAGTAAAGATGATCCAAAATCTTGGAAATAGAATGGAGAAAATACAAGAAACACTTAATAAGGACCTAGAAGAACTAAAGAGCAAACAATGATGAACAACACAATAAATTAAATTAAAAATTCTCTAGAAGGAATCAATAGCAGAATAACTGAAGCAGAAGGATGGATAAGTGACCTGGAAAATAAAATAGTGGAAATAACTACCGCAGAGCAGAATAAAGAAAAAAGAATGAAAAGAATTGAGAACAGTCTCAGAGGCCTCTGGGACAGCATTAAACACGCCAACATTCAACTTATAGGAGTCTCAGAAGAAGAAGAGAAAAAGAAAGGGACTGAGAAAATTTTTGAAAAGATTACAGTTGAAAACTTCTGTAATATGGGAAAGGAAATAATCAATCAAGTCCAGAAAGCACAGAGAGTCCCAGGCAGGATAAATCCAAGGAGAAACATGTCAAGACACATATTAATCAAACTGTGAAAAATTAAATACAAAGAAAAAATATTGAAGGCAGCAAGAGAAAAGCAACAAATGACATACAAGGGAATCCCCATAACGTTATCAACTGATCTTTGAGCGGAAAGTCTGCAAGCCAGAAGGGAGTGGTAGGACATATTTAAAGTGATGAAAGAGAAAAACCTAAAACCAAGATTACTCTACCCAGCAAGGGTCTCATTCAGATTTGATGGAGAAATTAAAACTTTTACAGACAAGCAAAAGTTAAGAGAATTCAGCACCACCAAACCAGCTTTACAACAAATGCTAAAGGAACTTCTCTAAGCAGGAAACACAAGACAAGGAAAAGACCTACAATAACAAACCGAAAACAATTAAGAAAATGGTAATAAGAACATACATATCAATAATTACCTTAAATGTAAATGGATTAAATGCTCCAACCAAAAGACGTAGACTGGCTGAATGGATACAGAAACAAGTCCCGTATATATGCTGTCTACAAGCGACCCACTTCAGACCTAGGGACACATACAGATTGAAAGTGAGGGGATGGAAAAAGATATTCCATGTAAATGGAAATCAAAGGAAAGCTGGAGTAGCAATTCTCATATCAGACAAAATAGACTTTAAAATAAAGATTATTACAAGAGACAAAGAAGGATACTACATAATGATCAAGGGATCAATCCAAGAAGAAGATATAACAATTGTAAATACTTATGCACCCAACATAGGAGCACCTCAATACATAAGGCAAATGCTAACAGCCATAAAAGGGGAAATCGACAGTAACACAATAACAGCAAGGGGCTTTAACACCCTACTTTCACCAATGGACAGATCAACCAAAATGAAAATAAATAAGGAAACACAAGCTTTAAATGACACATTAAACAAAATGGATTTAATTGATATTTATAGGACATTCCAGCCAAAAACAACAGAATACACTTTATTCTCAAGTGCCCATGGAATATTCTCTGCGATAGATCATATCTTGGGTCACAAATCAAGCCCTGGTAAATTTAAGAAAATTGAAATTGTATCAAGTGTCTTTTCTAACCACAACGCTATGAGACTAGATATCAATTACAGGAAAAAAACTAAAAACTACAAACACATGGAGGCTAAACAATATGATAATAAATAACCAAGAAATCACTGAAGAAATCATAGAGGAAATCAGAAAATACCTAGAAACAAATGACAATGAAAACACGATGATCAAAACCTATGAGATGCAGCAAAAGCAGTTCTAAGAGGGAAGTTTATAGTAATATTATCCTACCTCATAAAACAAGAAACATCTCAAATAAACAAGCTAACCTTACACCTAAAGCAATCAGAGAAAGAAGAACAAAAAATCCCAAAGTTAACAGAGGAAAGAAATCAGAAAGATCAGATCAGAAATAAATGAAAAAGAAATGAAGGAAACGATAGCAAAGATCAATAAAACTAAAACCTGGTTCTTTGAGAAGATAAACAAAATTGATAAACCATTAGCCAGATTCATCAAGAAAAAAAGGAAGAAGACTCAAGACTAATAGACCATTAGTAATAGTCTAATAGTAATAATAATAGTCTATTATAGACTAAGACTCAAGACTAATAGACTTAAAAGCTTTTGCACAGCAAAGGAAGCCATAAACAAGATGAAAAGAATGGGAGAAACCCTCAGAATGGGAGAAAATATTTGCAAATGAAGGAACTGACAAAGGATTAATCTCCAAAATATACAAGCAGCTCATGCAGCTCAATATCAAAAAAACAAAAACCCAATCCAAAAATGGGCAGAAGACCTAAATAGACATTTCTCCAAAGAAGATATACAGATGGCCAACAAACACATGAAAGGATGCTGAACGTCACTAATCACTAGAGAAATGCAAATCAAAGCTACAATGAGGTATCACCTCAGGCCAGGCAGAATGGCCATCATCAAAAAATCTACAAACAATAAATGCTGGAGAGGGTCTGGAGAAAAGGGAACCCTGTTGCATTGTTGGTGGGAATGTAAATTGATACAGCCACTATGGAGAACAGTATGGAGGTTCCTTAAAAAACTATAAATAGAACTACCATATGACCCAGCAATCCCACTCCTGGGCATAGACCCTGAGTAAACCATAATTCAGAAAGAGTCATGTACCACAACATTCATTGCAGCATTGTTTACAATACCCAGGACATGGAAGCAACCTAAGTTTCCATAGACAGATGAATGGATAAAGAAGATGTGGCACATATATATAATGGAATATTACTCAGCCATTAAAAGAAATGAAATTGAGTTATTTGTAGTGAGGTGGATGGACCTAGAATCTGTCATACAGAGTGAAGTAAGTCAGAAAGAGAAAAACAAATACCGTATGCTAATACATATAATGGAATCTAAAAAAAAAAAAAAAGGTTCTGAAGAAGTAGGGGCAGGACAGGAATAAAGACGCAGTCGTAGAGAATGGACTTAAGGACCCAGGGAGGGGGAAGGGTAAGCTGGGACTAAGTGAGAGAGTGGCATGGACATATATACACTACCAAATGTAAAACAGATAGCTAGTGGGAAGCAGCCGCATAGCAAAGGGAGATCAGCTCGGTGCTTTGTGACCACCTAGAGGGGTGGGATAGGGAGGGTGAGAGGGAGACGCCAGAAGGAGGGGATATGGGGATATAAGTGTAAGTATAGCTGATTCACTCTGTTATACAGCAGAAACTAACACAACAATGTAAAGCAATTATACTCCAATAAAGATGTTAAAAAAAGAAGATCATTTCTCAGAAAATACTAATAACAATATATTAAGACTCTAATCTTCCCGGAAACAAGAGGATGGATAAAAAGGCCACTCCAGTTCCTTCCTTGATAGGAATTAGAATTCAAGTAAGAGAGAAATTTAAGCCAAAACATCTCCATCCCTAGGCCCAGCTCTGGGGTGTCCAGATGGACTAATGGCCACTCACTAGGAATAAGGTGTCTTCTCTAGTCCCTTCCTCCCTGGAATTTAGTAATTCTTCTGAGTGAGAGAAATTTAAGCCAAATGACCTTCTGTTCCCAGGTCTAGACCTTGGATGACCAGATGGACTGACCCATAACCAGCCCCATTAAGGCCTGGCCTTTGTTACTAGCTTGCTAATTCTAGATGCACTTTCCAGGACCTTCTACCTTGGAGAAGTTTCTCTGTTTTGGGGGGCACAGAAGAAGAGATTCCATCTCAAGGAGCTGAAGAAGCTAGAACTTGATGGAAATTTAGGGAAAAGGGAAGGGGAAAGTTTCATCTTTAGGAAGGAGACATATTCAAGAGGCTGGAATACCCCCTTCTTGGATCTTTGCTAGGACTTGAGTGAGACCTCCAACCTTCTTTGCCAGAAGGACCCTGCCTGTTCTGCTGTTTCTCACACCCATGACCCCACCACCACCACCATGGATTGTGTGAAGGATTACCAGCTCCCTTGTGAAAACAAGTCCCTGATCTCTGAAGTTTAGCAGCAGGAAGATGGCCAGGCAGGTGAGGCAGTGGGACCAAGCAGCCCATCGTGGTCCCTTGGGTTTCACTGTTCTCAGTGCTTTTCTCTCAGACCGTTGCTGCTGCCACCACACTGGCCTAATCAGTAGTAAATTCCCCTTCCTTCTCCTCCCCTTAGCATGGAGGATGAAGGTGGGGCATTCAGTATTGAGTACATATTAAGGGAAGAGATGAGGGAAGTAAGCAAAGGGATACATGAAGACTGAGACAGTCCATCTTGTAGGGCACAGGGCACTCATTCCTCCTCGACCTAGTGTCCCAAAATAGCTTCACAGAGTCCCAAAAAGAACAGCATAACTTCACAGGCCCCTTGCCTGGGTGTCTTCATTCCTACTTCTTGCCTGTCTGCGTGTGGAAGGTGGCAATATAAGCAGCCACCTCCTAGGAACAAACCCTTGGTCATCTTGACCTTTGGGGGTCAATATTGAGAGAAAAGGCCCCAATGTATCACTTACTTCAGAATCTCCACCCTGTCTGGTTAGAGGGCTAGGAAAAAAAGCCTTTTCCTCAGGTGGCAAGACAAGAAATAACCCCATCCTTCTAATGAAGCCCCACCTCATGCACCCAGACTCTACAGAGTAATATCAGACTCCAAAAACTCTAGCATCACGTCCATACCATGAGGAGGGGCTACAGAGTTCACCAGTTCCACATTTACTGTGCAGCCCATACCTGACATTTACAGAGCTTTGCTGGGACGAGGATGGTGGAGCGCGGTGTTTCTGCATCCATTTTGTACACTTAACAGTCCATTAAGTTATCATATATTCTACTTATGACACACCTCAATAAAAATATCTTTAATTAGCAGGCTTGTGAGCCTACCCTTTCAACAAAACCAGTCAAGGCAAGAATGTGGACCCCCACGCATTCCTGGGATTGGAGCCAGGGTCCAATCGGCCTGGGTCTAAATCCAGAGATGCTCTGGGATTCGGTGCAATCAGGTGGTTAAAAGCCCAGGCTTCCGAGTCTATAAGACTTAATACCATGTTCTCCACTTATCGGCTATGTAAGGTTGCTTAACTTCTCTGTGCCTCAATTTCCTCACCGGCAATATGGGAATAATATCTTCTCCATAGGAAGTAAGGATTAAATATGGTAAAGAGCTTAGCACAGTGCCTGGCACATAGTATGCTTGGTAAATAGCAGGTACTGTTGGTGGAGCCATGTGGCACCAGGCCATTCCAAGGACCGGTGCCTTATTAGAGAACAGGTCGTGATGAGACCTGATGGGACATCAAGGAAAGAAAAACCCAGAGAGAAGAGACCCTTCAATGTCTGAAGACACTGTTCCTCTTCTCTCCTTCCTATAAAGGCCACTGCTGCCTCTTTGGGCAGGGGAACTAGGGAAACTGATCCTCCTGGTTTCCACCCTCTCCATGAATAGACAACACCTAAGTTGTTCAACCTCCAGGCCAGGATGTGTCAGGTCCCTGGAACTAGGTGGTAGAAAGGCTGTCCCCATGCCACCCCCAGAGCAAAGAGAGGTGGGTCTCACAGGGGCTCCGTGAGCGAGAACCAAGCCTGGGTGTCCAACCAATGGGCTTCGTGAATCCCTCTCCTCAAGGGGTTGGGGGAGGATAAAGCTCTATCTCCCATTTAGCACCATAATGAGAAACCATATGCTTCCCCCAGCCCTTCTCCAACCAGCGGGCCTCTAGTGGGGCCAGATGTTACTACAGGCTGCAGAATTTTTATAGGCTTATAGGTTTTAAAAAGATCAGGTTCTTTGGTGGTAAACGTTTTACAGACCAGTAAAAATCTACTGGAGGAGATGGGAGGCACACAGCTGTAATGGGAAGGGCTGGAACCACGCGTCTGGAGGATCTCAGCTCCATCCATAAGTAGCTTTGGGAACTGAGGCAAGTCCTGGAGGCTCTCTGGGCTCTGTGTTTTAACCTGGAAAATGGGAGCAAGAGAAGTGGTTAAAGGACTGTGTCATGGGACAGCATCATGAATGGGTGGAAAGCTCCAGGCACACATGTGAACACAGTCCTCCTTCCCATGGTTCTGGGAGCGTCCGGACACAGAGGAAGGCCCGCAGACCCTACAGCCTCCGAGCTTTTCATTACCCACACTGGATGGCTGCCATCTGTGCATCTGCCTCCCTGGGAGGAGCCTGGCCGTCTGCAGGCAGAGCTCAGGAATCAAATTAGCCAGGCCTCTGCTTTTCCCTCATCCCCGCTGGCCAAGGAGAGTTCATCAAGGCCTCACACTAATTCTTGTCTTGTTTTAAAGGGGCAGAAGTGACTCCACAGTTTCATCGGAGGCAATTTACACCCCGCCACTGGCCATGGCTCCAACTCCCCTCGTCTGTTGTGTCATCGAGTCCGTTAATTTCTGCAAGGGAAACTTGATTGCTGCTCCATCAGAAAGACACACAGGTAATACATCTCCATCGGAGGCCATGGCCTGCCCGACTCACTCTAATTCTGTCACCTAAGAAGCTAATTCTCTAATGCACACGCTGGGCAGAAGACATCCTCTTCCTTCCCTAACACAATCGGGTAGTCCCAGAGGGTTCCAGGAGCTCACTGCAGAAATGAAAGCTTGGGGTCCGTGGCACAGGGTCTCCAGGCTTCCTTACTGTCCCCGAGATGGTCCACCGCAGTATGGAGAGCCCATTGCCCAGAGTCCCATTCGAGGAGGATCAGCCACATTCAGGCCACCTGGGGCTCACCGCTCAGCCCCTTCCTGCTGCCTCTGCTTCACCCTTTCCCTTCCTCTTTCTTCTCCTCTTTTCCTCCTTCTTTTCCTCTATTTGTCCCCCTCCTTCCTTGCCTTTTACTTCTATTTTCCTCTTCCTTCTCAGTTTCCTACCAATTTTTCTTTCTCTTCTCGTCTTCCTTTTCTACTTCTTTTTACTTTTTTTTTTTTTTGCCGTACACGGGCCTCTCACCGTTGTGGCCTCTCCTGTTGCGAAGCACAGGCTCCAGACACGCAGGCTCAGTGGCCATGGCTCACGGGCCCAGCCGCTCCGCGGCATGTGGGATCTTCCCGGACCGGGGCACGAACCCGTGTCCCCTGCATCGGCAGGCGGACTCTCAACCACTGCGCCACCAGGGAAGCTTTCTTTTTACTTTTTTACTTCTCCCCATTCTCCTTCTCCAGACCCCCCCTTTCTATAGTTTACCTTCTGTTTCTTTTCAGCTTCCTCTTGTCCCTTTTTCTCCTCCAGCTTCGGTGCTGCCCCTTTTAGATCAAGTTCAGTGTCTGAGGCTCCTTCCTGGCTTGCTGTCTCTGGAGGGTTTGGCTCAGTGGAAGGAATGGGCCCCAGGCCACATTGGCCTGGGCTTGGAGCAAATTACAGCGGGGCGGGGGGTGCCTCATGTTTACCCACAGGGAGCCCCAAGGATACAGAATGGGACATTCTGTGTCCTTGTGTGTGCGCGTGTGGCAGGGGAGCAGTTAAATGTGTATTTGCTCTTTAATGATAATGCCCAGTCACCCGCTTAGGTAGGGGTACTGTGTCACCTGTGGAGTTAAAGCACGGTCCTCCTACTTCTCGGACCCCACCCCACCCTGCCCCAGCCCGATGCTGCCGACGGGCATAAATGAAGGCAGCAGCCTAAAGCACCCCCCAGTGGACAGGCTGTACCCTTGCTCCAGGAGCTCCTGAAGCCCCCCGACACCAAGTTGCTCCTTGGGGAACTTGGCCAGGCCACCTGGCTGAATGGGTGGACTGAGCTCTGGCCGCATGACATCAACCTGGTGGGCTCCCCTCTCACTGGCTCCCTCTTCTTCCTTCCCCGCCCTGAAACCTGATCCAGCTGAAGGACTGATTGCAGGAAAACTTGGCGGCTTCCCAGCCCTGGTGGCCGGGGCAGTGCGAGGCTGCAGCCTCCGAAGTTGCAGTGAGCAGCCAGCTGGGAGAGGCAGGCTGGCTGGGACATGAGGCTGGCAGAGCGCAGGCAGGCTGGTCCTCAGCAGGGCTCACCCTGAAGGCCACTCGAGGCGTCCGACACCGCGAGAAGCTCGCCATGCTGCTGTGGGTGCCGCAGGCGCTGCTTGCCTTGCTTCTGCCCACGCTCCTGGCCCAGGGAGAAGGTAAGGAGACCGTGGGGAAGCACGCAGGACCTGGCTGGCAGCTACAGAGGTGGGAGAGGGGATGCTTGGCCCCTCCAAAAGTTGAGGGAAAGAGGGTTTTGGTGTGGGTGGGGCTACAAGCAAGTTGGGGATCTTACTACATATGAGCATGAAAGGATTTTAACACACTGGGATCCAGCTAGAAATTGGGGATGTTGAATGTCGGGTGAGAGCAGGGCTTGCAGAGAGGGGCCCTGAGCTGTGTGGGAAATGCTTAGACGGGCATGGGACAGGGGCTCCTCTCTTTTTGCCCTGCCCCCAAACTCATCGAAGGGCAGCTGCAAGGGAACTTTGAGCTCATTTGGTCCACCCTTTCTTGTTATAAATGGGAATGCTGTGGACCAGAGACGGGGAGTAATTCACTCAGGGTCACACAGCTCCTTAGCAGTAGAGTGGAGACCAGAATGAATGTCACCATGTTTCCCCAGCTTCACTGCTTTCGTTGCATGGGTTCTCTAAAGTTCCTTCCAGGGCTAACCTCTAATAGCACCAAACTTCTCTCTGCATTCCCCCACCCATCCCTTTCCGCCTCCTGGGGACACAGGGCGTTTTGGTCACAAAAGGGTCCATTTCCTTTTGCTGCAGACAATATTTGTTCCCCACTTGGGAAGGTTTTCTCTCCATCCAGAGCAGGGTTGAAGCTGGGGCTGGGGCATAGTTAGGATGTGCTTAATTGGACGGGTCTGAAGGGCTTCTGGGCACAATGGTTTTCCTCCCATGAGCTGTCGTTTGGGGAAACTCAGCCCAGGATGAGTAGGCCTGGGCTGCAAGTTAGGGCTGTGGTCTGGAGTTTCCTTGGCTGAAGAGAAGCTCTATCCCTCCCAGCATTGGTCCTTTGCTCTGAGGCCTGCAGGACCCAGACTTGTTCTGTCCAAAGTGATCAGAGTCCCAGACAGTAGGATCTGAGCTGTCGTGCAGTGAAGACACACAGGGACCTGGGTTTGAATTTCAGTTACTTCCCTTGCAGGGCATGGCACTCATCTTTCTGAGCCTTGCGGAGCCTCACCAAGGCTTCTGAGCCTTACCTTCTTTATCTATAAATGGGGTGTCATGACACTCACTCCAGTGGGCTCTCCTGAGACTGAAATGAACAATACGTCCGTTGATATTTTTTCAAAGGAGACACTCAATAAATGTCCTCTTGTCTTCCTCTCTCTCTGCTCTTCTCTGCCTTTCTGAGGGAAGCTGAAAGTTTATCAGGGGCAGGTGGGTGAGGGGCGGGAAGGGGGCTCTGCGGGACCAACTTGCTGTAGAGGTCCACACATGATAGATGAGATGGGAGAAGAAGCAGCCTTGTCGAGAGAAAGCCGGGCCTGCTGGCCCCTGGTCTGTGAAAGACCCCGGTCTCCCTCTGCCAGCCCCTCACGGCCTTGCAGCCTGTGCCCTGGTCCTCCAAGTTGTTCCCCTCCCCGACCCCGTCTTTCACCTTCATATTTCTGGCACCTTTCGGGAGGTGCTTCTACTGTTTCCCAGTCGGACAACTGTGGTGCTCGTGAAATCCCCAGAGAGCGGGGCTAGGGCCTAGGGGTTGGGGTTTCACTGTTTTATCTTTGCAGGCCTCCTGCTCTGGGGACCGTTTGGTTTCTCCTCACTTCATCCACACCTCAGCCCAGCCCTCTTCCTAACCCCATCAGACCTGCCCGTAAGGCTACCCTAGAAGGAGGCCTGGCAAACCCTCCCCAGGAGTTTCTGTGAGTGTGGAGAGGGGGCAGGGATCTCCTCTGAGTAGATTTTGCAGGAGGGAGAAGGAATGTCCATATTCACTGGATGCCCACCCTTTTCTCCTTACCAGTTGCAGGCTGGGGTCAAGGGGACAATGTGCTATGCAGACGCTGAGATGTGACCTTGGCTGAGACTGACCCTCGGCAGACCATTGGGCTTAGAAATTGTGCACTTGGGGACACACTTTCCAGTATCACACCCGAGGGCCAGCTCCCCTTTATCTCCCAGAGCCCCTCATGCAGGGCCCCATGGGCCCACCTCCTCTGGGCAGGCAGCTTCTCTCAATCCTTCTCAGCCCTTGGCCTACTTGAGACCTCACCTGTTTTGTGGCACCTGCTTTCACAGCCCAGCTTCCCTTCTCATGTAAATGGGCGCCTAGGCTACCCTTAGGAGACAATATCTTTGTATTTGGGCATGCTCTAGTGATGGGAATTTCAGTCTATGGGAGTATCTGGGAAGGGTGGGGACACTTTCCTTTTAATAGTTTTCAAACCAGGGCCAGAGAACTGGGGGAGACTCAGGCTCTGTTGTCTGATTTGAACTGTTCTCCTTCCCAGCCAAGCACAGGCGGGGCCCCCAGGCCCAGAATGCCTCCAGGCCAGCTCTGCTGCGGCTGTCAGATCACCTCCTGGCCAACTACAAGAAGGGTGTGCGGCCTGTGCGGGACTGGAGGACGCCGACCACGGTGTCCATTGATGTCATCGTCTACGCCATCCTCAGCGTGGTGAGCGCCTGTCCCCACTGCCCGGCTCAGAGGTGGACCTTCTGGGTGGGAGACCATGTGAGACCAAGTCACCCCCAGGCAATATGGTGGGCATTCAAGCGCCCACAGTACCTGTGCTCTGGCACCACGGCTCAGGACAGCTGCCCAAACCAGAAAACTGGGGTCACCTTCATGGCTGCCTCTCCTGTACCCTACAGCCAGCGGGTCACTCAGCGCATGTGGTTTTCACAATCGTACCTACCCGTGTGAGCTGTGTGAGGGTTCAGACCGTCCTATTCGTCTCCACACCCTTGCTGTCTTACACACGTCCTTGGTACATGGCGGGTGTTACTAAATTGTTGTTGAAGAATTAATCCTAAATAAATCAATTAATCAATTACTGAAGTAGGGTGGGGTGCACTGCCCGGCCGAGGAGGTCGGACATTGGGCAGAGATAAATGAGAGGGCAATTGCAAGGGCACTGCACTGGGGTAGGATGGGTGGAATGGACTTCTCTGGCTGTCTCTACTAGAGTCAGTTGGCCGTTTCAGGAGGGGAAATTGGGAATTGGATCGAAGGGAGGGATAGTGATGGATTTTTCATCCTGTGTGGTTTTGTACAGCTTGACTCCATGCTAGAGTAGGAGATAGATACACACATATAAATGTACGGATATACATCTATACGATGCTCTTATATGTCTTCTATCATTATCTTCTATTGTGTTATAAATGTATATGTAAAATACACACAACAGAATAGAAGATAATAGAAGACACACACACACACACACACGCACGATGTTAAAACAGAAATCACTGGACTTCTTTCTAGGTGTGTCCTAGTAAAAGACCAACTCTTCCTGGCTCACCCCTTTTCCTCCACCTCATTTCCTCACTCTCACTTCCCAAGTGAACAGAGACACAGAGCAGCAGCTCCTGCTGGGGTTGGTGTGCGCAAGGGGCCTGCAGCCCACGGGGCCACCTACGCTGAGCTCCCATTCTCTCCACAGGATGAGAAGAATCAGGTGCTGACCACGTACATCTGGTACCGGCAGGTGAGCTGACCAGCCCCTGCCCCTCCCCCACCCCCATTTCCTCGGACTGGGGCTCCTACGTCTCAAAGGAGTCAGGATCTCAGAGGCCTTGGGGAGGGGCGGGGAGGGGAGGGAAGAGGTGGGAGGCCTACTCACGAGATCCAGGATCTCCTGGATCTGGATCCCTCTAACCTCAGGACTTAAGGTGGCTTAAGGCGGCTTAAGGCGGCTTAAAGATTGGTGGGGCTTCCCTGGTGGCACAGTGGTTGAGAGTCCGCCTGCTGATGCAGGGGATGCGGGTTCGTGCCCCGGTCCGGGAAGATCCCACATGCCGCGGAGCGGCTGGGCCCGTGAGCCATGGCCGCTGAGCCTGCGCGTCCGGAGCCTGTGCTCTGCAACGGGAGAGGCCACA
>NW_020173774.1:76903-83624 GCF_003031525.2 Neophocaena asiaeorientalis asiaeorientalis
AAAAAAAAAAAAAAAAAAAAAGATTGGTGGAGGACGAATCCTCCACACCCTGGTTTCTGAAGTTTTTCACAGCCTCACAAACATGTGCTTTTCCCACCTCTGTTGCTCAAACACCTCAGTGACTGGTAGCTCAGAAGGCAGTCACTTTGCTTTCAAACAGCTCTAATTGCTAGAAAGTTCTTCCTTCTATTAAAGCCAAATTGGACGACAACCAAATCGGGTGATTGAAACAGGATGATTCCATCCAGTTAGTCTCCCCATCCCCGGCCATTTGCCCCTCTTCCAGCTTCTGAAGGGCATCGCTCAGGCACTGGTGTGTGGAGGGTTGCGAGGCCTTGGCAGCATTTCTGGCTTGGAGCTGGCCGGGGAGGGCAGGAGACAGTGCGGGCTGCCGTCCACAGGCTGGTCCTGCTCTGGCAGCCCCTGAGGCTGTGGGGAAGACATCAGAGCAGGAGGGGACACCAAAGTGGCTGAAGAGAGGACAGCAGGAGGTGGGGGACAGTTCCTAGAAGTCAAACCTGAGAGAGGCTCTGAGGACACACCTGGTGTATGTGGGTTTCTGTTAAATCCCTCCCGCTCCTCATGGGACAGGGAGTGGGGTGGAGGGAGAAGTCAGAATGCTGATTCCTGACGTCCTGCTCCCTTTCTGCCTTAGCGAGATCTCTTAATACACAGCACACCTGCTTCAAGAGAGGGACCCAAGCCAGAACAGGCATTCTGGGGCCCCTTTCCCAGGACATCTGGCTTAAGTCCCACCTCTGGACCTCCAGGGTCACTTGTCTGCTCCAGCAGTAGGAGATGCCAATCTACTATGTACCAGCAGCTGTGCTAAGGCACCAAATTAGACTCAGGTCCTGCCCACAATGAGCTCATAGACTAGTGGAGGCCACAGACACGTGAACAGACAATGCAACACAGCAAGATAGCCGCTCCTATGCGGCAAAGAAAAGATGCCAATTGTGAGAGCAAAGAAGAGGCACTAAACTCGTCCTGGGGAGTGGGGGTCATGGGGGCTCCTGGAGAAGGAAACAGAGAGATTCCTTGGTTACATCTGGAAGGATGAGTAAGACTCACCTCGATAAAGAAGGCAGGACTGCCTCATGCGGGGAGCGGGATACGCAGCGATGCAGAGGTTTTGACCATGTTTAATTCCATGTGGCTGGAATGTAGACCCCACAGAGAGCCATGGCAAGAAAAATGAGGCTGGAGAGATAGGTGGAGGCCCGATCGGGTGGGCCTTTGTTGTCCATGATCCTAATGGCAGTGGAGCTCCACTGAAGACTTTTAAGCAAAGGAGTGACGTGACGAAATTTATGTTTTAGATCAGTCGTTCTGGCAGGATAGCGGAGGAGGCATTGATCAAAATTTAGTAATAACCATCTCTACCCTATGAGGTGCATGCTGTTATCCCTGTTTACATATATGCCGATCAAGACCCAAGAAGCAATTTGTCTAAGATCCCTCAGTTGGTGGCTAGGGGGTTTGTAACATTAGAAATTATTGAATACCTTCCCGGGGAGAGGCTGCATCCGTCTGTGTTGTATTCGCATGTAGGGATGTGTAAGTACAGAGGTGGGGGGACATCTGGGTACCGCTGAGTGGTCTGGGTGCCACTGACACCCAGATTCTCCCAAGAAGATGCCCACCTGTTACCTGGGCTCCAAGTGGTGAAGTTGGCCTGAGTTGTGGACGACTTGGCCTGAGACGGACGGGGTAGCCTGTGACCGTTCCTGTCCCTCCCCTAGTACTGGACTGATGAGTTTCTCCAGTGGAACCCTGAGGACTTTGACAACATCACCAAGTTGTCCATCCCCACGGACAGCATCTGGGTCCCAGACATCCTCATCAACGAGTTGTGAGTTCTGTCACCAGATACTGGGCAGCCAGGGGGCGGGAGACAGGATCACTGCTGTTGCATTTGAGATGCCCCACTAGACCTGCCGAACCATAGGTAAAGTTGAATCGGGCCCCAATTCCCCTTTGTCTTTCTTCTCCCTTTCCTTTCTTTTTAGAAAACTCCTCTTTTTCTATGTCTGATGTTGAAACTCTGCACTTCTTGGTCCAAGGGCCCCCTTCCCCGGGAAGGGAGGCCAGTGAATGAATCCACACTGAATCACAATAGTCTAATGAGGGGGGAGATACACAGAAGGAGAAGGTGGTGGGGGCCAGTTGCCCTCCACCCAGTACCCCCCGCATCACCCAGTTCCAGGGGGTGCCATTCACCTTGTTATTTGGGGAGGCAGCTGACTCAGAGCCCCGGCCTTGCATAGCTCAGGCTGGAGGGATTGGGGAGCCCCAGTTTCTGGCTGGATCTCCAGCTTAAACAGTGACGTAGCCTTGGTCTTGACTTCTCATCTCTCAACCTGATGTCACAGAAGGCTCTGCAGGCTCAGGATGTGAGGCTCAGCCACAGTGGTCGCTTGGGAGAGCCCGGCCCAGGGTGGCCTGATAGAACGGGATGAAGTTTGCAGGACTTTGCTGTTTCGTTCCAATTCTTCTCACTGATTTTGCCAGCTCCTTCCCCACTGCCCCACCCCGGAAATGATGGTTTTCATTTCACAGGACTTCTAGGGATGGAACCCAAGGTCCTGCTCTCCCACCAAGCCTGCCCGTCACCATCGGGCTGGTGATCCTGGGGGCTGAGGTCTGCCCAGCCCGGGTGGGGGGCGCATGGGGACAGCTGGGCATTCTCCTTATAGCCCGTGGCTTGGGGGGTCCATGGACTCCTGGCCTGCCTTTTGTGGTGAGGTTGCCAGGGGAATAAATGAGAAATGCCCTTTACTGCTTGGAAAGTGGCCTTGGCAATGGCAGGTGAGGAAGCCTAAGATAGATAAGAAGCTTGGAAAAATGGAGGCCAGACAAAACTGCCAGGATGTCTTGCTGCCTAGACCCTCCCTGCCGAGTAGCTCAGAGACCTTCAGACTCCCACGGCTTCACCTGCTTCTTGAGTCCCAAACCGACCCCTCTTCCCTGGCCAGTGTGGACGTGGGGAAGTCTCCAAATATCCCGTACGTGTATGTCCGGCATCATGGAGAGGTCCAGAACTACAAGCCCCTCCAGGTGGTGACCGCCTGTAGCCTCGACATCTACAACTTCCCCTTCGATGTACAGAACTGCTCGCTGACCTTCACCAGCTGGCTGCACACCAGTGAGTCTGTGGGCTTCGGGAGGCGGGAGCACATGTTGGGGGCGCCCGGGGTGCCCGCTTGAGGAGCACACCCTAGGATGCAGTCTCCCTCCTCCAACTTGATCACCCCTTGTTTTTTAATGTTGCCGAGCCTCTGTTTCCTTATCTTCCAAATGGCACTACCATTGTTGCCCTTGCTGCCTCCCTCAGTTGTCATAAGGATTGAATGAGACAGTGTAAACTGACGGCAAGATGCTCAGGGACAATTCTTTCCCAATATCACAGGTAGGATCTGGCACGAAATGTCTTTCAAATCCAGCCACTTCTCCACTGATGGACCCTCCCTCCAGTGCAAGCAACCCTCATCTCCTGCCCAGGTTGTTGCAGTAGCCTCCTAGCTGTCCCCACCCATTCATTCTTCCTCCCTCCCCCCCCCCATTCATGCTCCTCACAGCAGCCAGGGAGATCTCATTAAAATGCAGATCTGATCATGTCACTGTCTGCTTCCCTGAGACACAATCCAAATCTCTTACCTGGCCGAGAGGCCCCTGCAAAGTGTGGCCACCCCTCCGGCCTCACCTGGTGTGCGCTCCCCAGCCCAGCTGCCTGCCTTCCTGGGCCCCAGAGCCCCTTGTTCTTTCCTTTACTCACATGCTGCTTCCTCTCCTAGGCCAGCGTGTCCCTCCCCTCCCTCCCCCTTTCCCCTTTCTGCCCCACTGCCCCCCCCACAGCTGGGCCAACTCCTCTACGGTCCTCCTAATCACAGTGTCCCCGCCCGTGCCCCAGGGAAACCCCCTCTCATCCCCCAGACGAGGCACCCCCAGCACTCAACTTCTTAGTCTCCTGTTCTCCCCACTTCTAGTCACTTGTAAGGATTGGTTCAATGTCTACTCCTCCAGATAGAAACTTAGAGAGGGCAGCGACATGATTTCTATCCACCATTAGATCCCCAGGGCAGTGCCGGCCCAAAGGAAGACGCTCGGTAAACTTTTATTGAGTGGACAAACGTTAGGTGCCCAGTATGGTCTGGTGAAGTGAGAATTGCCCTACTGCAAAAAGGTATCCTCCAGTTCTATCCTGATTTTATCGCATTAACTGTAAATGGCAAAGGTAATACCTAACTCCCTTGAACAAAAGCCATAACTACAGGGACTTCCCTAGCGGTCCAGTGGTTAAGATTCTGCCCTTCCACTGCAGGGGTTCGATTCCTGGTCGGGGAACGAGATCCTGCATGCCATGCAGCGCGGCAAAAAAAATTTTTTTGAAAGCCATAATTACAAATAATCTTTGATCTTTGACCTTTACTCTCAGTCCCAAACTCTTACCAACAACTCCCCACACCAAGACTTAACAATTTTTATCAGTACAAACTTCACATAATATGTTCTTCCAGATCCTACTCTATCCTTTGAATATATACACATACGTACACATCTATGGAAAGTGCCTGGAAATTGTCTTATAGGTTTTTATTTTACATAAATGTAAAATATTTCATGTTCTATTATACACTGGTATCTGAGCCTTTTTACTCAACAACAGGTCTTGGACATTTTTCCAAGTTACTGCAGATTTAGCTCTTCCTCATAAATTTTGACTGCTGTAGAATAGCTTATGATTTGGACTGCATGATACCTTATTAAGCATTTTCCTGATCGGTAGCCATTTAGATCTTCCCCAATATTTTGCGGCAGTGCATACTTCTGTCCTTTTGTGCATATGTATATCTGTTTCTCTAGTATTGATACAGAGCAGTATAACTGCTGTTCTATAAGTGAGTATAATAATAAGTGCTTATTTTCCTAATTCACCTTTAAAGACAGGCAGCTCTATCAAGGCAAAGGTGAGGAAAGCTGCTCATTGTCTAAATGAGAAATTCTAACAGGAAACCTAGAAAGGTGCTTGAAGGGCTGTATGTGTGTGTGTGAGAGAGAGAGAGAGAGAGAGAGAAACAGACAGACAGACAGAGATAGACAGAGAGAGAAAGACAGAGAGAGACAGAGACAAAGACAGAAACAGAAACAGAGAGAGAGAAGAGAACTTCCTAATAAATGGTTCGCTGGTTCTTTGCATTTTGCTGTGTTCCCACCCAAGACTTCGTCTCTCTTGTTACAGCCCCACTGCACAGACAGGTACAGTGTGCACTATTACCTCATTGTATAGCTGAGAAAACTGAGGCTGAAGATTAAGAGCTGAGGCTTGAGCCACACCACGTGGGTGTTGCCCCACCATCACAGGCACACCCCTGGCTCAGACTCCAAAGCTGCTTGATTTCTCCTCTCTCAGTCCAGGACATCAACCTCTCCCTGTGGCGCCTGCCAGAAAAGGTGAAACTGGACAGGAGCATCTTCGTGAACCAGGGCGAGTGGGAGCTGCTGGGGGTGCTGACCCAGTTTCGGGAGTTCAGTATAGAAAGCAGCGACTGTTACGCAGAGATGACGTTCTATGTGAGTCGGACACGAAGCGGATGTGGGTAGAACAATGAACAAAGTCACACCCAGGTAGACTTAAGGAGGCATAGCCCTTTCCCAGCTCACACTCTTCCCTCAGTGAAGTAGGTGGGGAAATGCAATTGAATCGTCCTTTACTTCTCCTGAACAGCCGCAAGCCTGCATCTGGAGGCGGAATATGGGGTCTGCCCATGTCCTTCTCCGAGCAATCCAGGCTGCAAGCCCCACGAAGCAGGGGTGTCTGGGATGGGGTGGTGGTTCCTGGGTGCAGGACCCGTCTGCTCCCGGCTCCCCCAGAGCTCCTCTCTTGGTCCCAGGTGGTCATCCGCCGGCGGCCCCTATTCTACGTGGTCAGCCTGCTGCTGCCCAGTATTTTCCTCATGGTCGTGGACATTGTAGGCTTCTACCTGCCCCCGGACAGTGGCGAGAGGGTCTCCTTCAAGATCACGCTCCTCCTGGGCTACTCGGTCTTCCTGATCATTGTGTCCGACACACTGCCGGCCACGGCCATCGGCACACCCCTCATTGGTAAGGCCCGCTCCCGGGGAAGAGCTCAGTGCGACTGAGGAACAGAGGAACCAGCCCTCTCCTACCTCCCGTGTGTGTCCCCCACTCCCGCCCCACCCCGGGGTGCACAGGTGTCTACTTCGTCGTGTGCATGGCTCTTCTGGTGGTCAGCTTGGCCGAGACCATCCTCATCGTGCGGCTGGTACACAAGCAGAACCTGCAGCAGCCGGTGCCTGCCTGGCTGCGACACCTGGTCCTGGAGAGAGTCGCCCTGCTCCTCTGCCTAGGGGAACAGTCGACTTCCCGGAGGCCCCCAGCCACCTCCCAAGCTGCCAAGACCGATGACCGCTCAGGTGAGAGAGGGAACTTCTGGCCTGGATGCAGGGACATGGGAGGGATTCTCTGGAGGGCTAGCTGGGCCAGAGAGCCTGGGCAGGCCCTGGGAAGTGTGTACCATCCTGCACAGAGAACCCACGGTGGACTTCAGCCAAAGGCATCAATCAAACCCTTTCCTCACCTTTGTATTTGCGCATCAACCCAGGTGGGGACAGAGAGGGATTAGGAGTCCCAGAGGCTGAGCAGATCAGGAGCTGAGACCTCTGGGCTGAGGGTGGCCTCTCCTGAGATGGATCCCGAG
>NW_020173774.1:83765-164223 GCF_003031525.2 Neophocaena asiaeorientalis asiaeorientalis
TGGGACAGCTAGCCTCATGTGGTTCAGCACTGCACCCGGGTTCCTAACACTCTCTCATTAGAAACAGCCAAAGACCAGGTCCATTAGAATTTCAAACACCTATAAGGCAGAGGGACAGGGTACAGAGGGACACTAAATTCCTCATGCCCCTGAGGAATTTGTCATCCTTGCTGTTGGTGGTGGTGGCGCTTGGTTTGCTGGTTTATTTCTTGAGCACTTTACCAGGTGTTTGCAAAGCAGTGTCCGTGCATTGTCACAGGTGATTCTCGTGGCAACTCAATAGGATCTTCACTCTAATTTTTCAATCAGCAAACAGAAGCATAGAGAAGCCAAATAGCTTGCCCTAAGTCACAGAGCCGGGACCTGGTGAACCCACAATTTGAACCCAAGCCCACCTGACTCTAAGCTGGTGTTTTAAACTCTCCACTCCACTCCCCTCCTTGCGTCTTCTTCCTGGCTGGGGCCAGGCCTTTTACAGAAGATATTTGGTTAATCAAAGACCATCTCATCGTGAGCTCGCGCGACAGCCTAATACCTAATTCAACTGCTCACCTGGGGAAGGTAGTGATGCAAAGGTGTATTTTCTGGTCTAGAAGGATTCGAAGTCGTGGAGAGGAGGGCAGTGAGGCAATATGATGTAGTGGACAGAGCAGTGGCTTTGGAGTCCAGATACCTGGGCCTTGGTGGCTTCCCCTTTAAATGGTGCTCCAACTGTGTCACCACGGGCTAGTCACAACCTCTCTGAGCTTTAGCATCTTCATATGAAGAGTGTGGTTGGTAATTACTCTTATTCTGCCTCTCTGTGGGGCTGCTGGGAGGCTCAAATGAAATAATGGATATCAAATTGCTGGGGAAGGCCCATGGGTTAAAAAAATGCATGGGAAGGATAAATATCAAATTCATGATCTTGGTGATGTGGGGAGGGAACGGAGGATGTGACTAAGGAGAGGTATACACGGATCTTCCACTGTACTGGCTTTCTTTTTTTTTTTTAATGAACCATACTTTATTTATTTTTGGCTGCGTTGGGTCTTCATTGCTGTGCGTGGGCTTTTCTCTAGTTGCGGTGAGCGGGGGCTACTCTTCGTTGTGGTGCGCGGGCTTCTATTGCGGTGGCTTCTCTTGCTGTGGAGCATGGACTCTAGGCGTGCGGGCTTCAGTAGTTGTGGCACGTGGGCTCAGTAGTTGTGGTGCACGGGCTTAGTTACTCCGTGGCATGTGGGATCTTCCGGACCAGGGCTCGAACCTGTGTCCCCTGCGTTGGCAGGCGGGTTCTTAACCACTGCGCCACCAGGGAAGTCCCTGTACTGGCTTTCTTTATTTGTTTAAGTTGGATGGTGGGTACACAAATACGTACGTTATTCTCTATACTTTTTTGGTCTAAGATTATAAATAATAAAAATGTCTGAGGCCTTAGAAACCTAAAGGTCAGTGTTCAAGCAAGGCTGCTGGGCCTCCCTCCTTTGCCAATGCTCTGCCCTTCTTCTAGACGTGGCAAACCACTGCAGCCATTTGGGGGGATCCCGGGACTTGGAGAAGACCCCGAGGGGCAGTGGCAGCCCTCCCCCACCGCCGCGGGAGGCCTCCCTGGCGGTGCGTGGGCTGCTGCAGGAGCTGACCTCCATCCGGCACTTCCTGGAAAAACGGGAGGAGAGCCGAGAGGTGGCCCGGGAGTGGCTGCGCGTGGGCTCCGTGCTGGACAGGCTGCTCTTCCGCATCTACCTGCTGGCGGTGCTGGCCTACAGCGTTACCCTGGTCATGCTCTGGTCCATCTGGCAGTATTCCTGAGTGGGTCCAGCCCAGTAGGGGGTGGGTAATGAGGCTGGTTAGGCTGGGGATGGGAGAATTTCAGGGCCCAGGGGATGCCAGGGACCTTCTCAAAACACATAAACAGTTCCATGCCTGTTTCCAATGCCAAGTCTCTCAGCAATCCTGAGACAGGGCCTTAACCCTTCCCCTAAAAACTTGGTGCTTAAGGCTCTTACATCCTCCACTCTCCTACAGGCCCATTGTGGCTTTAAAACACACTATCTTAGATCAGGAGAAATCCACGCATGCCCTGACTTCACTCTATCTAAGCATCAAGCCTCAGTTTCCCCATCGGCGCTCCCCTGAATTGGCACCTTGGAATCTGCTCACTCCCTCAGCCTTGTTTTGAGATGGAAGGTAAACCAGCTCTCTACCACACGGGCCTGATAACTCTGCATTAGGTTTATCCAACCCTAATATCTCTCTGTTCACTTCACCTCTGGCCACTTCCCTGAACATCCATCAGATGGGGGAGGTGGGGTAATAAAATGCTATGAAGCCCCTAAACTCTCTTCTTGACCATTTGTCAGCAGCTGGGTGGGTGGAAGACGAGGTCTGACGTTGCTGGTGGAAATGAGGTTGGGGAATTATCTGTGGTTTCAGATGTATGATGCTCTCTGCCCCAAGGAATTAAGAAGTGACCAAACAGTGGCTGTTCTGAAAAAGAAAGAATAGGAGGTGGGATTCAAGGTGTGAGGGTCAGGACCATGAACACAATGCAGAGGTGGGGAGGAGGGTGCTCAGTTCTGTGACCTCCTGGAAAGATGCTGGAAGGGTCTACACGGTCCTGCTATCATTCTGGGCTCACGGTCTCTTGGTGAAGCTGGAAGCCAGCTCTCTCCCTGCAAGAACGTCGGCACCACAGCCAGCACCCACTGGTTCGGTGTTTGAAAGCAGAAACTGCTAAGTCTTGAGTTTATGTTTCTCCTTTGGGAACTCTCAGCAGCCGGCCCCCGGCACATCCACCAGAAAGCAGGACCATGATGGAGGCAGAGGCCGGGGCGTGGTCTTTGATCTTGCATCTCAGATCCTGGCCCCTCTCCCACACATCAGGATTTAAGACATGCTAAGGAGCATTCCAACTCTATCACTCCATCCACCTAACAAGCATTCAGAGGGAAGGAATGCCAGAACCACCAAGAATGATGGCTTCATGTTTGCCATGTTTGCTTGAGGCTTTCTCTGGTTCTCCCTTTCTCATTCCAGCTTTATCTCTTTCCCTGTCTTGGGGTGCCTGTCTCTTAGGGACTGAATTCTACAAGGCTGAAAGAAAAGGACCCCCCAAAATACCTGGGATGAGTTGTTTCAAGGCTGGTCAACTACAAGGCATTCAGTATGGATCACCTGAACCTATACTTTCCCTGATCCCAAACTCGGCAGCTCTAGTTTCTAGACCATCCAGTGAAGCTGGACGGAGGGCAGAATCTTAGGCCCTTGAGAGCTTCATGTCTGAAAAAGCCTAGGGGCTGAGGAAGCAGGCTCGTCTGGTTTAGCTTCTCTGAGCTTCTTCTTCTCACCCCGGTTTCCCCAGCATGCCGAAAGAACTCATTAAATATTGTCTATCCGGCTGCTGGTTCGTAAATTGATCTGGAATGAGGTTTCATCTGCTACTTCCACCTCAGACATATGTGCTCTGGATATTGGTTAAGGATTTTTGTTTGTTTTGCTGATGGATAGGTATCAGGGTTTCCCAGCAAAAAGCAGGAGACTGTGGGGCTGGAGATTGGCTCCCATTCACAATTGTTGCCTCCTGCTAAGCGCAGGTTGGGCTAAAGATGAGGGGTGCTCATCCCGACTCTCTCAAGATGGTCCTGGCAGCCCATACTTGGGAGCCTGGTCTTGGGGTCAAAGCTGTCCCACTCCACTCTCCACTTGGCCCTGCTGGGCCAGTCATGCTGCTGGGTGATTCTCACGTCTCAGGCCAGAGAGAGAGAAAGAAAGCTGGACAGTCTGGAACTGTCGATGCACCACTGATCAGTAAGTGGGTGGCTATTGACAAGGTGTCCAACCAGAGAGCTAGTAAGATACTAATCAACCTATCGATTCCCCATCTCCCCCTCCCCACTCTTCACCCACAATCAATGGGGTAACAAGCCCAGCATTGAGGCAGCCAATCAACCAACCCGAGAGTGAGCCACCACACGTAACATCTTCCGCTCCACTAGCCACAGCCAATCAGCTCATCGATGTGGCATCCAGGCTGCGCTGCCCAGGAATGGGAAACTGAGACCCAGGGCCAGAGGATCCCCCGGTGTACTAACCCCTGTCCGTCAGTATTGATCTTGGGCTCCTCCCAAGGAGACCTTTACCCGGTCTGGGATATGAGAACACCCAGAAGCTCCCTCTCACCTGTTATCTCTCCCAGAACTTGCTTGCTTCCTTCCTCCTGCCACTTCAGCTCCTTCCCTCTCCTTGTGTCCTAGGCAGAGAGGGAAAACCAGAAACCGCCCATGTCTTTACAAGTGCTTCTGGGAAGCACCCTGGTTCTCTCTGTCTCATCTCCACTCCTCTCCTGCAGCCTTCTCCATTCACCTACGAATAGTCCCGCTTCTCACCTTCTTTCCCATCCACGCAGCTTTCCAAACCTGTCATTTCTCCTCAAAAGACTCCCTTAAAGATCTTGAAAGTGCCCAGCCTGAACCGCCCTGTATGGTGCTCCAAGCTGTGGAGTCCACCGCCACCATCCTAGGGAGGCTGCCTCTCCTCCTAGGCAATGGCCATCTCTGCTCAGCGACCCCAGGGCCCCTGACAACAGTGGACATTCCGCGGCTCTTGGGAGGGTCTAGGGAGAGTAGCTGAGCTCAGAGTCAGGATGTGGGCTTAGGGGAGATTTCACTGAGAGAATAGGAGGGAAACTTGCCTGGTGGGGTAGGGGGGAGGACGAGTCAGTGGGGAGGTATGGTTCAACATTCCCCAGCCAGATTCCCCTCCTTCCCTCCCTCACTTCCCTCCAGCCTCTGAATCAATATGTTTTGAATCTAATCTAATAACAGAGATTTAACGAGGGGATAATGCTTGTGGAGCGGTCCGGCGCTTTGTCTCTTCTTTCAAGCGGCAGCTGGGGCCCATTATCCAAGGACAATGCCCCATGCTAATCACTCCCTCTCTCCTCCGAGTGTTGGGGGACGGGTGGCGGGCAAGAGAGGGCAGCTCCTCTCCTGATTGGAGGGGAGTGGAGGGGGGGAATAAGGTCTGGCCTGGGCCCCTCTCAATCGCCTTGACCTGACACCAGCTCAGTGGGCTTCTCCCCAGACCGCAATGTCCGTCCTGGGCAGTCAGGGCTGGAGCCCCAACAGTGCACACAAACAGCAGATAATTACCTATCAGCTGCAGTACCAGGGGTTGGGAGTTGGGCGGGTTTTTTTTTTTTTTTTCCTTCTTCTTCTTTCCTCTAACTTGGTCCTCTATAATTTAAGCTCTCCCACTAAGGCCTGTGATTGGCCAGCCCTGACTGTCACGGTTAGAGAATGAAACTCTGCTTTTAGAGACCAAGAATACCCTTCTCGGACACAGAAGCCTGCTTCGCATCCTCTCTCTCTCCTATCTGGGACCTTATATCTGGGCTTGACCTGCGGGAGGAGGGGTGGGAGGTTAGACTGTAAGAAGAACTTCCTGAGAGCCATATTCCTGACATGAATGAGATTGGGAGTCTGAAAGGGAAGGAATGGAACTCATTTCCTAGAAGCCTTTAAGGAGAGACTTTTAGGGCTTCCCTGGTAGCGCAGTGGTTGAGAGTCCACCTGCCGATGCAGGGGACACGGGTTCGTGCCCCAGTCCGGGAGGATCCCACATGCCGCGGAGCGGCTGGGCCCGTGAGCCATGGCCGCTGAGCCTGCGTGTCCGGAGCCTGTGCTCCGCAATGGGAGAGGCCACAACAGTGAGAGGCCCGCGTACCACAAGAAAAAAAAGAAGAGAGACTTTTATCTAAGTTGGGAAGGGGCAGAGCAGGGAGAAGATCTGCCTCAATTTCCACTGTCAAAACTCAAGTTGGGAGGGAACCAGAGCTAGGACACCAGAAGCATGGCCACTCCCATTCCTTCTGCAATACATTTATTGGGTACAATATCAGAGTGCCATGTGGAGTGGGCCACCCCAGATTTGAATTTTGGCCCCATCACATGCTAGCTGTGAAACGTTGGACAAGCACTTAATTCCTCTGTGCCTCAACCTTCTCATCTGAAAAATGGGCACACATTAGTACCTGCTCATAGGTGCTGTGGGGCACCATACTCCCAGTATGAGGCCAAAGCCCAGGGAAGCCATGAGGCTGGAGTAGAGGGATGTCTAGTGGCTTAGGGGCCCTTCCTTGGTCTGCTCACATCACATTCTGAATGGGTAGGAACGTCTCCCTTTTCCTTGTTGGCTCCATTTTAGAGATGGGCAGGGTGAAGGTCATTCACTATAAGGCCAGCAGGGGATAAAGTTCTATCCACACCAGGCTGAATTCATATCTCTATGTCCCATACCTTACTGTCCCTTTTTCTTCTATCTCTACCCACTCAGCCTCGCTCGCCCCTGTGCATTCCCAGGCTCCTTTGTACAGAGTTCCTCCCTAAAACTACAGCGTTGGGTTCCTCCTCTGGGAAAGCATGTGAATACTGGGCACAGCTTGGGGGGGAATCATCCTCGTCCTGGCTGGGTCTCTCCTATTCAATTCCACCTCCTGTGTCCCTGTCTGCAAAGAGACCTAAATTCCTGGCAGTGGGACACATCATGAACATGACATCCAGGACCGTGGGAGCCTAGGACTCATTTCCATGTGCCTGGGCGAACCCCCCACTCAAGACTCAGAAAGAAGTACCAACCTGTAAGGCCCGGAATAGGACGTCAAACTTGGGCCGAGGACAGTCACAACCCGGTCCTTCTAAAGTCTGTCCACAAGGTGGCAGCAAAGTCCAGCTATTCTATCGAGGGGATTAGGCAAACTTTTTTTGCCCCCTTCTCTCCCCGCTTCCCCCTCAAATGCCCCAACCCTCCTCAGGAGCCTCTGAGTCCCCTTTTCTCAAGGCCAGCCCCTTCCTTTTGGCCAGCACTAAGGATCATGTTTCAGACTGGTTGGTGCCCTGTCCTGACGCTCTGGGCGGAGGCTGTGCCAGTACTCATCCCTGAACAACTGCCCCTCTTGTTTCTGTCCTCAGGCCTGGACCCCGCACTGAGCTGCACACTTAGTTTATTTTCCCCTTTCCGCTTATGTGATGAAGATATTGATGCCTGATGGTGAAGAAGTTGTTTTACGCAAAACCCATCCGTTCCACGGATGATTCTCTGCCTTTCTCTTCTGCCCATGTCTCTAGGACCCCAACTCCATCCCCCTTCACACTGGCTCTGAAGTGCTCCTCAACTGTCCTAGGAAAAGAAGAGTGAGAGTAAGGGGCTGCCCAGAGCAGGAGTGGGGGAGGTGTGTGTAGGGGTGGGCGTGGGGGTCAGTAATGAGATGAGGAAGGCGGGACCCTGGGAGACACCCGTCCAGTGGCTCTGGGGTAAGGACTGTAGAGATGATGTCGGTCCCAAATAGGGTTAATGACATGATTTCTTTACCCATCCCAGGGCAACACCCATAACTTGGCTGTTGCCCCGTGCTAGCTGTGCTTATTAGTTTTCTGCTGCTGCTGTAACAAATTACCAATTTAAAAACACAAATTTATTATCCTGCAGTTCTCGAGGTCAGAAGTCCAAAATGCATCGGCAGGGCTCTGTTCTTTCTGGAAGCTCTAGGGAAGAATCTGTTTCCTTGCCTTTCCTAGATTCTAGAGGTTGCCTAGATTCTAGAGATTCAGAGGTTGGCTCATGGCCCCTTCCCCCAGCTTTGAAGCCAGGAGTGTAATATCTTTCAGATCTCTCTGCTTCATCACATCTCCTTCTCTGTCCCTTTTGCCTCCCTCTTTCCCTTATAAAGACCTTTGTGAGTATCATGGACCCACCCAGATGAGCCAGAATAACCCCCCACCTCAAGATCTTTAAATTAATCACAACTGCAAAGACCCTTTTACCTTGTAATGCAACATAATCACAGGTTCTGGGTGTTAGGAAGTAGTTGTCTCTGAGGGGGGCCATCATTCTGCCCACTACCCTGTGAGATCTTGGGCAAAGTTGCTTAGCTTCTCTGTGCCTCAGTTTCCTCAACTGTAAAATAGACACACTTAACAATACCTACCTTACGGGATTTTGGGGAGGAGTAAAAGAAGCAATGCAAGTAAAAGGTCCAGCGCAAAGTAAGTGCTTGATAAATTTTAACTACAGTATTCTTATTGCTTTTATGTGTAAATCTAGAAGCTTCCTGCCCAGGCCCTTGCACAGGAAAAACGAGGTGTGGTCCATTTCAGACCTATTTAATTAACACTATATAAGAAATAATACTGTCCATTAGGCAGTGTTCATTTGTGCATTAGCTTTATGGTGATGAGTTTGAGCTATTTTATGACCTTAGGGGAAGGGGACATGAAAGCAATGAAACCAGGACCCCAGCCTGGTAGGAGATATAGGATCAGGCCAAGGCAGCACCTTCCCCAATGCCCGCAACTCCCAGAGTTTTCTCATCTTCCTGGGGCTTCTTGAGGCAAGAGGTGTTAAACCCAGAATGGGGTGCAGAATCATCTCCCTCCGAAGACTTCAACAGAGACACCCACCCCACTTCTCCTAATCCACCCTCTTTGAGAAAGCAGTACAGGCAGGGCGATGGATAGAGTAAACTCTGGAGGACCTTCCCAGGTCAGGGTCCAGGAAATCCTGCCTTTCCATCTGGGTGACACTTCATCTTGGCCTGAGGCTCCAGCTCTGTGCTCTATCCTCTTCTCTTTGCTGACATATCCACCCCCTGCCCTTTTCACCCAAGGACTCATTTTTCTGGCTCTCACTAATGAAACTCAAATCCATCAGCCAGATGGGTTTGTCATTGGGCTTAAAATTCCCATGAAAGGTTCACCCCTCAAAAGTCTTGTGAAGGTGAGCGACGTGTTTCTCCCATTGCTAACCCCCCATCCCCGCCATTTCTTCACTCTCCCAAGAGCTGTGAGGCATTTCTTTATTGTCGGGTGATTTGTTCAGCATTTATCTTGCCTCCCAGCCTGTAAGTTCCCAAAGGCCGGTATTTCTCGTCCTGTTCGCCACTCACACTGCACTGGCACGCAGCCCACGCTTGGCATTTAATGGGCCAACGAGTGGATGAGCTGCGGTGGGGGAGACAGACATCTGCTGTGCAGAAGGGAGCTCTGACCTGCAACCCCTTCCCTAATCTACTTTTTACCTCTCCCGTCACTGCCAGTTTGGGTGAGGCGCAGGGAGTAAGGCATAAGAGAGACCCAGGCAGCCTAAACGGCGTGGGAGAATCTGGGCGGGAGAGTAACTTTGTGGGGCTGAGTGGAGAATCTGGAGGGAGTGGCCTTAAGGAGGCTGATTGGCCATTGAAACCCCTGATGTCACTTCTTCGGTGAACCTTCTCAGATCCTTTAAGAGAATGAATCACTTGCCCCCAGAACTTCCACATTGTGCCATAGCTGGTTTGGCGCTGTAGCTGTCAAAATCTGTGAGCTCCCACAGCCGGGACTGCCTGCCTCTTCATCTCCAGGGCCAGACCTGTGCCAGGCTCAGCGTGGAAGCTCAATATTTGAATGAATGAAGGGGGTGGTGGTGTGGATTCTATGTGAGTCCCTTTCTGCTAGGATGATCCTGTAATTATCAGCCAGACCAGAGCATTTCTGTCCTGGAAATGGAGGTGCTATTATTAATTACACATGGACTGTCCTGGGCAAGCAGGATGCATGCATGCACCTCACCTCTTTATGGATTCCCTGGCCCCCTTCCATGGCTGAGACCTGAGCCCGGCTGGTCGGCTACGAATGCTTTCACTCCTGCATGTTTCAGAGTTGAGCCATCTTGGGCTGGGGGAGGGGAAGAGAGGCACAGCACTGCCCTTTGTTCCCTCTGGGGTCATGGTTTTCCTCCTGAGGTTTGCTTCAGAGGTTGGAAGGATTTCCTGTAGGGTCATGGGTCAAATGCCGCATGTCCTCAGCAAAGCTATGTAGAGTCCTAGCTCGGCCTCTGCCCTCCTGCCCCCAGGAAGAAGGATGGGCTGATTCTGGAGCAGGAAGCGGTGCTGGGCAGGCAGAGGCAGGCGGGAGGGGCTCCAAGGGTCCCCATCTCCACCATCTGAAGGGCTGAAAGGCAGGTCCTGGGGACTCCCTCCACCCCCGAAGCAGGAGTTGCTGCCCAGTGCCTCTATGTGGGGTGGGGTGCAGTGTGGAGGGAGCGCTGCTGGCAGGGGATGTACCCCATGGGGTTGGAAGTTGGCTAAATGGGGCTGGATTGACAAGGAATCCTGGGGTAAACCACTGCCTTAAAAGTTTACTTTTCGTTAATCATCCCGTTTGTGGAGGAGGAAACCCATATGTCCTCCTGCAGAGTAAAAAGAGCAATTGTATTGCTGAAGGGGGAAATGGATTGGGGCCTCTCCCTAGCTTCCTGATAGCTCCCCGGGGGTTCCCCAGAGTTTGGGAGTACAACAGAGATCCCCTGGGGTCAGGCCACATTTAAACAGTAGCACCCCTAAGGGGCCTGATATAAGGGAGGCGGTGGGAAATGGGGGTGGGTTGAGAGGTCCAAAGCTGAAGGTCCACTGCAGTGCCTGCTGGGGTTTGGGACCAACCTCACCATCTTCTGCACCTGGCCCCAGTTTCATAGGATGCCTGCGTCAGGCTGCACAGGTTGTGCACTGTATAGACCCAGGGGCACCACTTACACGGACCCCAAAGTGTACCACTCAGGAAGCTCTGGTCATGGGCCCTCACACATGCTAGTCACTCTGCCTAGTGTGTCATTCTGGCAAGCTCCTACTCAACCCCAAAAGGCAGCTCAGATGTCATCTCCTCTGAGAGCTCTTAGAGCATCCATCACAGCCACACATACCTCTGTTCCACAACGTATTACATGGAATTGCACTGATCTTCTCCACCATTCTCAGAAGCTTAGCCGTCCTCCCCGCTACCTTCCTAACACAGTGCCTGGAATGTGGAGGCCCCGGGTGGACAGTGGTGACAGTCCCGGAGCTGGAAGCACCTGCGAGGTCATCGTGCACTTTCTTCCTGGTTAAGAAGATGCTGTGGCCCAGGGCGGCGAGATGACTTGTCCACAGTCACTCAAGTTCTCTGCGGTAGTGAACGAGAACGTTGGACAGGCCCTCAGGCCCTCAGTACTGGGGACAGGACCGCCTTGCAGGGATGACAGTGGTCTCTCCTCTGAGACCCCTTGGGGACTGGGACCCAAACCCTTTCTGCCAGGTCGCTCCCTCCTGCCCTTGTCCTCTCTCCCTCCCACTTTCCAACAACGGGTATTTTAAAGGCTATTTTGACTCTCTCCGCTGTAATAAGAAACTAGCAATTAGCTATTATAAGGCTGTTTTACAATCGTGTGGAAGCCCCTTTTAGCCACTTTGCTTTAAATGGTTATATCTTTTATCCCTAGTTTTCAGGAATATAAAACTTTATAGCATTTGCTGCAAACCTTCATACTTTGCTTTGCAGTTTATTGCTCCCTCTGTAGATATATCTTTCGCATAAACAAGACTTTCATCTGTACAGTACTGGGCTTGGGCCGCTGTGGCTCTCTGCAGTTTCATCAGTGGAACTCGGCCTGGGACGCAAGATGATTCACACGGAGCCATTGGCCTGGTTGGCCGCCCTCCGTCCCTTGTGCTCTGACGAGGGCTGGACCGGCAGCTCTGCCACAAAGGTCATGGACCCCAGGGAGAGGGAGACATGACGGGGAATCCCTGAGTGGGCGTTCCCCACTCACTCTGTCCCTGATCTGAGGTTTGGGTCCCCGAAGACACCAGCCAAGAGTGTCCTGGCCTCTCCTGTGCTTGAGCAGGGAAATCTTCCCCGAAAGCAGCCAGGAAGCAGCGGCAATAGCTTAGCCAGGGCTCCCCAAGGCACGCCTGGAGCAGAGCACAGGCCAAGCTCTCGGACAGCCCTGGCCTTCCTGAGGCGCCAACCTGAAGGGCCTCTCTGAGCAGAGGCTCCATCTAGAAGAGCCTCGGTGACAGAGAGGACCACACAGGCGATTCTGTCTCCAGGTGAATTCTCCAACTATGACGTGCTTTTCTGTTTTTTAATCTGGAGTGATTAAGTACAAAAGAAAAGGGCACCTCTCAGGGTAGCCATGAGAACGCCCTGCTCCTGGACCGCCAGCTACGCTGAGGGCAATTGATCAAGGGCTCCAGGTGCTGCCCTGAAAGCAGTGTTGGTGCCAAGGCCACGCCTCCCCAAGGGCTGCCCCTGGCCGGGGACTGAGAGTGGCAGGGATGCTAAGAGAGGCCCGTTCCTGGGACGTGGGATTCCTCTGATGGACAAGGGGCTGAAGGACTCCCCGACAGCCTTGCCAAACCTTTCCTCTGCTGCATGGCAGTCCAGGAAGACTCCTTCCCTCATTCCTTCCCTCTCTCCTTCACTCAGACCAGACTTACTTACCGAGCAGTCTGACAGCTCTCCCCGCCATCCCTGTCTCCCTCCCCAGTTCCCCTCACAGGCATTCCCCCTAGTAAAATGCTTGCACATTTAATCCCATATTGGCATCTGATTCTCAGAGGACCTGGACTGACACACCTCTCACTTACATAAGGAGAGAAAGTTGTATACATCAGTGTCGCCGATGGAGATTCTGTGCCTCCCTGTTGTTTATGCAGTAGCTGCTAGAAAGACATGTAGACAGGGAGAAAAGTGTGTGTATGTTTACATGCAATGCTAGAAGCAAGTGTATCTCCAGGTATAGACATGTAGGTAGGTATAAGTCAATGGCTATAAATATGCTTTTTGAAAAGAAGAGTTATTTTAGAGCAGTTTTAGATTCACAGCAAAATTAAGTGGAAGGTACAGAGATTTCCCCTGTACCTTCTACCCGCCCCACACATAACCTTCCCCATCATCAACATCCCCCAACAGAGTGGTACATTTTTTACAATCGATGAACTTACATTGGCACATCCCATACCCAGAGCCCATAGTTTGCCTCAGTCTTCACTCTTGCTGTGTACATTCTAGGGGTTTGGACAGAAGTATCCATCACTATAGTGTCCCACAAAGTAGTTTCACTACCCTAAAAATCCTGTGTTCTGCCTATTCATCCCCCCACCATCCCTCCACAAGCCCTGGCAGCCACTGATCTTTTAATGTGGGAGGGACCGTGGCCCTGATGACAGCTGATTTTAGACGTCTAGCCTCCAGAACTGTAAGACAAGTTTCTGTTGTTTGAAGCCATCCAATGTGTGCGACTTTGTTATGACAGCCCTAGGAAATGAATATAGGATCCTTTTCACCTATCAACCAACCTTACAGTCCCCCTACCTTGAGACCACTTGTTATGCATAATAACAATTTTTCTTTATCATTCGATCTAGTTGGATAGCGGTTTTGTTTTGTTTTGTTTTTTTCGGCTTTTTTTTTTTAATTTTTAAAATTTTATTTATTTTTGCCTGCGCTGGGTCTTTGTTGCTGTGCGCGGGCTTTCTCTAGTTGCGGCGAGCGGGGGTTACTCTTCCTTGCGGTGCACGGGCTCTAGGGTGTGCGGGCTTCAGTAGTTGTGGCGTGCCAGCTCAGTAGTTGTGGCTCACAAGCTTAGTTGCTCCACAGCGTGTAGGATCTTCCCAGACTGGGGTTCGAACCCGTGTCTCCTGCACTGGCAGGCGGATTCTTAACCACTGCACCACCAGAGAAGTCCCTTGGTTTTGTTTTTAATTGTAATAGCTTTCAGACTGACAACCGATAAGTCTTTATGTTCCTCAGGCTTCTGTCCTTGGCCTCTTCTCTTCTGACAACACTCCTTCCTGGAGGGATCTCAGCCGCTCTCATAGCTTCAAACATCACTCAGTGGGCCCCTAACCCTTAAGTCTGTATCCCCAAGCCACACTGCACTCCTGAACTACAGATCCAGATCTATCTAACATCTGCCCTTGGAGCGTCCCCTCAAATTCAAGAGGTCAAATTTCAATTCCTATCAATCCCCTCCTTCAGCTGTACTTTCCATGCTCTCTGTTTCAGTGAATGTCACAACTACTGACCTAGGTGTCCAAGCAAGACACCTGAGCAAGGATGTCACTCCATCGTCTTTCCTTCAAGTCTAGAACATCCACAAATTCTATCGATTCTGCCTTCTCTCCCTAATCTCTCTTCTATCCATCTTCTCTTTACCATACCCATTTTCACTGAAAGAATGTAAGTCCACATCATTTTTGCCTGGGATCTTATACTCTAACCTTGAACAATTCTCCACATTATTGACGATTTAAAATGCATCTCTTAAATTTTGGTAAAATCGTCATCTGGGCCTATAGTTTTCTTTGTGGACAAACTTTTTTTAAATTACAGATTCAGCTTCTTTAATAGATACAGGATTTCAAAACATTTATTTCTTTTTGTGTCAATTTTGTAAGTGTGTTGCCCTAGGAATTTGTCTATTTCATTAAAATTTTGGAATTTATTAGAAAAAAGTTGTCTGTTATAACATCTTTGTATTAGTTTCCTGGAGCTACTGTACCAAAATCTCACAAAATGGGTGGCTTAAAAGAAAATAAATTTACTATCTCATAGTCTGGAGGCTAGAAGTTGGAAATCAAGATGTCACCGGGTCCATGCTGCCTCTGAAACCTGTAGGGGAGAATCCTCCCTTGCCCCTTCCTAACTTGTGGTGGTCATTACCCTTTGATGTCCCTTGGCTTGCCGCTGCATCCCTCCAATCTCTGCCTCCGTTGTCACATGGCCTTCCCATTCTGTGTATCTGCTTTCTCCTCTTCTTATAAGAACCCCACTCATATTGGAGTAGGACCCACCCTATGTATTGGCCCACCCTACTCCAATCTGACCTTAGCTTAACCTGATTACATCTGCAAATGTCCTATTTCTAAATAAGGTCACATTCTGAGGCACTGAGAGTTAGGACTTACACATATCTTTTGGGGGGCACAATTCAATCCACAACAATCTCATTATCCTTTTATTATCTTATTATATTTTGATACACTTGTAAAAATGCTAAAAGCCACGAAAATCTTATACGAAGAAGAACAAAATTGTAAGATTTCCATTACTGGTTATCAAGACTTTTCACATAACTACAGTAATCAAGACAGACTGGAATAGGGGCAGCCACAGTACATATACTAATGAAACAAAATAGAAAATCCAGAAATAAACACAAACATATATGAATACTTGATTTATGACAAAGATGGCACTGTATAGCAATGGTACAAGGATGGTCTTCTTAATACATTGGGTGTCCACATGGGAAAGAAATGAATCTTGACTCCCACTTTGCATCGATCACAAACATCCATTCCGGATGGATGGTAGATCTAAATGTGAAAGGGAAAACAGGAACTTCCTGGTGATCCAGTGGTTAAGACTCCATGCTTCCACTGCAGGGGGCACGGGTTCGATCCCTGGTCGGGGAACTAAGATCCTGCATGTCCGTGTTGGGCGGCAAAAAAAAAAAAAAAAGTAAAACAAAAAGGTTTAAAAATACAACATAAAATAACTTAATGATCTTGTAGCAGTCAATGATTTTTTAAGCTGGACATAAAAAGTATTAACAGTTGTGGTGGTCTGGTACATTGGTGGTCCTCAATGAGCCATACCTGACTGTATTCATGCCTTTGTGTAGACCCTTCCCCTTAAATGTGAGCTGGGTTTGTGACTTTATTAATAATCAGTAGAATGTGGTTGAAGTGAGTTGATGCCCGTTCCCAGCTTCAGGAGAAGCTGCCATCTAGAGCTCAGCTAAGGATTCAGGACCCTGCAATGAACTATCACCCACTTTCTTCTAGGGCTCTTCACGGTAAATCCGATCACACCTCACATCCCTGCTTATTTTAGGAACCTCTAGAAGTCCAGGCTCCCTGGGTCATCCATTATCAGTGGATCACTGGTCCCCAAACTGCTGGTCGTATCTCCTAAACTAACCCATTTCATCTCTCCTCTGGAGCTTCCAATCTAGAAGCAGCTGACTCCCTTCCATCGTCACTTCCATCCTCTGAGGACACTATCCTCTTATATAGTTCTGGGGTGGGGCTCCCAAATTGCATATCTAACAAGTTTCTGGGTGATGTAGATGCTGCTGATCTGGCAATCACACCTTGAGAACCACTGCCATGGCCCCTATTATAATTACGACTTTATATACATCCTCAACCCTCCACTCAGCTCCCTGTCTAACGCATTGGGTGTCCACATGGGAAAGAAATGAATCTTCATTCACCTGGTGAAGCCACAACCCCAGCTGAGTCCAGCCAGCCACATTCTCTGCTCCCACATCTGAGTAGTTGAATATTCTTGGAGAAAATCAAACTGAGCTGACTGGATTTACTATAAATCCATGGCTTCAAACTATAACGGGCACTGAATGACCGCCCCCTCCACCCCCAGCAAGCCTATATTTCTCTTTTAAGTTTGAGTTCTTACTCTCCAAATAATTATTATATTATTCTGTTTTTTTCTCCCAACCTCCCACGCCTATTCCACTCTGCTTCTTGTCGATGACCTCATTCTTTCATTCACTGAGCCATCAGAAAGGAACCCCCTCATCTTCTGACCAGCAAGTCCACAGATGGACCATACCGGTACCCAAGTTCTCACAGGTTAAGATGCAGGAAAGGGGGATCATTTCAAAGGCAACCCCATCTCACATGCCCTGAGTCCTGCTCAAGAACTTTTGCTTTTGTGTTTATTTCCCCTTTCCTCTGCATCACGTAGCAACCAGGTCTGCTGGGCCATCCTCATGAACAAACATATTTTAGTGTCTCCTATTATTAAGAAAGCACAAAGAAACTTCCCCTGAAACTGTTCCAAAGGGGAACTTCTCAAATAGTTTTTATATTTGCTTTTCCCAATTCCTCACCTTCAATTCTTTGTTAACTTCGTCTGGTTTCAACAGATTCCCTTGAATCCGTCCTTGTGGAATTTACCAGTAGCTATATACAAATGGCCAATAAGCACGTGAAATAGTCATGAGGGAAATGCAAATCGAAACCACAATGAGATACCATTTCACATCCACTAGGATGGCTAAAATAGAAGACAGACAATAACAAGAGATGGTGAGGATGTGGCAAAATTAGAGCCCTCATACAGGGCGGGTGAGGATATAAAATGGAGCAGCCACTTTGGAAAACAGTTTGGTAATTCCTCAAGATGTTAAACATAGAATGGCATTTTTTTTGTTTGTTTGTTGTTGCGGTACGCGGGCCTCTCACTGTTGTGGCCTCTCCCGTGGCGGAGCACAGGCTCCGGACGCGCAGGCTCAGCGGCCATGGCTCAGGGGCCCAGCCGCTCCGCGGCACGTGGGATCTTCCCGGACGGGGGCGCGAACCCGTGTCCCCTGCATCGGCAGGCGGACTCTGAACCACTGCGCCACCAGGGAAGCCCAAATGACATGTTTAACATGACCTAGCAATTCCACCCTAAGTATCTACCCAAGAGAAATGAAAACATATGTCCATAGAAAAGTTAGTACACAGTGTTCACAGCAGCATTATTCATAATAGCAAAAAAGTGGAAACGATCCAAACTGTAAGCAACTGATGCATGATGAGTAAAGGTGGCATATTCGTACAAGGGAATAACATTCAGTCATAAAAGGAATGCAGTACTGACACGTGCTACAATATGGAGGGAACCTGGAAACATTACGCTAAGTGAAAGAAGCCTGAGGCAAAGACCACATATTGTATGATTCCATTTATATGAAATGTCCAGAATAGGCAAATCTGTAGTGACATAAAGTAGATCAGTAGCTGGCTGGAGCTGGGATTGGGTAGGGGGTGGGAAGGGGAAGGGGAGTACTGTTAATAAGTATGATGGCAGTGCTCTAAAATTAGACCGTGGTGGCAGTGGCTCCATTCTGTGAATATATGAAAAATCTGTACCGTGTACTTAAAATGGGCCAATTTTTGTGGCATGCAAATTGTATCTCGATAAACCTGTTGTTTTAAAAAGTCATTAGAAAAACACATCAGCAGCCTTCACATTGCCAATTCCAAAGGCCTCGTCTCCCTATCCCACTCTTCCTATACTTCCCAGCAGCCTAACAGTTGCCCACTCCCTCCTCTCTCTTGCCTTTCCTGACATCACTCCAGGTTCTCCCACCTCACTAGCCACACCTACTCAGTCTCCTTTGCTGGCTCCTCCCCTTCCAAAAGCCTCTAAATGCTGGAGGGCCCAAGGCTCTGTGCAGGACCTTCTTATCACCTCTATCGATACGTTATTCCTTTGGGAGTTTATCCAGTCCTATCTCATGACTTTACCCTCTCACGCGCTGATGACTCCAAATAAACTAGGACCTCTCCCGATTAGTCTCAGACTTCTCTATCTAACTGCTTATTCAATATCTCCCTTTAGTGATCTGAAGTTATCTCAAGCTTAATATGTTGAAATCTGAGCTTTCTAGTCTCAATCTCCCAGCCTACCACCAATCCTATTTCTTCCCAGGTTTTCTGGTCCCAGTAAATGGTACCACTACTCACACAATTGCCCAAGTCAACCTTAATTTACATATTTTCCTTCTGCCCTACACCTGATCATTCAGCATGTCCTATCTTCCACTTCCAAAATGTACCCCAAGCCCATCCTCTCTTTTTCATCTATTCACAATACAAGCCATCATAATCTTTCAAAGGCAACAGCTTCCTAACTCTTTTCTCTGTGTTCATTTATTATGTTACTTTCCCTATTAAGATCCCTCATTGACTTCCCATGACATGCCAAGCCCTGACCTGCCTCAGGGCCTTTGAACATGCTGTCCTTCTGCCTGAAACACTCAACGCTCCATATGGATGGTCCATTCCCTACCTTTCTCTCTCAGTTCATGTCACCCCCTCAGAGAAGCCTTCCCTGCAGACCTACCTGTGTTCTTCCCTCAGCTCAATTATTCTCAATTACTTCATGATGTCTTTTCCTTCAGGGCACTTACCACAACCAGTAATTATCCTCTGTATTTTACTTACACTGGTTAATTAATGCAATAAATATCTGTTGTGTCTCCTCTGTGCCAGGCACTGTAGTAGGTGCTAAGGATAAAGTCGTCATCAAGTAGACAGGGTCCAGCCCCAAAGCAGCATACAATATAGTGGAAGATACAGATATGAATCAAATAATCCTACAGATGACAAAATAAACACAAACTCTGATAAGTGCTTGGATGAAAAACTGTTAGAGGATCAAATTCCTAACATTTATTGGATGCTTATATGCTAGATACAGAACTAAATTACAACCTATCAAAGCAGGGACTTGTTATACCCAGTTGACACGTGAGGAAACAAAGTCACATAACTAGCTGGGGGCTGGGCTGAGGTCAAGTGCAGGTGTGTCTCCCTCAGAGCCAGAGCTCTGCGCTGCTATGTCTCATCTTGCTACAGCCTTTTTTGTTTTTTCCCTCCTGCCTTTATGACAGCTTTGGCCACAGTCTCCACCATCGTATCCACCCCCTCTGATCATTCTCAAAACTCTGGCGCTTCCTTGGTTTCTGTTCTCAACCTTCTCTTCCCCGGGTGTCCCAGCTGGGCTGGAGCTGAAACGTATACATTAGTCACGAAGAGTCAGGCAAATTTTGGAAAGCAATCTGGTACTACTTACTTAAATAACAACCTGGCAATTCTGCTCCTGAGATCCCAAAGTAATTCTCCCAGCAGCTCTTGAGGCTCCCTGAACAAGGAGAATCACGACAGCATGATCCGTGATGGGGTGAGGCTGGGCACCTGGGTGTCCATCACCAAGTGGGCGCATCTGTGTCTGTGGTTGTTGCACGACACGGGGTATTTATTATGCATTCCCTAGAAGCAACAGATTCGATGTAAACATGAACAGTGCTTAATGAAAAAGGTAAGAAACAGAAATAGATCTATAGCAAAGTATCATTTATATAACAATGCATGTGTATAAAACAAAAATACACATTTTATAAAAATATATAAAAATGAAATGCACTAATTAGACAAAATAGAATGGCTGTTAGAGGGACACAGAAACGGACACATGAATAAGCAGGGACCATATGTCCTGGTTTGCCCATGGCTGTCCCGGATTACGGCTGTGATCCCAGCATAACGATTATTAAAATGCCTCCTTTTTCTTCTCAGATGTGCTCCTTCTTGTATAATAAACATACAGTCGCTCTAGGTATGGAAATAAGAAGAAGAAATAAATAGGAGGGAGAACTTGCACAGATCTGGTGGCCGTAACTTGGAATGAGGACTACGGTTACCTCAACCCTCCATACCTAAGATCCAAAGTAAAATCAAAGCGTGAACAAGCACAACAAAGCAAGAAAACAGACAAAAAATCTAGACCCAAACATACCACCCCAAGATCTGAACAATACTCACGTCCTTGAGCATCTATCTCCATGCACTGATCCATCGGGCTGAGGACCATTGGGGTGTGGGGACAGAGACTCCATCTGCAGTTGGTTTCCAGGCTCATAAAGGCACGTCAGGTGCAGTGGGAGGGGTGGAGCGCGAGACTGGGGGTAGCTGGCAGAGGCCAAATCATAAGAACTTCCAGGCCTCCAGGAGAGAATTCCCCACAAATGGAGACATCTAGTATGATAAGGGACATCCGCCCAAAGTGCCCAGTGGTCATAGGAGGGCAGTGATCTAGGTACCGATCTAGGTTTTGCAGGGCAGCTGGTATGGACGAACCCCCAGAACCTAGGGGATGGCAGGTATGTTGGAGGAAACAAGGGCTCCAAGGGTGAAACTAAGAATCTCATTGTAAAAGCTGTATGGTCTATGACAGCCTCATTGCCAGAGGGAAGGAGCTCCCCGCTCTGACCTCCCAGCAGGTGGCCGCACACATGTACACAGCCTACAGCTTCTGCACACCTGGGCAGAGCTCCACTAGGCTGCTGGTACCAACGAGAGGCGGGGGCAGTGGATCTCTTGTTCTGTAGGTGTGGCGCCCATGACTGATGACTCAGATGGATTCATGAATGTGGGTAAGACTTTTTAAGATGCCAGGAGTTCTTTGGGAAAACTTTGCAAGGATCTGCAGGTGGGGCTTTGAGCCAGTAAAACTGATATTTAACTGTTAATGTGATAGCGTTTGTCCCCATAAACTGGTGAAGCTAAGGGACAACAAGATGACACTCTCCCAGTAAAAAGAACCACCTTTCACTTAGTCTCCCCAAACCAAAACCCAGGTGTTATCATGGACTCTCTCCCCCGTCTTTCAAGACTGACTGGTCACCAAATCCTGTTCAACTTGTTAACAATTTTCTAATCTGTAATTTCCTCTGTATTGCTGCGGCCACTATTCTCATCCAAGCCACTATCATTTCTCCTTTGCGTGATGGTTAATTTTATGTGTCAGTTGACTGGGCCACAGGGTGCCCACACATTTGGGCAAACATTATTCTGGGTGCGTCTGTGAGGGTGTTTCTGGATGAGATTAACTTCTGAATTGTTAGACTGAGTAAAGAAGGTTGCCCTCCCTGATGGGGGTGGGCCTCAGCCAATCTGTTGAAGGTTTGAATAGAACAAAGGGCTGACAGTTCTGTGAGTAAGGGGGAATGCCTCCCGCCTGATTGCATGAACTGGGACATTTTTTTTTTTCTGATCTTCAGACTCAAACTGAAGCATCAGCTATTCCTAGATCCCCAGCCTGCTGGCTTTCCAACTAGAACTACACGTCGGCTCTTCTGGGTCTCCAGCTTGGCAAAAAATAAACAAATATATCAATCTCTTTATATATGGAAAAAGAGTGTAAGTCTCTGGAGAACTTGGATTACTGCAGTAGCCCCATGAACAGTCTCCATGCTACTTTGACCTTCCACACTACTTTCAGAGTGATTTTCCCAAAACATAATCTAAGTACATCTTTCACATATTTAGCTTTCTTCAGTGACTTCTCATTGCCTCCCGGCACCTATTCAAAATCCTTCCTGATTAATCCCTTCCCTCCTTCACCATACCTTCTCTTACCTCTTTGCCCCAACACACACACTCCAGCCTCACGGAACTCCTAGTTGGCCTTCAAAAGGGCCTTGCCACCTCCTTCCTAGGCCTTTGCTCAACCTGCCCCAAATGCCCTTCCTGCCCTGCAGGCTCACTCATTCTCTAGCTGTGTGGTCTTGGCCAAGCTACTCAACCCCTCAGTGCCTCAGTTTTCCCATCTGTAAAATGGTGATAATAACAGTACCCAGGTCATTGTTTATTGAGTCGATTAAATGCGTCAGTACGTGAACAGTGGCCAGCATTTAGTATGCCGTGAATGGGGGATAGCAATAATTACTATTACTATCATTTTCTAGTGATGAGGTTTCCTCAGTCTAATATTCTCCCTGCTCAGTTGGGTTAAATTGCTCTGAGGCAGGAGTGGTTCTGGATTCCTGCTGGAAGATAGTAGGAGGGAAAGAATAGGCAAAGATGGATGGGTGTCTGGACTGATCTCAGGGGTAAAGATGCCTGCCCTCACCTTAGGGCCAGGAAGTTTCAGGAGACACAAGATCCTTGGGATTTCAGGCTGGCAATGCTCTGGAGAGATCTCTGTGGCCATCCCTCTGCCTCCAGACAGCTTTCTTGTATTTCCGCTGCTAGGACGAGGCCTTGAAGAGCCAGGTGACAGCGTGTGGCTGCCAAGAAGCTTTATGGTGCCTCATACTAGCTGTGACTTCTATTTCAGGACCCACAAAGGTCAAAGTCAGTCCCTGCCCGCAGGAATGGCAAGATGCGTGCCAGGAGCAGCTGGGTTCCCCAGCCTCCTGGGTCCCACTAACCAGGAGGCACAAACCTTGAACCCATCAAGCACAGGGGTTGATAAACTCCAGCGCTGAGCCCCAAGGCGCTGCTTTGTACAGAATCCCCAGTGAGCCCCAAATGGAGAGAAATATAGCTTCTCACAGCTCATTCTGGGCCCTGCCTACCTCTCCCTTCTCCCATCACTCAACCAATGAAAGAGCTGGGCTAACAGTTAAATACGGTAGAAATTTAAAACCACCCTGCGGTGGGGGCCCCTCTGCGAACCCTGCCTGCCTGCCCAGGCTGCTCTTTACTCTTGGTGGGCCTAGGCTCCCCCCACAGTCTGATGCTGGCACTGAAAACTGGCTCATAAAACACTCTGTAAAGGAAGCTCCAGGGGCCAGTGAGCTAGGATCATGACTGGGGCCACATCCTGTCCTCAGACCTTCTCCCTTTCACGGGAGCTTGCTTTTGCTTTACCCCATTTCCCTGGGAGCCTTGTGGATTTACGGTGGCCCCGGCCAGACTACTCGACTCCAGGTAGAGAGATTTCAGGGCATTGATGGAGTTCCTACCCAGCCACTGTGCAGAGGCACCCGCTGAGGTGGACAGGGAAGGAGAGCCTTGGGATCAGAAGCCTTGGGTTTCAATGCCTGGCCTGCCGCTTCCTAGCCACAGCCCTGGAAGTCAGTGGTCCTCAAACTCCGGTCTCTGAGCAGCAGCATCAGTGTCGCTTAGGAACTTGTTGAAACGCCAGTTATCAGGCCCCATTCCAGACCCACTTCATCAGAGACTTAAGCTGGAGCCCAGACATCAGAGTTTTAACAAGCCCTCCAGGTGACGCCGGTGCTCGCTGAAGCTCCAACCACTGTCAAGCCATTTCCCCTGTCTGAGACTCACTTTCTTCATCTGGAAAATGGGGAAAAGACATCTGTTTTGCAGGGTTGTTGTATTTAATGAGACTGCATTATGTGACAGCAAGCATCACCTTGTCACATAGAAGGTGCCCGGACTGCTGCTGCTAGAGGGCTCAGCGTGTAGGGTGCTCCTCCATGCAGGTAGTAGCCTCTCACTCGGCCGTGGTTCTGAGGGATTCTAAAGCCAGACCTCATCTCACCAACCATCAGAGAGACCGAGTAAGCTACGTGCGTTGTCTCGCATACACATTATCTGTTGTTTTTACCATAGCACTGAAGAGTGGAGCTCGTCATCTTTGTTTTTCTTAGTGAGAAAAACTAAAGCTGAGAGAGGTCACGTAACCTGCCTGAGGGCACATGGAAAGGAGCAGGTCCAGAGTTTTAACCTGGTTCTCTCTACTTCCAATGCTCTTTCCACCATATTGGCTAGATATAAAGGTTTTCCCTGTATTACCACCCATTAATTCATTCAGTTAACATATATTTTTGAGTACGTGCTTTATGTCAAGCACTGGGCCAGCAGTACAGCTAAACGGAATTCCTTCTATTTCTATATAAGCCAACTCTTGCTTATCCTTGCTATTAGGGAAAAAGATGCAAGCTGATCGAGTGATTATTTGGGGAGGGTTGAGTCAAATAGGGGAACACGACAAATCTGAAAAAAATTGTTTCAGGCCCTTAATTCTTTCTTGTTTGTTGCTCCATGCATCTCTCCACCGGGTTGAGAGAAAGATCAGAGTTATCTATGAAGAGAAGGGGGGATCATGGGAAGGTCTTCAAGGGCAAGGACGAGAGGATCATATACAGGGCACACTCCTAGAGTCTGGAGGTGTGTGAGGCGTAATTTTATCTAAGTTTATCTAAGTATCCCTCAATTAATGGGTGTTCTCAGTCCCTTCCCTTCCCATATCCTGGGAAAGAAAGAAAGGAAAGAAAAGGAGGGAAGGAAGGAAGGGAGGAAGGAAAGAAAAGAAAGAAAGAAAGAAAGAAAGAAAGAAAGAAAGAAAGAAAGAAAAGAAAGAAAGAAAGAAAAAAGAAAGGAAAAGAAAGACTAAGAGTTTCACAAGGGCCGGGCCATCTATACTGGCCTGGAATCACTGGTCCCTTGGTGGAGACAAGTGACAGCTTTCCCTACTGTCTGCTGCTAGTCCAAGTTTTATGTTCTCTTTCCTCTGGCACAACCCCCTAGGACTGCCCTTGGCCTTCAAAGGGACTCTTTTTTTTTTTTTTAAACATCTTTATTGGAGTATAATTTCCTTACAGTGGTGTGTTAGTTTCTGCTTTATAACAAAGTGAATCAGCTATACATATACATATATCCCTATATCTCCTCCCTCTTGCGTCTCCCTCCCACCCTCCCTATCCCACCCCTCTAGGTGGTCACAAAGCGCCGAGCTGATCTCCCTGTGCTATGCAGCTGTTTCCCATTAGCTATCTATTTTACATTTGGCAGTGTATATATGTCAATGCCACTCTCACTTTGCCCGAGGTTACCCTTCCCCCTCCCCATGTACTCAAGTCCATTCACTACATCTGTGTCTTTATTCCTGTCCTGCCCCTAGTATTTTTTTTTTTTTAGATTCCATATATATGTGTTAGCATATGATATTTGTTTTTCTCTTTCTGACTTACTTCAATCTGTATGACAGACTCTAGGTCCATCCACCTCACTACAAATAACTCAATTTCGTTTCTTCTTATGGCTGAGTATTATTCCATTGTATATATGTGAAGCTCTAATCGTTTTCTGATAGCATCTTTAGGATTCTTTATGTATAGTGTCATGTCATCTGCAAACAGTGACAGCTTTACTTCTTCTTTTCCTATTTGGATTCCTTTTATTGCTTTTTCTTCTCTGATTGCTGTGGCTAAAACTTCCAAAACTATGTTAAGTAATAGTGGTGAGAGTGGACAACCTCTTCAAGGGACTCTTGACACTTAGTCAAGAGGAGACAACATGGCAGATTTCTCCCCCGTAATGCAACAAAGAACTATAGTAATGGGTCTTTTAGAGAAGACTTCAAATGTGCCATTGTTATGAAAGCAGGCTGGCTTGGCCATGGGCGGTTTCACAGGCTTTTGGAGTTGGCCAGAGAAGGGGCTGCTGAGAGCCCCATTTGGGTTGCCATTTCACACAGCTGCTCTCTGCTGTGGCTGGCTTCCCTCCATGCCTGAGTAAACCAGAAGGGGAGAACTAATGAACCTCCTGGTGATTGACAGCCACCCATCCCTAGGCTGCCTGGCTCCTAAATGAAGAGGGTGAGTTTACTGAGGACCCCAACTGATGGGTAAAATGTTCCTTTCTTCACTCCACGACAGTAATAAACTTCCCTCAGTCCCTAAATTATACGTTCAAAGGGAGTGGGATTGAGATCCTGGCTGCCATGACTATGTGCCCATGGAGACACTTAAGGAGAGAGGTCAGCAGAGGGCATTAGTAGAGGAACCTCTCTCTGGAGGATGAAGCTGGGAACCTGAGATTAGAAGAAGCCCTCGGCATTTGGCCCCTTAAAAATGCCTACGGTGTAAGCCACAGATCCTGGACACTGCGGAAGCTTCAAGCAGACTGAAGACTGTGGTTGGTTGTGTGGATACTTGTTACAATGACTGGTCTGTGACTGGAGCACTTGAATGTATTCATTTATTGAATAACCACTTATGAGGTACCAAACATATGTCCCTAAGATAGTCCATGCCTTTGAGATCTGATTGGGCCACCTTCTAAACTTTTTCCATGAAGAGGACCTTGAGTTCTTTTGTCTAAACCCATCTCCCTCTCTGGTTCTGTGTGTTTATGCTTCTCCCTCTCCAGATCTCACTAGGAAATTGGTGAAATTCCAATAAAGTCTACACCTTAGCGATCAGTATTGTACCAATGTTAATGTCCTGGTCTTGATAGCTGTGCCATGGTTGTATAAAAGGTCAACATTAGGGGAAGCTGGGTGAGCGGTATGTGGGAAGTCTCTGTACTGTTTTTTCAACTTTTCTGTGAGTCTAAAATTAGTTGGAAATAAGAAGTTAAAAAAAATTAGGAAGTCTCACTAGGAGTTTCATTGACTCTTTCTGACTGCTTCTTTTCCTTCTCTTTTGACCTCTGTCATTCTCTACCCTTTCTATAATCCTGTTAATATCTCTTTACCTTTCCTCTCTGTCCACTTCCCTTTCTCAATCTCTGTCTCTGCCCTTCATTTCTCCTTTGCACAAAAATCTGCTCTCCTCCCCACATGTAAACACCTAATCAGTCACTGAATTCTCTTAATTAAACTTCCTGAATATCCGTTAGCAATTCTGGTGCTGCTTTCAAGGCTCCTGAGTTGTACCACCATCACCCACACTACACAATCACCCCGATTATTCCAGGGACACCTTTCCTTGGACTCACGACCTCGGGGATGGGCTCCAGCTAGTTCATTGTCCACACTGGGCAGCTCTGGTTCACTCTAGCCCCTGATTCACACCATCACCGTTATCTGCATTGCCTACTGAAAAAAAGCCAAGCAAGCATCGTCATACTCTGGTCCCTATTTCCCCAGCTTCAACTCCCCACCAGCGATTTCACTGAGTCCCAGAGCAAAGTCTGACAAGTGCTTCTGCACATGACGGAAAGAACAGTGCTTCTTTTTCCTGAAGACAGCGAAGGAGGGTTATTACATGTGAAGTTGAGGTTCTTGGGCTGTGTGCAGAGAGAGGAGGGAAGGGAAGAGGGAGAAGAGAGGGGTTTCCATTTCAGTATCAGCGGAGGACCCCGAAGGAGAGAAGGGAGGCATCTCAAGCCTTCTCAGGATCATGGTCTTGATGGGCTTCGCTGCTACTCTGCTGAGATTCCCAGAGGGACCAGAGCAGTCTGTGTCTTCCAGGTGGATGAAAAAATGGACCGGGGTCCAAGCAAAGACCATGGCCACATCCCTCCACACCGGTATATTGTTGCTTTCATTCACCAGCTGTCAGCAGTGCCACCTCCAACCTGTCAATGGAACCAGCTCAACGCAGACGCTTTAAATGCCCACAGACCCCGTGAATGCAGCACGTGCCTATTCCTAGCTTTACAGCGACCTACTCCCTCCTCACGATTTTATGTTTCAACGGCACCAAACACATCACAATGTGGTAGCCACTGGGGGCAGAGGAGTGAGAGGGTTCAGAGGTTTGTGTCCATCAATCATTGGTTAAAGGCGACTCCCAGTGGGGTGGGAGTCTGCTACAAAAGGGGGGGTTGCCATATTAGATGGGGGGCCCAGGGAAGACCTCATGGAGAAGATGACATTTGAATCCAATCCTTCAGGAAGTGCAAGCAAACTACCCAGGTGGCCCAATGTCCATCACAGTGCCTGCCAAGTAGCAGACCCTCCATATAGCTGGTTGAACAGATGAATGCATGAGTGAATAATGAACGATGCTCTGTGTTCCTCTTCACCTGTGTGGGAAGGGTGCCGGGCTCCTAGTCTCCACCCCAAGGTCCAGGTCGGATGTTGCAGCATTCATTTGCAGGCCTCTTCCAGCTTCTCTCCTGCTGACTGCCCAGAGCCGGAAGAGGAATTAGCACCCCAGGCCCCAGAACATCCTCGTGAGGAAAGCACTTCAAGTGGTGGAGAGTTGCAAACTTGCTGGGTGCGTGTGGGCTGCCTCGGGAGCAACAAATGAGCCTGTGCAGATGGTGCTGCGATAAACGGCGCCATCTTTTTACTGTAGCAGTACAGTCGTAATTTTCCAGAGACATTTATTAGGCGACGTCTCCCTTCTGCGGGATTGTGCTGTGGCTGGCGCACAGAGACCGCTGCCAGCAAGGTGGAGTGAGGGGCCCAGTACTGATGGCATGATGTGCACCCAGATCGCTCCCATTCCTTTCCTCCCATCCTCGCTTCTGACAACTTAAAGGTTAGTTTGATGCTTGAATAGCTGTGTCTCTCTAGACATCTGCATTCTTTGCAGGTATTCCCTGCTGTGGCATATCCTAAGAGAACTCCATCAGAAAATTATCTTTCCTTTTACTTATTCTCCTCTTTTTCACTGGATCTGCATCACTATAACATATTCCATGGTCTCCTCAAAGTAGTAAGTCTTCCCTGTGATTGTAAAGTGTATTTATGTACAGTATTAAATCCACACCTGGCAGCTCTTCATCTCAGGACCTCTGGATCTGACAGGGCTCAGGGCCCATGGTGGGTTCCTACCACCCTCTGTTTGGGAGAGGGAGAGCTGGGGTCATTGAGGCCCTGGGCTCTGCCCTCCGGCCCCAGGGGAATGGAGAAGCTAGTCAAGAGCTTATCCCAGTTGCACCCCCTGACCCTGAGGAAGCAGTTCTTCCCCAGGGCCTGTGGACTCTTCGCCCAGGATCCCCAGGGAGTCCCCTTTGCCACTGGGAGCCTTGGCCCAACTTGGTCCAACTTTCCCCACTTCTCAGAATCTGGAGAAAGTGAGTTTCACTGGGAGACTAGAGCACTTGAGAGCCTGGGTCCCACCGCTAGGCCTCAGGGGCCTGCTTGCCTTGGCATTCTCCATGCCTCTCAGGTACACACTGCTTCTCTAACTTGACTGAAAGCTCCCTGTGGACAGACACAATATCCTTGTTTTTCCCAAAGCCTCTAGCACAGAGCTGGGTGATCAACTCACAATTAACAGTAAGCACTTACCACTTCCGAGTCCTTTTCTAGGAAGCATTCTTGGATAAGGTCCTTCCTCTCATAAACTCTACACTATCTTAACTTTAATAAACAGCTTTACGACTATGTGAGAATCTCTCCAACTAGATGGTGAGCTCCTGCAGCATCTTACATTTTCCTTCTCTGGGAACCCTCTGTCCCCTTCATATCCAATATATGAACGTGAATCCTAGATCTTCTTTTGCTCGTTTTATCTTCCCAGTGCCCAGAGTACACAACTGGAAGGAAGAAAAAGCAAACTGTTCTAGAAAGAGCACATGCTTAGAGTCAAGACACCTGGGTTCTAGTCAGTTTCCATACCATCCTTCTGAGTAAGAATCACACAACCTCTCTGGCCTTCATTTTCCTCCTCTATAAATACGGAAATACCATCAAATTACAAACACCAAAGATCTGAAGGCCATTGTCATCCCTCTGCCTCCAGATGTGTATCTATCTAACTGGAAAGGCCACCAGATGTGGAAATTCAACAACCTTACCTATGCCCTTGACCCAGGGGTTGGTAAACCACCCTGGAGTTAAGAATGCCTTCCTTTTGCTTCTCCATGTTGCTCACTGTTTAAGCAGAATCTCTGTGTTCTGTCAGTTGCTTACCAGGGAGAGTGTATATATTTCTCCTTCCGCAGTCTGGAGCTGAGTGGGGAGGGTAGAGTGAGGGTGAGGTCAGGGCGAGGAACCATGCAGAGAAATAGTTTTCTATCCAGTACTGTGTCCAGATCACCTGTGTAACTTTAAACACCTACTCTTAGATCTGCTGGATTAGAGTCTTTGGGGGTGGGGCTCCCCAGTTGATTCTGAAGTTCCATCAGGGTTAGAGAGGGCCTGTGGGAGTCCTGCGACCCTTTCTCAACTCCCCACCCCCATAGGCAGGGTCTGGGAAAGACTTTAGGGTCTCAGCTTCTATCACCAAGCTCTGGAGGCAGGATTTATAGACAAGGCAGCTGAAAGCATCTACTTCAGGGCCACACCCACGGCTGAGCACCACAGACCCGAGACAAGCCAGGGTAGCAGGGAGTGTCCTGGGCCAAGAGAAGGGCTGAGCGTGAGGCTGGTTCTTCCCTCTCTAGCAGACCGTGAGGGTCTTAGACCCTGCCAGTGCTGTCTGGAGGACCTGTCACCCACACCGACCGCCCAGCTGGTTGGATTGATACACGTGCTTCCTCTTCTGGTCCCCTGTGGAGTTTAGTCTTCCGAGATTCAACTCGTTCAACTTCCTAAGTGTGCGCAGGCTGGCTGCCAAGGTCAGTTTTCTTGCCTTCAAGAAGCTTACCACCTACGGTAATGCCTCATCCTCTCTCTCACACCTGATGCCACAGCTCGTAAGGCCTGTCCCATAAACCCTACTGCTGGGACTCCAGAGTGCACCCAACATCCCAGATGAGGCTGAATCTACCTTAGTCCACAGCAGGAAATGGGCTTTGTCCTAAGCTCCCTGGGAAGGAGCCATATGGCCATATGTGGTCACCCCTCATGGGTCTCATACCTGAGGCCAGGCCTGCCTCTGCCTCCTACCTGGTTCTAATGACCTTCCAGATTCTTCTGTACATTTTTGGTTTTACCAGCTTCTCCAACCTGAGAAGCTTTTTCCATTGTCTTCTTCTTTTTTTTTTTTTCTTTCTGCAGTACGTGGGCCTCTCACTGCTGCGGCCCCTCCCGTTGCGGAGCACAGGCTCCGGACGCGCAGGCTCAGCGGCCATGGCTCACAGGCCCAGCCGCTCTGCGGCATGCGGGATCTTCCCGGACCGGGGCACGAACCCGCGTCCCCCCGCATCGGCAGGCGGACTCTCAACCACTGCGCCACCAGGGAAGCCCTGGGTTGCAATCTTGATCCCTCTCCTCCCTGTGAGTCCTTCCTGGCAAGGGTTAACTGTGTGTATAAAATTGATTGTGATTTTAGTAATTTGGTATAATCACAGTCTACCAGCAGGTTGCTGTTCCAGCAGGAGGGTTTGGAATTATTTTCTGGAGTTTGCAATATAGAACTTAAATTAAGCCTCAGAAGTCAGGGGAGCTCCGCAGCATCCCTAATGTGGTGCTAAATTCTCAGCAGCACAGTCTCTGTATCAAAGCCTTTGCTGGCAATTAGGTTCATTAACTATCACAATACCTTATTTATTACTCGTCGTGCCATATGGTTTCCCAGCTAAAGAATTGCGCCCGTTCTCCTACAGACCATTTGACATCATAAAAATGTTAACAAATAGTATTATGGCTCTCGGGGGCACAAGGCCTCGCTGGGTTCTGGGTCTGAGCGGCGGGAGAGAATATGAAAACATTTTTCTTCTATGGTGAAATAAAACATTCCTCCAGCAGAAGTATTCAAGGAATATAGCACTTGCATGACATAAATGGGAGTTTTATTTACTCCCATAATGGTTAAGTCAATATTTGCATCAGCTAGGACTTTCACTCATCTTCTTCTCCACTCTCTTTTGGTGATGTTTTCACTTCTGGGATTCCCCCTCTTCCTTCTCTACTTCCATGGCATGAGGCCAGCTGCAGCCAGCACCACCCAAGGAGAGGGGGTGAGCTGCCCGTACGGTGAGGGCTGTACTCGGGATTCTCCCATGATTCACCGGCTCTCACGCTCTATCGCAGCTCAGCCACCTGGGTGCAGCTGCCTTCTCTGCTCGAACACGTCTTGGGGCTTCGCCTCCCAGTTCTATCTTCGGCGCGTGTTGTCAGCAGAAATAGGGAAGTGACGCAGGCGCCAGCGTTGGCCCATGTTGCAAAGACATTCTGCTGCCCGGGCCTTGCCAGTCCTCCCACAGGGAGGGTGGGCATGGGGGTGGCCAGAGGAGGATGGGAGAGATGTGCCTCAGAGGGCCAGTCTGAGAATGTCATCTCGAGAGGGCAAAGCATCCCGCTGTTCCTTATCCTCTGGATGCGGGAGGGCCAGGCATACGCCTGGGGGCTACAAGCAAAAATTAAATAGAGGAGGATCTGCCTGCCGATTCTTTAGTGTGCAAAAAGCAAGTGCTCTGGCTGTGAGGGGCTCCCCTCTTCCCGATCACGGTCTTCCTCTGAAATGGGCAGTATCCAAGCCGGGTTCCAGAGACAACTTGGAAATTTACCTTCTCCCAAGTGGCTCCTTCCACCTGGACAGAGACTTTCCTTGGGAAGCAGTATAATTTAATGGTTAAAACTATAAACACTGGTTTATAATTTTGAATCCTAGCGTTGCCACCTACCAGCTGTGTAACCTTTTATGTCTCAGTGTCTTCATCTGTAAAATGGGGGTTATATCAGTACCCACCCCAGCAGCGTTGTTCCAAAAACTAAATGAGTTGGTCTCTTGAAGGGTCTAGGACAGTAGCTGACACTACGCAGTGCTATGCAGGGGGCAGCTGTGATTCAGAACCGCTCTCTTGGGTTATCCCTTTTCTTTGCTCTGATATTTCCTTTTATCCCTTTGACGTATTTGGGGGAAGGTAACTCCACGACGACATTGCATTATCCGCAAACCTGATTCTGACTCTGAGATCAAGCCATGTGGGCAGGGGCAGTGTCAGTCAGGATGACATAAGCCCCCGTTCACACACCATTTCCTCTGCTGTGATGACACACTGTCATCTGAGGCTCCCAAATGCAATGACCCCCCTGCACACACTACCCAAGTCACCTGCTAGCCACAGTGGGCCGTGGCTGATGAGACCTGATGAGAATCTTAGCCTGAGAATGTCATGCCGGATGGGACCTTAGAGCTGACCAGAGAAGGTAATGATGTGGCCACAGCTGTCAGCTAGAGAAGGGCGGAAGCAAGTCCCTAGTCTAAATCCCCACCCCCAGCTCCATTTGGCAGATCAGCGAGGAAGGGAACAGAGTGCAGCAGAGGAGAACTCGAAATTGAACAAATTCCATTAAGTGTCAATTACACGAAAAGCACAGAAAGGATCTGGCCCCTTGTTGGAATCCCTGGATGAAGCTTTGCGATGAGCTGCCTGCAGCATGGCTGCATCAGGAGAGCTGCCCCTCATGCTAAACAGCTGGGTCCCGGGGCCCCTAGAAAGAAACAGGGTAATCAGGCAAGGACGGTGTCACAGGAGGCAAAGACGGTGTCACAGGAGGCAAGGACGGTGTCACAGGAGGCAAGGACGGACGGTGTCACAGGAAGCCTGTTCCTGTTCTCACGAGTCTGCTTCACAATCTGAGGTGTGGGTGGCACCCTGTCGGCCCAGCTGGCTCCTCGGGAATTTCTCCCTCTGTCCAAAGGCACTTGGTTTCCCTTCCCGCTAGTTTTCTCCTACTAGTTGCCGTGACTAATTTGTTTCCCCTTTACTTCTCCAAGAGGTGACCCCCTTAGGGAAGCTCTTCTAGGAGGAAGGGTGCAGGGTCTTCAGTTACACAGTGACAATGTGCAAGGACGTGTCTGTATGTGTGCATGTGTGTATGTGTGCATGGGTGTATGTACGTGTGTATGTGTGTGCGTGTATGTGTGCATGTATATGTTTGCACGTGAGTATATACATGTATGCGTGTATGTACATGTGTGTTATGTGTGCATGTGCGTTGTATGTGTATATCTGCGTTTATGTGTGTTGGGTACGTGTATGTGTGTGTGCACGTGTGTGTATATGTGTTTGTGTGTATGTGTGCATATGTGTGTGTGTGTGTGTGTGCACACACTCCCACAGGCACAGAGACAAGCAAGCACTTTGCCTCAGTATGGGCACAGCCCAGTGGTACATTCTCCCAGGACATGGGATCAGATTTCTAGGGCTCATTTTTCACGTTCCAAGTCCCCCACTTACTAACTGTGTGCCTTTGGGCACGTCTCCCAATACCTCTTTACCTTGTTTTCCTCATTTGTAAACGGGGAAAATAAAAGGATTCGCCTCAGTACATTGCTGTGATGATAATACACGTAAAAAGCTTAAAACACGGTCCTGTAATGTGCCCTCAGCCAGTGCTACTTATTATGTATTTATATAGCTATTACTATAATCTGCATTATGTATGATCATCTACTGGGTCGGGTTCTATCCATTATATATCTATATGTTATATACATACGTTTTGTCTACGTATTATCTAATTCAGTCTTCACAGCAACCTGTAAAGAGAACAGTCTCTTCTCTATGGAGGACGTGACTAAGGCTCAGAGGGGAGATGAGCTGGCGAAGGCGAGCACAGCACGTGAGCCCACATCCTCCACCCATCTGGCGCTTGTTCTAACGCAGGCTATTGCCTTCCCTCTGCGGCCTGGAAGGACAGGCACGGGGCGTGCAAGGCTCCACTTCCCTGGGACTCCGTGAGGGCTGAGCCACCCACAGAGCCTGTCCCACTCCTGAGGGTCATGCTGCCCCCGATGTTGCCCCTGCCCAGCTCCCTGGGCAAGTCTGGGAAGGGTGGGTCTCACCAGGGCTGTACCCTCCAGCCACGCCTACAGGGAGGAAGGGCAGGGCAACAGGAGTAAATTTACCAAAAGCTGAGTCTATGAGGAAGAGAAAAGAGCAGAAGTGGACGATCAGGAGATGGTTTGCAGGAACATTAAACAGAGTCCGGCGAGAAGTGGGTAATTTTAATCCCATGCAGCTGCTGGAAATTAATTTAATTGTGCTGGTGTTGATTCTTCTCCCTTCCAACCCATTTCATCGAGGGCCTGATGGAGCGCGGAGCCCGGAGATATCGGCCCGGCGCATCCAGGCAGCTGTGGATACGGCAGCCCCAGGCCGACTTACCTACCCTACAGTGCTACCAGAGCTGATAGGTAAACTGGCATTTTTTCATTTGAGATTTTTCTCTTCTTGAGAGGGAACTGAGGTGAGACAACAGGAAGAACTTCCTAAGATCAGAGAGTGTGAACTCTGTGAGCACAGAAAAGGCTGTAAATGATTGTCTCCAACTCTCAAGGACAAATTGACAGGACTCTTTGCTGCTTTTTTTTTTTTTTAAGAAATTTATTTATTTATTTATTTTTGGCTGCGCTGGGTCTTCATTGCTGCTTGCAGGCTTTCTCTAGTTGCGGCGAGTGGGGGCTACTCTTCGTTGGGGTGCATGGACTTCTCATTGCGGTGGCTTCTCTTGTTGCGGAGCACAGGTTCTAGGCACGTGGGCTCAGTAGTTGAGGCATGCAGGCTCTAGAGCGCAGGCTCAGTAGTTGTGGTGCATGGGCTTAGTTGCTCCGTGGCATGTGCGATCCAACCCATGTCCCCTGGCAGGCGGATTCTTAACCACTGTGCTACAAAGGAGGCCCCCCTTTGCTTCTTGAGTCTTTTCCTAGGGTCTGAGTTCCAGCCAGGTCTCTCACCCCATGCAGCCACACATTCACGCACAGGACCCCCAGGGGTATTTTCAAAGGTCCCAAGTGATTCTACTGTGCAAAAGCAAGGGCGAGAACTCGGAGGTGCCAGACAAACCCTGGCTTTCCACTCTGGCCTAGCGTCCTGTCAGTTCCATCGCGTGACCACTAGAGGTCAGCAGGGCTTGGAGGAAGTGGCCACGGTTGGGTGGCCAATCCCCGCCCGGCTCCGGGATCTGGGCCCTCTGCGGCGCGGAGGTCCAGCCTTCTCGCTCCCCCGCGGCCTGGAGCGGATGGAGGTCCGGCCTCCGGCTAAGACCTGACACCGCGAGGGGGCGGAGGCGGACTGCTGGCTGGATCAGGGCCTGTGAGCCACAGAAAGTCAACTTAACTTACAAGATTTTTTAAAAAGTATCCCTGATTAAAAGCTCTCAATCCAGGCCTCCCGCAGCGAGCGCGTCTCGGCACCAGGATTTCTCCACCTGGTCACCAGCGCGCTCCGATGCAGGTGGGTGCGCGCTGAAGGTGGGCACAGCCGTGCCCTGCACAGAGGGCCTCCGTCAATAAAAGGAGAAATATTTTGCCTTTTTGGTAGGAGGAGCCAGCGTTTGGATTCCAGAGGTTGTTTATTTTGACTCACTGTTGTTTTTGCTGGAGAAGAGTAAAGCAGAAAGTCCCTTTACTTTGGCTAAGATGTAGTACGCAGAACCGCACAGGGCCCAAATTTCAGATAAGCAAATAGACGTAAACCCGTGGTTCGCTCTCCTTTCATCATGTCCAAGAAGGATAACGTCAAGGGTCGGCAGAAAGGAGGCTTCCCCACATTTCAGTTTAAGAGGAAAGAAAGCCAGGGTAATCCACCTTCTGTCAGCAATACTGGATCTCAAAAAATGAAAACTGCAGAGGCCCCCCTGCTCCGCTTCCAGTTCCTCCTTCCTGTTCCCAGTTCCAGCTCCCAGATGCCCCTTGGCACACTGCACATGCGTGCTCCTAGGCTGCCCACAAGTCCGTGGGGTGATTGCTCTTTACAAAGTCCACCGAGCCCTCAAAACTGAGAGGAAGCCTGACGGCAGAATACGTGCCTAGCACATGGTAGGTGTACGATAAACATTTGTCAAGCCAAAATGTTTGTTGCCAAACTTATCTTCAGTCTAACTTGCATGGTATTTAAAATCAACCCACAGGGAAAATGTTCCAGATCCTTTTCTGTTCAGCCCTAAAGACCCTCAAATGTTTTGGGGAAATCTGTTAAGAGTACAGGTTCCTGAGCCTCATGCCCCTAAGAAACAATGACTGAGCAGGTTTTTGGGTGGAGTTCAGGGACACTTTTTTTTTTTTTTTTTTGCGGTGCGCGGGCCTCTCACTGCTGTGGCCTCTGCCGTTGCGGAGCACAGGCTCCGGACGCGCAGGCTCAGCGGCCATGGCTCACGGGTCCAGCCACTCCGCGGCATGTGGGATCTTGCCGGACCGGGGCACGAACCCGTGTCCCCTGCATCGGCAGGCGGACTCTCAACCACTGCGCCACCAGGGAAGCCCTGGGACACGTATTTTTGACAAAAGCCTCAGGTTTTGAAATTGTCGGGCGGATGAGCCCTTCCCTCCTCCCATCCCCCCAGCTCCTGGCTGGGCTCTTTACCCAACCTTGACTTCAGGCTGGTCCAGGGTGGGTTTTATGCTCCCACAGGGACTTCAGTCTTCCATCCAGCCAGCAGGGGGAGCTGTGGAGTGCCCTCCTCAGCAGCAGAGAGAACCTCAGATACTCTTTTCTCTTCCACCTGGTCTGTTCACTCTCAACAGTGCAGTTTCTTTCTTATCTCCTCCTATTTTATACGATCCCTTTCCTTAGATTCCCTTACTAACCCCAGCAGCAGGGGAAGGACAAACATGCCAGGCCCCCGTCCCATTATGCGGTAATGGGGTGGGTCCTGGAAAACTATACTTGGGGCCTGAACTTGGGGCCCTTGTGGATGTGGTTCTGGGTCTCAACCTGGACCTTAATGGAATGAAAGGATTTAGGGCAGTCAGAGGCGAGAGGAGTCTGAGGGCCTAGAGTTTAACCTGGGCCCACCTGGCCACTGCCTAGACCTCTACCAAAACCCTCTTCATGGTCACTCAAGAGACATGATCAGGATAAGTTCTACAGCCCATTCTCCCTTCTCACAAAAACACTGTCAGAAGGACCGCCCTGCAGGGAGCCATCACCATGAGTCCAACTAGGTTAAGGAAAAAAAAGAAACTATAATAAAAACAGCTACAATATTAGAAACTTACTACCTTGGACTAGGCACCGTACTATACATTATAGTAAAACTCATAACAGGGCTTCCCTCATGGCGCAGTGGTTTACAGTCCGCCTGCCGATGCAGGGAACGTGGGTTTGTGACCCGGTCCCGGAAGATCCCACATGCCGCGGAGCGGCTGGGCCCGTGGGCCATGGCCTCTGAGCCTGCGCGTCCGGAGCCTGTGCTCCGCAACGGGAGAGGCCACAACAGTGAGAGGCCCGTGTACCAAAAAACAAAACAAAACAAAGAATACTCATAACAACATTGGAGAGTAGCCACACATATGCAGCACTCTCCATTTTACAGATGACACTGAGAGTTTTAATAATTTCCAGGACGCAGCTAGTAAGTGGCAGAGACAGGATCTAAATCCAGATGTGTCTGGGCAAGAGCTCCAAAGCTCCACCTCAAAAATAAAATAAAAGAAAATAAAAGAATCAAGGTAGAGCCTCTGGTTACTCTGCCCAGGCTGTTTGTACAGAGGCTTCCAGGCCAAGTTCCAGGGCCACCAAAGTTCAGCACCTGCGTGACACCCAAAACCCTGCACTGACACCTAAATACAAAAGAAAAATGACAAACTTTAAATGTTTAAAAACACTTATTTAAATGACGACAAAATAACAGTAGGTAACCACAGCTCACATTTCAGGTAGAGTTTTACACAAATGATGTTTATGAGGGCCTATGCACATTCTGATGGCCTAAAGGAGGAGAGCCCAGGGGCTGTCTCCCACACCCCCCAAAACCTTGTCCCCGACCTGCCAGGCCCTACCCATCTCTCAACACTGTCACCTGCCCAGGCTCCTGGGATAGAAATGGAAGGAACGCAGAGAGGACCAGAGTAGACGGCAGGAGGTCCTGCTCTGAGCCATCTCCTGACAGCCACTCTGATTTCCGTTTTCCTGCCTGCAGAACGGGGATATATATCTGTCCTGTGTAGCTCCCCAATAGTCATCAGGCTCAAATAAAACCATCTTTTGAAAAGCAAAAGCATGAAGTCCCCTAGTCTATCCAAAGAGCCTGGCTTGTAAAGGATGATTTATCTCTCAAAATAGGAGCTACAGGTTCACATCAGAGCAAGGAACATATAAATAATTTTCATATGTGAAAGAGAATTCCCAGTGTCTTACGTAATTCTGTTCTATCCCAGATCTAGAGAGTCTCGGATTTCATAAAAATAATTACTAACACTTACCTAGCACCTCATATTCCTTAACCCGTTCAGCCATCCTAACCAGCTTATAAAGTAAGGAGGACTAGCTCTCCTTATTTCTCTGTCACAGATGCAATTTAACTGAGATGCAGAGCGGTGAAGTGACCTGCTCAGGGTCTCCCAAATAGAGCTAAAAGCTGTAGGGCCAACCTAGACACCAGCCCTCCTTACTAGCCCTTTGACCTCAGGCTACTTATGCAACTCTCTGAGCCTCGACCTTCTCATCTGGAAATGGACGTAATAGTAACCATCTTTAAAATGGGTATATAGCCATCATACCTAGGAGGTTAAATGAGAAAAAGCATCAAAAAATCACTCAGCACAGTTATTATGTAGTTAGTGCTCAGCAAATGTAGGTATCATTGCTGTTTATAATTACTATGGCTGTTCTTATCCAGCCTGCTTGGATATCCTTTCTGCTCTAAGCCTCTCCCAAACCAACACATGCATTAACTTTCTTTCCAGGAAAAAAGATCTCAGATCTGAGCTACTTGGGCAGACACTGGGCCAAAATGTCAGCCTGACTGTGGATTTGTTCTCAAGATCGTGCAAAGAAGGCAGAAAAGTTAGACGCAGAGGAGGAAGGAAAACAAATAGATGAAAACTTAGACAATGAGAGGGGGTGGGGGGAGCCAGGCAGAAGGCTGGGCTTTGCAGTGCCCACGTATTAAAGCTGCAAACCAGTTAAACATCCCCGACCCTGGCAGCTTTGGAAGCTGGATGCCAAAGGGCAAAGTCGAAAAATAGGCCCTGGGTGAATGGGGAGGTTCCGGGGTACTTGGGAGCCTGGCTTCATTTCATTGCCAACAATTGGGATCCACATTATCACAGGAAAATATAAAGTGAGTTCAAAGGCTGGAGTCACACTGAGCGCGGCTATGAAGTTAGCACTGCCCAGGCTAAGGGTGGGAGACAGCCTTCCTGGTACAGCCCCTGTTCGAGCAGAGACTGTGGGAAGGGGTCCTGGGAGGGTCCTGACCACCTGGCTTGATGGCTCTCAGCCCTCTGCTTCGCACTCATCTCCTAGATCAGGTACCCTCTGGCCACCAGTGGTGAGCTGACTTCACATCAGCTTTGCTCCAAGTCTTTTTTTCTTAAGATTTTTTAAAAAATTATTGAATTTAATTAATTTATTTGGCCACACTGCGTGGCATGCGGGATCCTAGTTCCCCAACCAGGGATCGAACCCGTATCCCCCGCAGTGGAAGTGCAGAGTCTTAACCACTGGACCGCCAGGGAAGTCCCTGTTCCAAGTCTTGGGCCATCTTGAACGTAAGTGACTTTGGAGTCGGACTTTGAAGGGTAAATGATGTTGGCCCAGACAGACGGGGCAGGGGTCCCCTGGGCAGAAGGCACAGCCTGTCCAGAGCTGTGGATGTATGGTAACATTCAGGGGGCAGAACGGTGCCAGCATATAAAGGTTTTAAAGGCCATGCCAAGTAGTTTAGGCCATAAAACAACGTAGGCATGAGAAGAGACACTGGAGGGTTTGTAGTGGGGGAGTGACAGATCGATCCCTTAGAAAAATCATTCCAGTGGCCAACTGGAGGGGAGGTTGCCAAGTGGTGGCTAGAAGCTAGCTGGCAAAGTGAGCCGAATCCTTCCCAAAGCGCAATCTACCCTCTAGTCATTTTGACGGTATTTCTAGACAAAGAAGTATCACATGACGTGAGAGAAAAGGGCAGAAAACAAAGAAAACTCCAGTGAGCAGGGCCAGGACCAGATGACGCAAGAGGTACCCTTGCGGGGGAGGATTTAACCAGGCATTTCTCAGAATCATGCAAGAGCCTGGTGAGTGATGCCTCCTTAAACTCTCCCTGTTCTCCGTGCCTCACCTGCCTCCTCTGGTCCTGGCACTGCTAAGGAGCTTATTATTACTGGTTTCATCTGTAGGTGGCTGCTCATCATCTCTCCATCGGGGGTGGGTGTGGGGAGCCAGCCAGCCTGTGTTCATTTGTAGAAATCGAAATGCAGAGGCAAGAGCACCGGGTGCAGCACCAGGTGCAGACCCGGATCCAAGTCCTGACTCTAGACTTGATCTCAGTCAAATTGTTGAGTCTTATGAGCTTGGGTGTCCCCATTTATGAAATGGCAAAATGATGTGAAAGTCCTGGGGACAGTGCTGTACACATTCCAGGCGTTCCTGGAATGAATTCCACTCATCCCGCCTTCTCCTTGGCTGGCACAGCCTCAGAGAACGGGGACACCAGGATGCACGAGGAGTTTTCTTTTGGAAGCAGTATCAGTAAAAATAACTGCTACCCCATCAGCCTTGCTAGCTCAGAGCCTGTGGAAGGACGGCATCCTCTTACTTCCCTGGCTGTTAATGATTTGGGCCTGAATCTCTCACTCTCAAGAACATGTTGCCTGTTTGTTCAAAAAAGTCTTCCTGGGGAGAGGAAAAAAAAAGCACATTTCTTGTTTTGTTCTTTCACTCTTTGAACAAATATTTATTAGGAGCCTACTATACCAGCATTGTCCTGGTGCTCTGGATATAGCAACCTGAAAGAGAGTCCAGCCCTCTGCCCTCAGGAAGCTTACATTAAGTAGAAGGGAGCTCTAGGGAGGCTTGGGAGGGGAGCCAGGAAATAAACAAGCTGTCATATAAACAAAGGAAACAATTTCCTATTTCCTGTAGTGTTGTGGAAACAGTAAAGCAGGGCAGAGGGCCCAGGGGTAGGAGGCAGGTCCAGATAAGGCAGTTGTAGGGAGGATTTCTTTTAGGAAGAGCTGTTTGAGTTCTTACCTTGGAAACAAGTGTGTAGTGTGATGGGAGAAAGGTTTGGGGGGGGTGGGCGGCAGATGTGGGGGGCATGCGTGGATGGAGGGGAGACATCAAGTGCAAAGGCCCTGAGGTGGGAACTAGCAACCTTTAGTTATGTCAGCTGCTTTGAGTCAGGCGTATATGGTTTGGGCAAAATTTCTGAGCAAGAGAGGAACAAATGTGTTTCTAGACCTGATTCGAAGTAGCATATCTGTGTCTGTATCTAGATATAATTCTCCATCCCCCTCTCTGTACCAAGGACACCTTATCTGGGTCACAGTTGAACCCTCCGTTAACTACAGCTGCCCTGTCCCCCTCCCCCACTCCTTCCTCTATGACCTGGCTATGGCTTCACGACTGATATTTCCTTTCCTTTCTAGAACCACAGACAGCCATCACCGACAGAAGCACCTTACCATTTCCTGCCCAAGCCGAAGCCCAGCTCACCCTCCTCCATTTTGCCTGCTCCTTTGTGGAGGTAGAAGACTCCCCAACACCTGGGTTCCCTCATGCTGGGAATCGAAGTTATGATTAAGAGAGACCTCTTCCCTTAAACATACCCACATCATTCCTTCTCTCAATCAGAAGATGCTGCCACCGCATTTCTGATATCTGATAGAGTTCACAGAGTATTATCGGATTTTCATGTTTTCCACAAGGAAACTGAGGCCCCAAGGAGGGGGAAGTAACTTGCTCAAAGGCAGACAGTAAATTAGAGACAGGTCTTAGGGCTCTTCTCAAAGAACTGGGCAAGCACTTTAAATGGTCAGAGACATTTTCCATATAATACCTCTATTCTTACAGAGGGAAATATTGAAGCACAGAGAGGGTAAGTGACTTGCCTAGGGTTACACAGGAAGTGTTTGGCAAAGCTGGTGTTGAATTCAGGTCTTCTGACTTGAAATCATTGTTCTTATAATTTCACCATGCTCTCCAATCTGCCTCACCAAAAAAATCAACAAGGAAACATTCCAGAATGTTCCAAAGAAGTATTAGGGGAGAAGAAAATTTACCATTCTTCATGATTACTTTTTTCTTTGCTACTGAGGGCACTCAATAGGCAGTAAACTCAAAAAAAGGAAAATTCTCTTTCTGGGAAGATAGGATATTAAGTCTTTGAAAAGAGCTTCCACACAGTCAAACATTGGTGCAGTTTATTTGAGAGCTTCTTCTTGAAAGGAGCTCCTATAGAATGGGGCTTTAATAGATCAGAAAAATCCATGTCTTGCAGTAGATTCTGCAGTCAATTTATAGTCTTTCCTGCTTTTCACCGAATTTCTCTTCCTGGTAATATTTTTGGCATTTTAATTTTAGACATGGGTGAGGGAGTGGGAGAGGCCTTTTTTTTTAAACTGAAGTCTAACATATACATCATTAGAATCATATGTGATCTTAACCTATTTGCTTCTTTCATACAGGTGTAAGAGATGGCTTTGAAAAGACAGGACTGGGCAGGGTACAGACCTCCTCTCCAATCTTACTTGTAGGGAATTGTCTTCTGCTTCCCTAAGTGCAGGCAGAGTGGCGTCCAGGAAAGAAGCAGTTTGGGGAATCCAATAGACCTAGGTTTACATCCCAGCTCTGTCCCTTACAAATTGTGGGATCATGGCCAAATTCCTTAACTTCTTTGAGGTTACAGAGACCTTAGGTATCCTCATTATATAGATGAGGAAACCGAGACCTGAGTCAAGAAACCTGCCAAATTTTATATCACTGTTAAATGACAGATCTGGGTTTGAGACCCACATAGTCTGATTCCAAAGCCCAGATGGTGTGGCATGCTGCTTCTCCATAAGATTTTCACCATTCTCCATGAGACTGTTCTCCAAAGGGCCACATTCATGGATTGTGCATATAGGAAACATGACTATCAAATAACATTCAGTTTTAAACTGGTATGTCAGAATGGATATATATGTATGTACATGTATGTACACACACACACAGATATAGATAGATAACGTATCTCCAAATGCATATTATGTGCTTTTAACTGGTCACATTGGGAAAGATGATGTATTTCTTACAACTATATGGCTATTATTGCTGGGTCATGAGCCACAGGAGAATCTCGGTCTCGCTGCCTTCCAATCTCACTAGTTCTGACCTCAAATTTTCTTCTCCAGCTTCATCACCTTCTTGAGCTTTTTGGAAAATCAAATCTTCACTCTTCTGGGCAAGTTATGCCATAACCAAAGACTCAGAAGATTACTGCTATGAATCCCCATGAGGTGGGTACTCTTGTTATTCCCATTTTACAGCTGCGAATCAATGTTATTCCCATTTTACAGCTCAGAAACTGAGAGACTTTGAAGGAAATTTCACAGAATTTCCAAGAATGATTGAATGGCTCCAATGACATTCTCATGATGGCCCCCGAAGGGGCTCTGGTCCCAAGTCCTGGCTCTAACTGACCGCATGGCTTTGGGAACATTTTTCTGCCTCTCTGCTCTGCGTCCTCTCTTGTAAAATGGTGAGATTGGACTAGGTGATGTTTTAAATCCCTTTCAGGTTTGAGTCTATCGGGCATTTTGCAGAGGGCAGCCATTGTTTGGTTGTCTAAGCCCTAGAATGCTCGTCAAAAAGTTAACTGTCTTGCCTTCTAGTCATGCCTACCGCATGTGAATGGACAGGAGGACCTCGTGGATCCTCATTTGGAAATAAATGCAACAGCTCCACCAGACTACCCTTTTTTTCTTCTTTTTCTTTTTTTTTTTTTTTTGCGGTATGCGGGCCTCTCACCGTCGTGGCCTCTCCCGTTGCAGAGCACAGGCTCCGGACGCACAGCCTCAGCGTCCACGGCCCACGGGCCCAGCTGCTCCGCAGCATGCGGGATCCTCCCGGACCGGGGCACGAACCCGTGTCCCCTGAATCGGCAGGCGGACTCTCAACCACTGTGCCACCAGGGAAGCCCCAGACTACCCATTTTTCCTATTAGCCCACTGCCTCAGTTCCTCCCTTAACCCTAGAGGACACAGAGTGCGAAAGAAAGAGATCAGGATGCACCATTTCCTTACAAGCAGCACCTTCACAGTCCTTTAACTACTTCCTTCAGGGACCTGGGCTCCCTTCTCTTGCTTCCTGCAGTGTTACACTAGCTGCGTGAATCTTTCCCTGAATTCTCTCACAGCTAAGGATGCCCCTTGGTAAAGCTCTTCCCCAATGTTTCCTCTTCTGCTTCCCCAATGGTTTATGCTGGAAAATTACTTTTCCCTAATTGTTTGTAGGGAATTGTAAAGAAGGTCAGATCATGGGGAAAGCTTGTTGACAGACCTGCTGCACTCTTATTCCCCAGCAAGTGGGTGAGGGTCCCTGAGAAACAGACTCTTCCCTTACTTCTAATGGCCTGGTGGTTAGACTGGAAAAGCTCTGTGGTTTACAAATCTGCTCAGTCCACCTCCTTCCCTTCTGTTGATGAAAGACCAAATAACTCTGCCACCAGGAATAGAAATTAACCCAGAGAGGAGGAGGCACTGGTTCCAAACGTGGCTTCTGGAGGCTGGGAGCTGGCTGCCTCCTCTTGTTAGCTGTGTGGCCAAAGGGAGGCTGCCTCCTCTTTCCAACTTAGTTCCTTTAGCTGTAAAATGGGAATAACAACAGTACCACCTCACGGGATAATCTGAGGGATAAAGGTGACAGGGGTCAGCACCCTTGCTTATTCCCCGTGCTTATTACCTTGCAAGCAGTATTTGATACATGTCACGGCAAAAATAAATGGAAGGCATGACTTAAATTTGTTTAAGCCTATCAAATACTGTAATATTCATTCTACATAAACTGCAGAGTTTATCAACCTGTTGGCAGGGCCCTCTCTAAGAGACTGGGGGAAGGGGCTTAACAAAATCAGAGGAAATGGAAAGGTCAGATTTGGGCTTCATTGGTTACTCTGTTATCTTTGCTCATAAGCAGGTTTTGTAGGGTGCTTGTCTACTCAAATGCCTCCCTCACACCATCCGCTTTTATTTTGGAAAAAAAAAAAAAAAAGCACACTACTACAACAGCACCTGCCCCCAGCCCCTGCACCTGTCCTTTTTGATTCCAGCCTTGCTTATTAGACTGTAACCGTCTGAGGGCAGAAATATTTTTTCTTTGACTGCATACTTCACCCAGTAAGGGATCACAGATACACTTGGATTTTGAACAAAGAAGCAACACAAACACCTCAAGTCTCCGGGGTGGCCTCCTTTCTTCTTAGAGACTTTGCAGAGACTAAATTGTTCAGAAAAGCAAAGCAAGCTGCCCACATTCGGGGATCTGCCATCCCTGCCAATTCCTGATTAATCAACAAGGAAGAAGGTTCCTTTAAGAAAAAGAAAAGAAATATGGACTGGAAGAGAGAGAGCTTGCTTGTCACTTCCCTCCAGCCCTGCCACCCTCTGTGACGCTTGGTCTCCAGTACAATTATGCTAAATAGACATGGTCTGGGTGAACCAGCTAGCAACTGTCCCGGCAGGTGACAGCTGGATAACTTAGCGTCTGACTAATAAATATATGGCCAAGAGAAAAAAATCTGAATACCATGGCACCTCTAGAACAACTCTTTCCAGATTTCCCACAATGTCCCTTCCTATCCCCAGCCAAATGCAACAGACAACACCCTGCCATTTCACCATTTCCGCAGCCCAAGAGATTACTCACCCCAGCCTGGTGGACCTGAGCCTCTCTGCAAGACCAAAGTGAACAGCGCAACCGGACTAGGCAGAGGTAGGTGGGTGGGCGTCTAGCAGTTGGCACCTGCCTCATCCTGGGCTCCTCTGCAGACCCCCTGGTCTTGCGAACGCAATCCTCAAGCTTAATAATAATCACAGCAGGCAGCCCATCATTGCCTCCCTGTCTGGCTCAGAGGTTTACAACTTAAACTTATGGCAGAGGGAGAAATTGGCTCAATCACTCGGAGTAATGGTACATGGAGAGCCAGTTGGGCATGACTGCTATTTAACTCAAGGAAACCGAACTGCTGCGCTTAGCGTACGTACACGCTAATAAACACTAATCAACACGTCATGCTCCGAGGTGAAAATTAACACCTGCCCCTGCACTCCCCACTTCGCTCTCCCTTTGCCTTCTTGCCTCATCCTAACCGAATAGATGGGACGAGACTGGGAGAACAGGCCTACAAACAGATGCTCGCAGCTACCGGTTTGTCAATAATCACAGATCACCCTTCATTCTTTTCAAGAGATTTAAAGTTTATTTCTCACAGACCTTATAGCAAATATTTATAATAAGGCATTTTGTAAGGGGGAGAGTGAAAAGAAAGAGAACCTGACATCATTGCTAATAACAGCTAACATTTTCAGAACTTTTATTGTGGCCAGGCACCCCTTGTGCATCTTCCTAGCAACTTTAGTGAGGTGGGTACCATTATTGTCCCCAGTTTACAGGTGAGGACATCGTAACTCAGGGAGTTTAAATAACGAACCCCAAATCACCCAGGACCTAGGAAATGGGAGGTGGTATTTGAAAACAGACCCATGTAAGTAAATCAGAGCCCAAGTTCTCAGCCTTTTTGCTACGCTGGGTATTTATTGGACAAAGGAGAAAGTGGAGGAAGACACAATCATTGGCTTAACGGTGTTCTCAGCTGGTCCTAGTTTTAGTTCTCAAATGCTTGGATAGGTACACATGATGGTGCCTTCCCATCTGCCCTTCCCCACCAGCCATGCAGCTTTTCCATCACAAATAAGAACTCAACTCTACCACTTGCCGAGTACTGCAGATACAGAGGTAAAGCCCACAATCATCTTTCTCCCCAAACTTACAGTCTAGTGGGAAAGGCAGCTAAAGAAAACTAGGTTCATAGGAAAAAGGGTGAACAAGAAGCTGTTGGGATCTTTCCTAGTTTTCCACTCGGCCCTGTCCACACAGGATGCTCCGTTCTCAGTGGACCTACCCTACATGTAACATAATGGTCAAGAGGACCTGGAGTCAGCCCCTTGTCCCAGACCAGAATCCCAGTTCGGGCGCCATGGCCCTGCTGCTTCTGACAAATGAAACTAACTGTACTAATTAAGGTAATGCTAGCTACTATAATCAACAGACTCTAAAATATGTAATAGCTAAAGACTAGGGTTGCCACATGGAGTAAAAACAACTTCAAATAATTTTAGTATAACTATGTTCTGTGCAATATTTGGGACATACTTATATTAAAATTATTCATTATTTATCTGAACTTCAAATTTAACTGGGTGTCTTGCATTTTATTTGGCAAGCCTACTCAAGACATCAAAGGTTTATTTCTTGTTTATATAAAGTCCACAATGGGAGTTCTCAGTAGACAGGTAGCCGCCCTCCAAGTTGTGGTTCAGGGATCCAGTTTCCTTCCATCTTGGACCCACCATCTTCATCACTCAGCTTTCAAGGTTTCTATAGGCTCGTGGGGTCACGTCACAGAAAGGGCAAGTGCTTGGAGATTTCCACGTGGGAATGTTTAGGGGGCATTCCCAGTAGTGGCACGATGGACTTCTGATCACAATCCATTCATTGGCCATAACTCAATCACATGGCCCGTACCTAGCAGCAGGGTACGCTGAAATATGTCATCCAGTGTGTGCTCAGGAAGACATTTGGAGAAGAGCTAGCCGGTCTCTGCCATACTGGATAATACTTCCTGTACTGGTGCCTAATCTCCTGTGCTAGTTCTGGACGCAGTCAGTAGTCCTCCACTCACTGAGGTCCCTAGCAGGAGATCAGATGCTTCCTCTCTCAGCCCTGGACTGGTTAAGTAACAGCCATTTGGGATTGGGAGTACAGGGCCATTGTGAGAGTAATAGGTAGTATGGATTCATATCAGTTCATTTCAATTCAATGCAATTTAATAAATATTTATTAGTGCTCCTAGGATACTGAGAAAAGCTTGGTTCTAGGTCGCTGAGGGAGACATAAATTGAACTAGAACCCTGTCATACCTTCACGGAGCTGTATACAATTAAATGCAAGAGCTATCCTCAACCCTTACCTGTATCCCTTTGATTTTTCAAAGGCAGGTGAAAAACCCATAGGGACAAAGAATTCTGCCCTAAATGTTAGGGTACAGAATGGTCCCTCCTCTCTCAAATTCCTCAAACCCTTGTTGTCTACGTCCATTCATTTATTCATGCATGTATGCATTAATTCAGTTAGTTCATTCATGAACATGTGTTGAGACCTACTCCACTTGACAGTGTGCTGGCTCTGAGGACCGGGAGTGGGGATACCAAGTTGAACAAGACTGAGACCAAGCCTTCCAGAAACTCACAATGGAGGGGGGTGGTCAGAATGCACATAACTCAGTCACATACAAGGCAGATGGTGGCCAACACTACGATAAATGTTTAAACAGTGTGAACGGACTTATGGAGGAGGGAGACATTAATTCTGACTGGAGGGTGGGGTGGAGAAGATTACATCAAAGATCCAACAATGAACTTCCCAAAGAGATGAATGAACCTGCCCTGGTGAGGGAGCCTGAGTCAAAGTGTCTGGCTCAGAGCCCGTAGCCGCCCTCACCCACAGGGCATCCCCCAGTCTCCCACCCACTTAGCCCTAATGGGAAAAAGGCAGTGAGCTTTCCTCAAGGGAGAACTCCAAGGCAGTCTCTCATTTTATCTTAAAAATTCATACAAATTTTGAACGCCACTCCACAGGATACCAACGTTTGTTTTGCTGTAATAATTTTAACATGATTGGCTTAGATTACCTGTCACTGAGTAAAATCATTTCATCTTGTGGCTTGTGTACCCCCGACATACCACTTTTATTTGAAGAGTACCTTCTCCAGAAATTCCACTTCCGAGACCGTGGGACTGGAAGTTCAGTTTTCACTTATTTTATCCCTTCTCTTTTCTCTTTGTCAGGATAAAGGAAAGATTCTGCTTTAAGGACTCTGAGACTAGCCATATGCTTTGTGAATATACAACACCGTAACCATGGATGAAGCTTGTATTAGATAAACACACTAGTTTTCAGATACTTCTCTCGAGTCAGGTGAGATATATATAGAATGATGCAACTCGGACATGAGTTGTATTTCTGGACGGTGGTGCTTCTAGGGATACCTTCAAGGAGCGTGACCCTCACCCTGCAGCCCCTTCCAGGTTGTATACATAACTATGGCTGCTTCCTGTTGTAAAACAGCTGCCCCGGATTCAAATCTGCAACATTAAACACCTCACAAGTTAAAACAGTTGGCCATTTACACAGCATAAGAAAATGTTACATACTTCCCTTCTTTCTGGCCTCCCCACAAAGAAATACCAAAGTGTTAAAGAAAAACAAAAAAACAAACAAAAAAAACCCCTGTTTCTGATGAGGACTTGGGGGTTAATTTTTCAGCGTGGCGCCTGGGGATTTCACTGTGGGACTCCCGTTACTTGCAATGGGAGTCACACTGCTTCATTTCATGCACACAATATGCACCCCTCGACAGCCACAAGATTTGAATTTTGAAACTGAGGCTGGCTTTCTCAGAAAAAATCAGATTGCAGGAAAACGCCCAAACTACTCGGTGTTGGTCTGGGGCCTGTGTGTTTCTGCTTGTGTATATCTGAAAAGGAGAAAATGTCTTTCTCTTGAGTGCGAATGCCCCTTTCACAGACAACAGCACTAAAACATTATGCCCAACAGCTGACAGCCATGGGTGCTGTGTCTCACCCCAAAGCTTGTTAGGAACCCCATAAAACCTGGCACATGGTTTGTGACACCAAGTGAAACACCCTGCTTCTCCATAATTACCTGAGCCCTGCTGCCTGTCATTAAGGGACCTCTCTTATTAAGCATCTCTTTTTTAAATGGCTACCATCATCTGGTCCCAGTGTACATTAAACCCCATTATAATTATAAACACGCTTCCCCATAACATCCATTGCAGATTTCATCCACACTGCCTACCCCCCTCAGGGGATCTTTGCACTAATAACAACTCAGATTTGCTATTTGAGTTGACAACATTAGGTCCCAACACCATTTGCAAGATGTTGGGGAGAGAAAGAAAGAAGAAAAAGCTTTCTCTTTCTCCATCACAAAGATCTTGGGGTCACAGTGACCCAAGGCCTCTGGGGCTAAAAGAAATAACCCGTCATCTCCCTTTGAAATGTCACTCTCTACCTTACAGAGGAGAAGGGCATACTTAGTACCTGGAAGAGATGCCCAGGTGTAAACATCACTAACCAGGTGTCCACGGGGGAAAGGATGGCAATTACTAATCCAAGAAGCCATATTTTTATTTGGTTTTCTGGGCTTCAACTAACCAGAACCCACACATCACCTGTTTATTTCCCCTTCTGTTTTTTGGAGGCGGCATGAAAGGAAGTGACATGGAAGAATTAAGTTAAAAAAAAAAAAAAGACAAACCTAAGAAAACTATCACCATATGTACTGAGGGCAAATTTGACTCTGCTTAGGTTTTTTTTTTTTCTGGCCGAGCCTTGTGGCTTGCAGGATCTTAGCTCCCTCACCAGGGATCCAGGGATCCAGGGATCGATTCCAGGTCCCCTGCAGTGGAAGCATGGAGTCCTAACCACTGGACTGCCAGGGAATTCCTGACTCTGCTTAGTTTTTTACATCATTTGTATCTATCTAGAAGATACCTCAATGATGACCTTGCAACATTATAAGATACTTTGACTCCAAAAATGGACACCATAGGCTTGCTATGTCTTCTCCCCAAGTCACCAGTGGGGTAAAGATCTGAGAGTACATGCGACAACCTGGCGCATCTTCTGGTGGCAACCTGGAGTTCTCCATTGTGGAGACGCCTTTTTTTCATTCAGGGGCTTCACTGCCTGCATCCCTCCCTCAAAATGCTTCATTCTTTCTCCATCACAAGGTTTTGGAGAAATGCACAGTAGCTTCTTCTCCCCCATAGGTAGGAGTCCTTGATTTTATTTATCATGATAGGAAAGTTTACCTTTCAATTTTAAAACTATTTTCCAACTAAGGAGCTGGAACAAAATGATTTGTAACATTTTCCTAACCCTCAAGCAGAATACTCAAAACGGCACAATCACCTTCTTCCTGGGCACCTACTTCATTGGAGTTTTACTGTAATTCAAAACTCCCTCCTCAACTTTTGCCTGAGGTTTTGTTTTTTTTTTTTTTTAGGCCATGCCACACGGCTTGCAGGTTCCCCGACCAGGGAGCAAACATGCCCCCCCAACACCGCAGTGGAAGTATGGCGTCCTAACCACTGGGCCGCCAGGGGATTCCCTTGCCTGAGATTTTTGAGGAGGAAAGAAAGTGCAGAGATCTGGGCACCTAAGTCTGCTTACCTGGTGGCCTGATTCAATGGAGAGCTGTTTGGTTCCCAGCTTGGCTGGCTGCTACAGAGACCTTGGCCTCTGTAGAGTAAGAGGAGAAGGGAAATTAAAAGCCCTTGTTTCCTTTTCTCCATCCCACTGGAGGCTGTATAATCTAGAAGTTAAGGTCATGAGTTTTGCAGTTGGAATGGTCTGATTTAAAGTCTCAGCTCTGATATTTAATAGCTCTACAGTCTTGGGCAAGGCACTTAACCTCTTTGAGCCCCAGGTTTCCCATCCACAGAAATGGGGGAAAGATGTACCTGCATTATGAGAGTTATGAGGATGAAATAAAACAATATGGGTAATGTGTTAAGATTCACAGTCAGTGCTCAGAATGAGGTATTATCCCCACTGTTTCTTTCTGTAAGATCGCTTTAGACCTGACATACCCTCCTCTTCCACAACCTGAGTACTGAAGGACCGCTTTCAGCTGGAGGTATATGAGTAAAGAAGGAGATGAGGGAATAAGAAGATTTAGCAATGGAATTCCACCCAAAGGTCAACTCATCTCTTCTTCTGTCTCCAAGATGACCTCTCTGTAAGACTGAAATCCTGTTTTTAGGATGTGTCAAAACTACTGTCCCACCTTCTCTTACCATACCCTTCAGGAAAAAAAAGTAAAAAACAAAAACAAAAAACCAAAAAAACCTACTACAAATATATAAACATGAGAGCAAAAGAGAGCATTTTCCTGTTGTAATTTTCCATCCTGCGGGTTTTTAGGTGCTGCCGTAAGAAATCTCTGAACTGTGGATTCTCATCAGCCTCGCGGGGGCCCAAGGACATAGCTTTTGGTGGGGGAGCTGCTGCCGCCTTATCTGGGCCCAATAAACCTTATCAAACTTCTGTGCAGCCAGCCTTCAGCGCTAAGTGGAAATGCATGGAGCTCCATGCTGGCACTCAGCCCATAGCCTTGCCTTCCTTCCTCCTTTTTGTTACCTTCTCCACCTCTTAAATTCGGGCATTAATCTCTCTTTAACACTTACGAACAAGGGCTGGGCTTTGTAATGGGCTGAGTTTATGAAGCAAGGGAGATTTTCACATAGCGTAAATATGGCATGGAGGTGGAGGGGGGCGGTCCAGGGCCATGGAGGGGTGGTTCTTTCTTTCCCATTGTTTCCAGAGAGTCTCCCTTTCTCTGATTTGAGGATAACTAGGAGATTAGATCAGGGGTTAGTTGTGTGCTTCTGCTACTGCACTCAGGAGGGGCCGGTAGTAGGTGGATGTGGACAGCGAGGCAGCAACCTTTAGCAGGTACCATCTAGGCAGAAGCACAACAGTTTAATGATTCTTTCTTCTTTCCATTTCCCTGGTGAGGCTGTAGGACTGTCTTCTCTCCTTAGACCTCTCTCCTCTTGCTCTCCTTGCAGACCAGTTCTTTCTTTCCTTTTTTAAAATGGAAGTAGAGTTGATTTGCAATATTGTATTAGTTTCAGGTGTACAGCGAAACTATGTATATACATAGTTTACAGTATATACATAAAGCTATATACATAACTTTCAGTTATACATATATGTAGATTTAGATTTTTCCCATTGTGGGTTATTACAGGATATTGACTATAGTCCCCTCTGCTACACAGTAAGTCCTTGCTGTTTATCAGATCAGTTCTTTCTTCTTTTTTATTTATTATTTTTTGTATTTGGCTGCGCCGCACTGCCCATGGGATCTTAGTTCCCTGACCAGGGATCGAACCTGCATCTCCTGCATTGGAAGTGCAGAGTCTTAGCCGCTCAACTACCAGACCAGTTCTTTCTTAACTTTCTTTAAATTCCTTTCCTCTTACAGACTGTAGGCCTTAGCTAGAAAAATAGTCCTTTCATAGATTGCTCTTTATTGTTAATCTAATACCCAGGGACTGGGTGTTCCCAGTTAGACGTTGCTGTATTCTCTTCTATCAGAGGATAACTAACTCCCTTCCTTCACTTTCAAGTGGCTTCTCACGGGTCTTCCTCTCTCCCATGACTCCTGCAGGTCTGAGCACTTTCCCTGCGAGCAGGAGACAGGGGCGATGTTTGCTGGGATGGAATCGCCTGTCTTTGGGACTACCCCATTAGCAGCTCTTGTGAGCTATCAGTTCTGATGTAAACTCCAGCCAACTGGCCTTGTGAGGCTGGAAGTGGATTTTTGCCTCTAGTTGGCTTCTGCCACCTTCCATGACCCTTCAGTTCTTGGGGCCTGACTCTTGGTCTGGGGCAGTGCCAGAGGCGCGCAGCGAGATGCGATCTTACGTGAGTCTTGCGCGAAACTTCTGAACCACCCCGTGTGTCAGGGACTGACGGAGGGGACTCGGGACTCAGTGCCTGAAGACCCACCCGGCTTGCTAAGGCTGTATGACCTCCAGGGCTGACTGTCCGGAGACCCAGAGAGGGCGCTTTCCACCAAACCTTGACTGCCATTAGCCGGCAGTCAAGGTTTGTGCCCAGAAGAGCGTTTCCCACCTCTTGTCCCTACCTTTGCCAAGCTCCAGGGAAAGGGCAGAGAAGGGGGACTCTCCGCAGCCCGCGGGAGGGCACATTGCTTCTTCTTGCTCTACCCTGGGCTTACTGACCTCAACTCCACCCTCTTAAGTGGAGCAGCTGGCTGAGAGGAGCCACTTTGGGGGGCCTGAAGCTTTTTCAAGCTTTCACTCGCCCCCTGAAGACTTTGCCCTGAACCGCAGTTCTCGGGAACTGTTTCCAGCCAGGTTTCGGGGGGAGGGGGACGAAGCTCAGGAAATGCTCACGACTGAGAGGGAGAAAAGTTTCCCTCGGGACTCGACCTTGGCCTCCAGGGATCGTGACAGCTAAAATGGGGAGTCTCCCCTCGACCATAGATCCCCGCCCACCCGCTGGCACCTGGTTCACCCGGGCCCGCGAACTCTGCATTTGGAGGCTAATCTGGATGCTCAGAAGGCCGGGAGGCACAAAAGGCCTGGGCTTGGGGCCCGGGAAAGCGACCTTCTAAAACCGATGTCGGGGTACAGGGGATGCCGCCCGGAGCCCGGAGAAAAAGTTAAAGGAGAGATGACACGCACTGAATGGGGCCAACTTCGGAGCCGGAGACCGAACTCCGCGTCTGGCGCAGCAGGGGAAAAGAAAACCCGTTTCCAGTGGAAATTAAAAACATGGGGTTGCATGTGAGGGCTGCTCCTCGCCCCTCACCTCCACTGCCCCCACTAAGGGTTCCGAGTCCTTGGCACTCCTCTCCGCGAGCTCCTTCTTTCCTCTCGGCTTGGCCGGTGAGCGGCGGCCGCCAGCGCCCCAGCAGCAGCTAGATGTCAGGCGAAGCCTAGAGCGCGACGCGCGGGGAAGAGAGGGGAGGGAAGGGGAGGGAAGGGAAGCGGAGGGAAGAAGGGGTGAGGAGGGAGGAGGGAAGGGGGGCAGCTGTGGGCAGGGAGCCGGGCTCGGCCGCCAGCACTAAAGATGGAGAGGCGCCTGGGCCTCGCAGGGGAGGGGGCTCGGCGTTGACGTGGGACGCGGCGGAGGCGCCGCAGCCGGTGGTGATTTGCTAACCTCACAGCACAGAGGAGTTGAGGGCGATGAGAGCGGGTACTGCGAACTGCCGGGCGATGCCGCCGCTGCCGCCGTGATACCGAGAGCAACAGTTCCCCAGCAACACCCCTCCCGACACAGGCACACCCCCCCAAGAGGCACGCACACCCACCCCACGGCGCCCGGCTCGGCAGTGGTGAGTGGGGGGCCGGGGAGGGGCGCACCGCCCAGCGATAGCAGAGCGCCGGGGCGCCCCGGGGCTGGAGAGGTCTGGGGGGCGCGCTCGCTTCGGCCACTCGGCCGCTGGGCTTGTGCCTTATTTTATTCGGCTTGTTCCCTTCCTGCTGCCGCAGCCGTCGCCAGCGGCGGTTGGGGGTCGGCTAGAAGGGGGAGCCCTGGCTGTCAGCTTGGGCGCAGCTGCCTCCCCAGCCCTTCCGCTGCAGGGCACGGTCGGGGTGAGAGGTGGGAGGCAGAGCGGTCTGCGGGGGCTGAGGGCGCAAGCAGAGGGTTGGGAATCAGGAGGCTTTGTACCACCAGGGGCCGGTGGAGGAGCCGGCAGCCGGTGGGTGCTCATATGTATGCCGACCGGTGCGCGGGCGCGAGATAGGGCTGTGGTTTATTTGTGTGTTTATTCGCCCACCGGCTGGGAAGCTAGAATCGGAGGATCCGAGGAGTGGATCTGGGTGCCAGGGGAGCAGGACTGGGAGTCACTTGGGTTTTGTTTCTCTTTGAAAAACCTGGTGGGCTCTTTTTTCTTGATTGGACTTAATCCCCCCGGTTTTGGAGGGAGGGGCTCCGTGGCGGAGCGCTGGAGTGTCTCCAGCGCTCCGGGCCCTCCTCGGCTCTCGGCTGGACCGGCCGTGGCGCCGGAGCTCGCTGTGCGCTCCCGGCCGCGCTCGGTGGGTGCTCGGCTCTGCACCTGATGCGTTCGGGATGCCTTTCCCACCCCGGCGCGCCGGCAGCTCGCTCGCACAGCCCCTGGAAACACGCGCTCGAAATGCGCACTATCTCGCCGGCCCGCGGACCCACTGGGACGCACAGACGCGCTCGGCACCGACTCGCTCGCCTGCTCCCCGGGACGCTAACAACGTGCCTGGGCCGGGCGCGCCGGCTGCTGGCGCCACCAGCTTGAGGCCGGGGACCTTGCCCGTCGCTCTCTGGGGTCATGGCCCAGGGTCGGAGAGGGAGGGCCCGCAGATCCCTTCTCGCTTTTCCTCCCAGAACTCGCTGTCGGGCTTTTGTGCTTCCACTTCTCCGCGAGGCGGGTCCGCCTTCTCGCTGCTCTCGCCCAGGCGTCCGGCCCGGCCGGACTCTTGCCTTTCGTCCGGGTCCCTTTCGCTTTCCCTCTTCCTTAGCCCGGCTCCCTTTCTCTTTGCCGTCTGGCTTCCCCGGAAAAGTTGCTTCCCCAAGTTTGCTGAAGTCGTCTCCAAGCCTCCGTGGGGACGGCTGGGAGCGGGGCGCGGGGTGGGGGGCAGTGTGAGAGCGCGATCGATCCCCGGAGCTCGAGCGGGTTAGTGCCGGCTTTCTCCCGCGCCGCGGGGCTGGGCGCTGCAGCCAGCGCCAGCCGGATCACGGGCGCCGAGCCGCGGGTGGCGGGGACGGCTGACCAGGGCGCCCTGATTTCCCTCAGGACCCACGGAGCTTGTTTTTGGGGAGATATTCGGATAGCCCAGCTTACATTCTTCCGATTGCTCCCTCCTAGTTCTCTGAAACCACGAAGTCTGCGGGGAAGCGCATGGTGGCAAGGCGCGGGTGAATGGTCACCGCTCCCACCCCCTGCCCCACCCCCACCCCATGGCCTCAGTTCCCACCCCAGGGTGGGAGCAAAAGTGTCTTGATTAGTCGTCCTGTTAACCCTTTCCGAGTAACATTTGTGGCTCTGGAGCCTATAGGGTTCCTTTTGGGGGCGGAGGCCAGCAGTGTTCCAAGAGCGAGCAAGAGCCCTTGCTCTGCGTTGTTCCCAGTTCATTTCACTGCAATACTGGCCACAGCTAGGCAGAGGCTGGGAGGGACCTGGGCCTGTGAGGTCTTTCTGACACTCTTTAGACAGGTTTGTGAGTCTCAGAGCCCTGTTACCGATCCCAAACAGCGCTTTGGGAGAGTCCTTTGTCTCCAGCCCTGTTTTCCCTTCATATTCAATGTAACTCCCATCTAGATGCTGGTGCCAATATCACTTCTCGCACCTCCAAGTCATTAACAGTATCACTTACTGCTCCGGGTTACAGGACTTGCCCACTCCTGGGAGCCTGTGGGGTACACTTGGAGTTCACGTCCCCAGCATGTGCAGTGCTGTCTTTAGGGGTGCATGTTTCCTAGGACCTCTCTATAGGTCCTTCATGACCTAGCCTACATATTACAGATCCTCCTGACTGCTGGGCACTTGTGGGCAGGGGACAAGTGTGCCATATTACATAAGTGTGCACATGTGTTAACTCTCTCTCCCTCTCTGGCTGGTGCATGCACACACAGTCGAGATTTTGGATTACACACACAGTCACTCTGAGGTACCCATGGGCAGTGGGCAGAAGTGAGCCAAGCTAGTACATGGGCCACGTGTGTGTCTTTCTCTTAGCGCCTAAGGAGGCGGTCAGGGCATGGGTTCATCAGTCCTTTGCAGCTCTGAGAAGAGTGGAGGGACAGAGGTCCAGGAAGGCATTGGCTGAGGGTGAAGAGGTGGGCTGGAGGAGGAGAACCTTGCCCTTAGATTTCTGTGGGCTGCGACTCCAGGCTGCTAGCCCCAGCTGGGCTAGGTTTTGCTCCTGGGGCTACCACGGTGAGGCAGGATTTAGGAAAACTTTGTTTCCAAGATGAGGTTTGCTGAGCAGGGTGTTGAGAGTGAAACTGAGTGCTTACACTGACTAGAGGAAGGGGTTAAATCCTTATTCTTTTAAATTAAGTGCTGGGCAACTTCTCATAGTCAGTGTTGGCTTTGCATGGGAGCCCCCCACCCTCAGACTTAAAGAAAGCCCAAGACTCACAAGACTCTATTGTACTTTTCATTTTACTTCATCTAACAGATGTCATAGAGGAGTGAGTTGGGCATGTGCTGTAGCGGAAGCTTCTCTTTACTCTCATCATCCCTGGGCCTGTAAAGGCAGACATGTAGATTTCCAGGAAGCCACTTCCCCTCCATTAAAACCTCCAAGGCTGTCTTGCTGCAGGTTTGGGGGAGGTGCTAGTGTTTGAATTCTTACTTTTAGGGACACTAACTAACCTTCCTTTTGTTCTTGCATCTCTTTTGCCTCTTTCCCCCTCTTCCCCTTTAGCCCTCTCCACTGGCCCAGGAAACCCACCCTGCCCTGCCACGCAGAGCCAGGAAGGAAAGAGAGCCTCATGCCTAAGCCTCGGGGAGCACCATGGATCTGACAAACATGGGCATGATCCAGCTGCAGAACCCCAGCCACCCCACGGGGCTCCTTTGCAAGGCCAACCAGATGCGGCTGGCCGGGACGCTGTGCGATGTGGTCATCATGGTGGACAGCCAGGAGTTCCACGCCCACCGGACTGTGCTGGCCTGCACCAGCAAGATGTTTGAGATCCTCTTCCACCGCAATAGCCAGCACTATACTCTGGACTTCCTCTCTCCAAAGACCTTCCAGCAGATTCTGGAGTATGCGTACACGGCCACGCTGCAAGCCAAGGCGGAGGACCTGGATGACCTGCTGTACGCAGCTGAGATCCTGGAGATCGAGTACCTGGAGGAGCAGTGCCTGAAGATCCTGGAGACCATCCAGGCCTCAGACGACAATGACACGGAGGCAAGCATGGCGGACGGCGGGGCCGAGGAGGAGGAAGACCGCAAGGCTCGGTATCTCAAGAACATCTTCATCTCGAAGCATTCCAGCGAGGAGAGTGGGTACGCCAACGTAGCTGCTCAGAGCCTCCCTGGGCCCATGGTGGACCAGAGCCCTTCCGTCTCCACCTCATTTGGCCTTTCCGCCATGAGTCCCACCAAGGCGGCAGTGGACAGTTTGATGACCATAGGACAGTCTCTCCTGCAGGGGGCTCTTCAGCTGCCTGCCAGGCCTGAGGAGCCGACTCTGGCTGGGGTTGGGCGGCACCCTGCGGTGGCCGAGGCGAAGCCGGAGATGATGCAGGTGGATGAGGTGCCCGGCCAGGACAGCCCTGGGGCAGCCGAGTCTAGCATCTCAGCCGGGATGGGGGACAAGGTTGAGGAAAGGGGCAAGGAGGGACCCGGGACCCCAACTCGGAGCAGCGTCATCACCAGCGCTAGAGAGCTGCACTATGGACGTGAGGAGAGCGCCGAGCAGCTGCCGCCTCTAACCGAGGTTGGCCAGGGTCCCCCAGGCCGACCGGAGCCCCCCGCACCCCCCGCTGAGAAACACCTGGGCATCTATTCCGTGCTGCCCAACCACAAGGCCGATGCCGTGTTGAGCGTGCCGTCTTCGGTGACCTCGGGCCTCCATGTGCAGCCCACCCTGGCCGTCTCCATGGACTTCAGCACCTACGGGGGTCTGCTGCCCCAGGGCTTCATCCAGAGGGAGCTGTTCAGCAAGCTGGGGGAGCTGGCGGTGGGCGTGAAGGCAGAGAGCCGCACTGTCGGGGAGCAGTGCAGCGTCTGCGGGGTGGAGCTTCCTGACAACGAGGCCGTGGAGCAGCACAGGTAGGCCCCTCTGTACCCATCACCCCGACCCTGAATTTCTGGCCTTGACCCTGCCTTCAGACGCAGCCATTCCCGAGGCCTGGGGCCTGGCTCCTCTGTTGTCTTTGCTCTTTGTGAAAAACCACCTGTGGGGGGACACTTTTCAGGTGTGGTGAGGGGGCCTCGGTCTTTCCTAAACACTGGGGAACTTACGCGCCCAGTTTCTTTTTTTAAAAAATATGATTTTATTTTATTGCTTTATTTTCTGGGGCACCCTGTGCAGCCTAGAGAAATGGCAATAAAAACACAAATAAACAAATGGGACCTAATGAAACTTAAAAGCTTTTGCACAGCAAAGGAAACCATAAGCAGCTTGCAGGATCTTACTTCCCCGCCCAGGGACTGAACCCCACGCCCTCGGCAGTGAAAGTGCAGAGTCCTAGCCACTGGGCTGCCAGGGCATTTCCTGTGCTCAGTTCCTTACTAGGCTCTTTCCTCTCTTTTTGGCATTTGGGCTCCCATTTTTCTTTTCCTGCTGTTGGGTCTGTTCTCCTTTGCCTGGAGTGACTCATCAAGTGGAGGGAGGGAGAAGTGGGGTGAGGAAGAAGGGCCCATGGCCTGGATCTGGCCACGTAGCCAGGTTTCAGGTACCTGAGTTCCCATGTGGTGGTTCCTGCCAAGGTAGCCTGTCTGCAGCTCTGGAGGATGGGAGGGGCTGGAGGCTGCTTAGGTCACAAGAGCAGCTGCAGGTTCCAGACGTCATTCCTGGTGAACATTCATCACCAGGAACATCGCTTCCTCTCCCTTCTCATTCTTTGTTCCCGTAAACACATTTCGAGGGAGTTGATTTAAATTCAAGGGGGAAGGATGGGTAGGAGACACATTGGTTTTGCAACGTGCAGCCTTATTCTTAACCCCTCCCTACTCACATTGAATTAAATACCACTTTGGGCTAGCATTGGCTTCCCTCTGGCTTCTGTTTCTTTCTCTGTGAAATAGCTTTTATGACGTGCCTGGTTCAGGTGCTTTTCATGGAGTCACGTTTTTCTTACAGCAGTTTTTCCAGGTGGATGACGTTCTTTTACATAGGAGGGTACTAAGACCTTTTCCCAGGGTCATATAGATACTGAGGCAGAGCTGGATTCAGATTCAGGTCTTAACCCTCTTGCACTTGGCTGCCTCTTGGAGCCATCAGTCCTGAAGAGGATGTATCTACAGAACAGAGGGTTTTGAAAACTGCTTATCAGGAGTTGAGTAAACACAGAGGGAACCTGTAGTGAGTTCGGTGTTCGTCTGCATCTGTCGTGAGGATGTGCCCATCACATTACCCTGGGTTCCTGGGTCGGGTGAACGGCGTCAAGAAGTCCAGTTTCTCTTGCCGTCTGTGATAACATTTCCCTGCACACCCTCTTGCCTGCTGTTTTCCTGATCTTGGGTGGATTCTTCACTTTTGCCCTCTTCTACCCTCCCCCCATTCTTCTGTTGACTATTCAGGAGCGGGTGTGAAGGAGAGGGGGTGGGGGCATGGAGGTGGAGGCTTTTGGCGGTCATCTGATTACCCCAAGCTGAGCTGGAACCTGCTTCAACACCGCTTAATGGGGGGCTCTGAGGCCTACCTTATGGAAAGTGCTGCTGAGCTAAACATAGCCGATCCTTTTCCGGCAGGGTGCGAAAAGTAACCGCCACTAAGGTGTGTCTTCGTGATGTTTGTACTGCTCAGAAATAGACCGAGGTTGTGTTTGTTTTTGCTCAAACTTTCCTAAAGAGGAAACCCTCTCCCCAAACTTGACCAGATAGATGATCATCTTCTCCGGATGTGATTTATTTCAGTTATGTGCTATGAGAAATGGGGTATAGTGGAAAGTAATTTAAAAAAATATATATATATATATTTATTTATTTATTTGGCTGTGCTGGGTCTTAGTTGCGGCATGCGGGATCTTTAGTTGCAGCATGTGAACTCTTAGTTGCGGCATGTGGGATCTAGTTCCCTGACCAGGGATCAAACCCAGGCCCCCGGAATTGGGAGTGCAGAGTCTTAGCCACTGGACCGCCAGGGAAGTCCCAGGAAAGTAATTTTTTAAATTGAGGTATAATTGACATGTAACAGCTTCAGGTATACAATGTAATGAAATGATCACTATGATAAGTCGACTTAGTTAAAATCCATCACCGTACATAGGAATTTTTTTCCTTGAGCACTTCTTTAAGATCTGCTCTCTTAGCAACTTTCATATATGTAACACAGTATTGTTAACTGTAGTCACCATGTTGTGTGTTATATCCCCAGGGCTTATTCGTTTTATAACTGGAAATTTGTACCTTTTGACTACCTTCACCCATTGCTCCCAGCCCCTGTTCCCTGGAAAGCAGGGTTTTTTTCTGGCTTCTTGTTGGGTCTTGCTTGCTTCTTTTTACCTGAGAGGGCTGCAAAAGCTATTACTCTCCCAGGGGTTCCAAGTTCCCATTCTGTGGGACCCTTGTTCCTCTGGGGAGAGGTGGACGGCTGGCTGTGGTCTGCCCCGTCAGAGCATGGGTGGCAGAACTAGCCGTATAGAGCAGTGAGAGCTTGGCAACGTTATGTAGCTGTCTTGAGCCTTGTTTTATTCTCTTTAAAATGCAGGTGGTCTGTAGGGTGGGATGCTGAATTAACGAAGTAACATCCAGAAATCCCTGGAGCTGTGACTGGTACTTAGTAACCAGGAGGGTGAGGAAGGGACCCTGAGACTTTCATGTCGCCTGGGTCTCGTCTCTGCATCGCCCCACCTGGCTCTGTGTTCTAGTGTGTAGTGTCCACAGCACTGCCATCGACGGGTTGAGTTGGCTGCGAGGCAGTGCCGAGGATATCCCCGTCCTTGGGAGCTTGTGATGGCAAGCCGCCAGTCCTGGCGTCCTTGGCATCACGCTGTGGGCTGCTGACACGGAGACTGTGCTTTTGACTGAGGGTGGAAAGTAGGCTGCTGCAGCCCAAGAAGCTGGAGCCTGGGGCTGTGCCCTGGACGGAGAGCTGTGAGGTCTCAGGAAGTCAAGGGTGGAGAGAATGTTCCCGTGTACACTCCGCCCTCCCTCTGACTGGCAGCCCCTGGCTCCTGATCAGGTGTGCTTTTTGGGGGGAGACTTTTCCTCTCTCCCTGTCTCTCAGACCTCCAGGATTAAGGTCTGAGAGACAAGCAGAGACTTCCCTATTTCCTACTGCTCTCTGTTCCTTCCCCCACGTCACAAGTCCCAGCGTAGCACACACAAAAAGGCAAGGCAGAGCAATCAGAGTGGGAGATCTGATGTCAGGAGGCTGTGGAATTGGCTGTGAATGTGACAGTGATGAACATGATGAAATAACAGGCTACAGGATTTATTTTATTTTGTTGTTAAGCCAGTAGGCTGGTAGGTAAAGGTTAGGTACTTGCTAGTTACCGTTGTCTTTCTTCTCGGTGGGGGGCGGGTAGAAGGGCATGGAGAGGAAGGAAGGGGAGAGTGTTAGGAAGGGATGCAGGAAGGAGGGTTTGATTCTACAACAAACCATCAGTAGCTTTCCTCACGACCAAGCTGGTGAGAGGGGAGCCTGCTGGCCCGACAGACAGTTTGAATGAAACTTTATAAAGTTGTGGTCCCTGCAGTGCATGGTGAGATGTAAAAACAATGTCAGATGTAGCCGTGGATTGATGGAAAGCCCACAGAGATGCTATCTGGGTTAATCACACAGGGCTTACCTGCCTAAAGGACCCAGAAGGCAGTCAGAACAATCAGAAGACCTGCTAGATGAGCAGATCTATCCAGGCAGATGCAGGAGTAAGTGCTGGACCCTAAAACCTTCCAAGCCGGCCCGTGTTACAGAGGGTAGTGTCTGAGGGAGGGAGGGTCACATCAGGAAGATTGGACTCTCCTTCCCTAGACTCAGTCTCTGTTCTGTCTCTCTCTCCCTGAAAGGCTGAGCCTGTTCTGCATGTAGCCTTGTCTGGATCTGATCTAGCGACCAGCTCTACCAGGCCGGGTGCACCTTCTCCTTCTTAGAGTTATATACGTGTGATAAGATTACGGGGAACCGTGGTCGACTTAAGTGTCAACACAGCCCTCATGGTCCCGTCTCCCCAGGCTCACATAGCTTGGTCTTAATATGTTTCTGAGTTTAGTGCTGCAGAATCAGAGTGGGATCTGCTTTCCCAGGAGCCTCTGGATCTTCTACAGACAAGCCCTCGGATCAGCTGCAGTGTGTATCCTGCACACACACAGTAGGAACTCTTGCCTGGCTCTTGCAGGGATGCTCAGGAACCACATGGGTGGGCTCAGCCTGCTTCCCCCACTCAGGTGTGCAGCCCTTCTCGGAGGCTTCCCAGGGCCAGCCCTAGGGTGCATGAGCCACATTGCTGAGATGTCAGGGTTCTGCCTGGCCCTTTGCCTTGGCCTCTTTCAGGTGGCCGGCTGCTCGGTTTTCAGTGGTTGACCATGTAGAGGATCAATAGCCGTTGCCCTTGGCTTAGGCCACTTGGGGAATTGAGCAGCTGCCCTGAACTCTTGGTCCTCTCTCATCATTCTGCCAACTTTAGGCACCTCTGAGGTCAAACGAGATTCTATTTGGATAAGAGTATGCAGTGGGATAATGATAGCAACAGCAGGAATATTCATAATGCCTCTTACTGGTTGTTCTACTTTTTCCTTTGCAAAGCAGCTTTAATGACTTTATCTCTCGTAACCTCGCAGCCTCCGCTCAGTGGGTACAGGTCCCTCATTCCCTATCTGTGTTGATATAGTCTGAAAAGCTCTGAAAGCTAAAAGGCTTTGTGTAAGTTTGCAGCAAACTCATTCGGTGGCAAAACCTGATCTGAACGGATGTGAGGCTATATTTATCCTGCCTATTTTGAATATTCATATGTTTTGTTGCAAAAATATTAATGTGTTTGATTACAGAGTGCTTCCCTAGACTCCTCTGGGACTGGTGAACATTACAGTCCCCGTAGTTCCTTTCTAAAATCTGAACAGTTTGGATTCCTGAAGCACCCAGGGGTTTTGGGTAAGGGATTGTCACCGTTATCAGCCCCAACTTACGGATGAGGAAAATGAGCTTTGAGTGAATGACACGCCCAAGGTCACATAGCTATAAATGGCTAGAGCCAGGAGCTCGGCTCGCCTTCTAATTCACAGTCCTGGGTGCTCCTCGCCAGGCCATATAAGCACATGGGCATTGCTCTTCTGGGTCAGATCCATCTGACCTAGTCTTTGGGTGCCAACACCATCCCTAAGATACCACCGTTGGAGGCTACAGCTCTGTTCCTTGACGTCAATCCTAAAGGTCAGGTGAAGCCCAGCTTCTCTTAATAACTATTTATGGCTGCTCTGTCATTCACAGATTTGCCCAAATCCTTTCTGAAACCATTTCTATTTCCAGGAAGTATCCTTTTGGGGCGTGATGAATGACTTAAGTTTATAAGCTCGTGGGCTTCTGGAAATCTATTCTGTTGGAGAGGTCACTGGTTGTGAAGAGAGGAAGATGGCTTTGTGGTGGTGTGTCCTGCCATTTTGGAGGCGGGGCCTCTACACTCAGCTCTGTAGTTTTTGTTTTTCAGCTCTTGTCACTGCTGTCAGTCTCTTTTTCATCGTGAGCTTTAACTTCTTCATTTGTAAAACCAGGCACTTGGATGAGCTATTTCCGGATTGTTAAACTCTTAAAAAAGTTCTCCTTTTGCCCCTTCTGCACTCACTTATATCTTCATGAAGCCCTTTCGGTCAGTTGGATTTTGCCCTGGTTTGGCAGTCAGCCAGCTAAAATAGAGGGTCCTATTTGATTTCATTTTGTCTGCTCTGACTTGGTTTTTTAATACTTTAACCTGCTTAGGGTTACTGAGTCATCTGGGATCTAGACTCAACTCCTGGAAATTTTGAAGATGAGCTCTTTTATTTTCTTTCTAATGGAAGAAAGTCGCCTGCTCTTTCAACTCGGTGAGAAGTCCCATTTTAATTTGCTGTCACTATTGGTTAGAGCTGCTAACTGCTGGAAGGAAAGGGGAAGAAAGCTTTAGTTCAGCAATACTTTTCCCTCCTGCTTGTTCTAGGAAAACTATTTGTGAATCTTTAAAATAGTGATTATCCTAAACTGTTAAAATCAAAACTCCATTCACAACTCCGATTTCTTGCTAATTCAGGGGAAAAACATTTCCCGTTATTTTAATTTTTAAAAATTAATGACTTTAAAACAAGTCCAACTGAAAGCCCACGTGTGAGACATAAAAGCCTTGCTAAATGAGTACAGGCGTGCCTCAATTTGCCCATTGGAGGGTTCTGGAATTTTCCACGTTAAGTAAGGGTGTTCTTAGTCAAGTTCTATTTTGGTGGTTTTAGGTGAAAAGCCTGACTCGGTTAGTAGTTATTTTGTTAGAAAGGAAAATTTATCATGGCATCCCCTCTCCCCGACCTCCAACCCCGTGTTTTTCCCATAGTAAATGGGCATTTTGAGCAAATTAGACTATCTGGGTCAGAATCCCGATTTCACCACTTACCAGCAGTGTGACTATGGTTACACGACTTAACCTCTCTGTGCCTGTTTGCTCGTCTATAAAATGGGAATAATAACAGTACCTACTCACTGGGTTGTTACAGGAATTTATCAGTAAATATTTGTCACGTGCAAGGAAGGATGGCAGAAAGTAAATGTTTGCTATTGTATTTTTGCTGCCACTGTTGGTGTGAAGCTGGCAGTGCAGGGTAAAATTTGTGTTCGTGTTGGTTCAGGTCCTGCTTTCCCCCAGAGGTGTCAGTTTATCCAGCACCTAAGAACCGCTGCCTCTGGCTCCGTGTGTTTGGAGCTGATTCACAGTGAGCACCTGCATTTTCCCCCAAAAGCTGGTCTTTCGTAGCGCGGTGGCCAGGGTACTCTTTGTCCCATTGACCTGAAGTCTGATGAGTCATTCCAGCCCTCATTTAAATTTAGCTAGGCAGCACTCCACGGTCATCAGTTCCAAATGCCGGGGCGGCTCACTGATACAGTGTCCTATTGCCTGTGCACGTGGTCAGGCCAGCAAATCACTGTGGTCGGGGCAGAGACGGAGGAGAGTACAAACACCTTCTCACCCAGAGAAGTCTGAGCTTGTGGATGTGGCGTGTTCCAGAGCCCCTGTCCTTTCCCACCCCACAGTGCAGGATGCTTCTAAGGGAGGATTCAGCAAACGTTGCTTTGAGTGCTTGACACGTGTCAGGTTCTGTGCTAAGTGCGTTCATAGTCAGAATCTTCTCAAACCCTCCAGCTGCCCTGTAGGGTGGATATTCGTTTCCCATTCCCTGATGGGCAGAGGGAAGCCCGAGAGGTTAATGGACTGGTCCCTGGTAAGTCGGTGAAGGGTGTCACCAGGGTTTGTGCCCAGGTCTTCTGGCTTCATGTTCATTCCATAATGTCCTGCTTGGATTTTCAGCCCCTGATGGAGTCAAAGGGAAGGAGGGACACAGGAAGGACCAACTCATGTTCCCTGCAGCTGCTGACCAGGAGGCTCATCGCTTGGCTTCCTCCGGTGGCTTGAAAGGAGGGAGGGAGTATGCAGCTTACCTCGAAGGGTTTGTGTCTTTGGGGGCTGGGGCCACATGGGTCCATCATCTCTAACAGACATACAGAGAGACCAGCTTCCAGTGATAGAGGGCTTTTATGCTGACTCCAAAAACAGAAAAAGGGAGAGGAAAAAAAAACCCATTTACAAAAATAAAGATTCCATGCCGTTAATTTCATGCCAGCATAATCAGAAATTCCCCTTTCTACTGTTTCCCCTTAAAAGCCCCCGTGTCCTTATTATGCTGGCTCAGTCTGGAAAAACTCTGGTTGGGTTTTGACTACATGAGGCTTATCTCTGCAGCTGCAAAGAGGGGATCCGGTACTTTATCGTCAGCATGGAAACTTCGGCTAAGAACTCGCAGAAACCTGCTTAATTCCATATTCCTAGCTCACTTTCGGTTCTTGTCCTCAAGACCTGATTTTCTTGAGCAGGAAGAGATTGTGTTTAGCTTTGCAGTAGGAAGAAGCCAGGTTAGGTAAGAGAAAGAACTTCCTGAAACGGTGGGACCTTACTGGCAAAATTATTAGAAGATGCAGTCCGAAATTTTGATGGGCGGAGGAGTTGTGTGCCAGTTGGAAGTGGTGTTTAGAGGTCTCCCCTCTTCAGGGCCATCTAGATCCCCCCAGGTGATAAGTAAGGACATATACACCAGGCGTGCTAAGAATGAGACCCACACTATCACCCCTGTCTTTGTAGGGGGCAAGGTGTGTAGGGCAGGGGCACAAAGACCCATCTCAGGTAGACTTGGGTTTGAATGCTAGCGCCTCACTGCGAATTTGGGCAGATGGCTTCACCTGTCCGAACCGTCAGGCTCCTTTTCAGTGACGTGAGGTTAGCGCCTTACCTCTCAATGTGATTCAACCATGTTAAATGAGGTACCGTGTAACATAAAGCACACAGCAGGGACTCACATGTGAGGCCGCCTCCCTTGCTTCCCGCTTCTCTTGTGACCCGGCCTGACAAGGGAACCTCTCACTCCACGTCCCAAGCCACCCTCCCCTGGCATTGGTCTCTAAGTGGATTAGCTGAGCGTTGTGATTTTAATGCCATTAGGCCTGCTGGCACAACTCTCCTTGCCATAGTGAGAAGCAGATGTGGCCGACCGTAATGGCCTTCGGTGATCCATCAGGCCCGGAGCGCTGGGGGAAAAACATCATGAGTGTTAATTTGGGGGAGTCTTTTATGGTAGCTGGGGGAAGAGTGGAGGGATTGTTTGAAATGCATTTATTTAGGCCGTTCAGCAGGTTAGATGCTGCCGGGGGTCTACCGTAGCTAAAGCCCCCTCCTCCCCCCGCCCTCCTCTTTAAAGAAGGCCCCTTCCCAGCCCCGAAGCCCAGGCCTGATTACTTCCAGAGCTGGAGAGACAACTTAGCAGGCTCTTGTTTCTTGCCGATGTAACTTATTAGTAGCACCTGGCATCATAACCCACTAATGGGAACCAGCGCTCTCCTCCTGCGTGGCCAGTGACAAGTAGCCCTGTCAGCCGGAGCTCGCCATGCGAGGAAGTTCCTATTAGCTTTATGGTCAGGAGAACTTGTCCTGTTCAGGAAATGAATGCTGCCGCTAAAGGTCCGCGGCCCTGACCCTGGTAGCATAACCTGTGCGGGCCGGGGAGACCCCACTCAGGATGCTTGGGATTTCAGCCCCTCTCTGGTTCTTGTCATATGTAAAGAGGGAATCATTGTGGTATGTTGCAGCCTTGAACTTTTGATGTATTCAGCGAGAGCGACTTAACCGTTTCCATGCCTGGACGGCCGTGTGGTGACAGAGCTGAGGGTGTGTGCCTAGGTGTCTGGGGCAGAGGACGGAGCCCCTCACGCTGGCCGGGGTCGTCTCTGGGATTCAGGGGAGGATGCTTTGCTTGCTTTTGCCTTCCCGGAGTGTCTGACGGGGGTTGTCGCCTGCAGAACGGTGGGAAGCTGGGAGGCGTCGCGTCTGCAGTGGAACCTGGGTTTGAATTTATCCTCTGCCTGTTTGGACCCACCTGCTTCCTCATCGCGAGGAAGTCAATTTCATACTTGCTGCCATGGCGTTGTTCATAGGACGGCGCACACGGGTCACCCAGGGCCACGCACGTGGCATGGTCTCAGGGCGCAGTGTTGGAAAGGATGTGCGTTTCCTTTATTCTCATCATAAAATGGTTTTTGAAATGGAAAAGAATGGCAGAGCACTTTTTTTCCTTTTCACCCATCAAGACCATTTTTCCCCCTCATCACAGCCTAGAATCTTTACGGAGAGACTACTGACTTAGGTGGCTGCCTCTTCTGTATTTTTCAGCCCGTGAGTAATGTTTCTAAATGTGATTTTCATGGAAAATAGCAGCGTTTGACCTCATTCTTGAGGGGAACTTTGGCCTGCCTTTTTGAGAAGAGACGTTTGTGTGTTGTCTGGCAAATGGATGCGTCACTTTTGCTGCTGTTGCGGCCGCTGCCTTTTTTAAAGGCCCCTGGTGACAAAGGAGTGAAGTGCACTGAGTGTCGCCAAGAAAGGGTGGGCCTGTACAGGGAGGGCTTGGACAGGACATCTCCTTCAGAAACTTCAAAACAAAGCTGGCCCTCTGTCTCTGGCATTTATGGCATCGTTGACAGTAGTTCAAGGAGAAATAAGAATAAGTGCCTACCGACTACGGGGATGAGTGCAAAGAGTAAAGGAGAGACGTGGTCAGCGGTGGCAGCAGCTGGACCTGGAGTCTTGGGGAATGGGACCCTGGCTCATCGCTGGGCACATACACACCCTCAGGAGGTACTCCTCAACCCCTCAGCCCTCTCTGCATCCTTTCAAATAAACAGCAGCTCCTGCCCCTCTGCGAGCAGGTGAAAGCTGCTTCGAGGGCGTTCACAGAGTACGGATTGGAACCGTTCGCTGCAAAAGTGAAATCGTGACAGTTGTCCCCTCGATACTCTGCTAAATTAAGGATCCGCTAACATTTCTGAGTCTACCTCCCTATATACGCCACCCCCGTCCCCTTGGCAGAAGGGATAAAGACGGTACCTGAAAACATTGTGAAGCCGCTGCTAAATCGAGTGACTCTAAAAACATTTTTCTTTCCTTGAAGTTGAGCGTGGAAAACCAGGGCTGGACTCCCAAGCACTGCAGACCCGTTTAGGGCCCAGGGCTGGCCCCTTCCTCAATTCCTAGCACAATGGTTTTCATTGCCGCCGCTCCCCCCTCCTTCCCCGCTTCATAATTATCCACTATTATACTTTTTGTGTCCTGACAGCTACAGAGTGGGTTTTGTTTTTTGAGCTGAGTAGCTGCTAAATATTCCCCAGCAGCCAGATTCAATGGCTCGAGGGGGGTGGGGGGGGATAGGCCAAAGCTTGGCATCCCCTGTTGCAAAAGTGAAAAATATTTCTGTTTGCAGTTAATTTTAGTGGCAAGCAGATCATGTTAACTGGATGTAATTGCTTCCAGATATGGCGGAGGGTTTTGTGTGTTGAGATGAAGGGTCTGGTAAGTGCTTACTTCCTGTGTAAATTAGCCTATTCCATTCAGGCTTTCATTCTGGCCAGCCCTGGATTCTGTCATTCTCCCATTTTCCCCCTCCCCAGCCCGCAGCCTGGTGTGAGAAGCAGCTTGCTCCGTCCGCCCCGTCCGAGTGCAATTCTTTTGTCACTTGGAGCCACTAACCTCTTGGTGCTTGATGTGAATTTGCCCTTAAAATAATGGGAAGGATTTGAAAAGATGCCACCTGGACCCACTTCTTGCTGGGCAAAGGCAGATTTGCAGAGCCCAGGGGCAGCTGGTATCTCCTGGTCATGTGGATGGTGTCTCAGAACCCAGAACTCCTGGTTTTCCTTGGATTTTTTTCCCTGCTGCCCTCTGACCCCTATTCCCACCTTGGAGAATACCTTTTTCTCCCTTTCTGAACAAAGCACATTCCAGTGGGTCTGAGTCCCAGAAAAATGAAACGGCTGTTGCGAGGAGGAGAAGCTTGTGGCCATAGAGAGTTCTATTAGTCAGATACGAAACCACCGCTCTTACAGAGCAGGTTGGACCAACACACACACCTGCCCCTTCCTGCAGAAAGGGAGAGGCAAATCCACCCCGGGAATCTTCTCCAGGTTCCTGTGGGTTTCCAGGGTTGGAACCGAGGAGAAGTGTTAAGATCCAAGTTCTCCCAAATTCCGATTTTGTTCTGTGGCCAGTCGCACATTCTTAGTGCTATTTGCATAAGAGATTGCTGTTTATCTTCCTGTATCAACTCCACTGATAACCCCTGTGGTCTGTTTAACAATCTATGAGGAGTAGATTACTTGATAAATGCCAGTTTTTCCAATATGCAAAGATAAACTGTTGGGGTCAGGGTGAGGGGTGGTATTAGGAAGGAGAGACCAGGTGGGGAGCCAGGACCCTCTTTCAGATTGGGATGGAGATGTGTGAAGGCACCTGATGGCAGAAAACAGGTATCTTGTAAAACCCAGCAGCTGCATTTATCACGGCTTATCAGCTTCCTGCCCTCCCCTACTTTGCTCCCCCTTTGTGTGGACACGCAGCCTCTGCGAACATTTCGCTGAGCGGGCTGTCAATGCCCATGTTCATACAAGAGGGAAAAGGGTGTAGGCAATCTTTGCCTCTTTGGTTCCTGCTGTTTTCTCCCTTAATCCTCTCCCACTCCCACAGGTTGTTGGCCGATAAGTAATGTGTGCTTACAAAAAATATGTAAATCTGAAATCTTAGATGGGTGGACTTTTCCCACCTGCGCTGAATTTGCTTCTTTAAGCAGGGCGCCGGGTTCCGGAAGAAGCCAGTTGAAAAGAAAACTTCTGACCCCGTCACCTAGTCAATAAGCTGTCTGAGAATCAAACAAAAGAGTTTGGACTGGCTGCTAAAGCTAGGAACCCAACTGATAGCTTTGTTTTGATGTCCTTGTAATGTTTGCAGATCACGGAGGGTGCTATTTAGAGCAGGAGGTATCTACCAGGACAGACTTACTGGGAAGTTGAAACAGTGAGCACAGAGTCCGGGAGATGCTAAAGATAGTGAGATACAGCCCGGGAATTGGGGTGGGGATGATGGTTCCTCACGCAAGGGAAGAGGCTCTTTGGGATGTTACGGAGGTGGAGGTTTCCAGGGACGGTGTGCGGTGATGGAAGAGTGCAGGCTTCAGAGTGAGGCATCCTGGATGAAAACCCAGGCTCCAGAATTTACTAACTGGATACTTTGAACAAGTTACTTGGCCTTTCTGAGCCCTCATTTCCTTGTTCCGTAAAAAAAATATGTGGCTAATACCTTTTAGGTGGTTATGTGAATAAAATATGTATAAAGAGGGAATTCCCTGGTGGTGAAGTGGTTGCCACTGGACGCTCTCACTGCTGTGGGCCCGGGTTCGATTCCTGGTCAGGGAACTAAGATCCCACAAGCCATGAGGTGCGGCCAAAAAAAAAAAAAAATTATAAAGTGCGTAACACAGTGAAGGTACTTTGCAAACGGGCACTACTGAGCTTTAGAGCCTGCTCTTTTGGCTCAGGGGAGCAACTGTGAGAGGAGCCAGTGAAATCTTTTGTTTTGGCAACTGCTAAACTGAGGCTAGTACTGACCCTGTGCTAACAGCCAGCAGGTGAAATGATAGAATAAGTTGAATGCATGGTGAATATAAAGGTCTCCATTTGTGAAGTGCTCCTGCCATTCTAAAGAAGCCTTCATATCTAATGAGTGATCACTTAATCCTGCCATGAGGCCACGGCCCCAAGTGCTTTAGAAATCTCTCAGAATCCTTTCCAAAGTCTATGCTACGTTCTTTTTTGCCTTGTGCTTTGGGAGGGTAGATTTGACTTTTGGAAATGGTCAAAATAATTCCGTGACAAATCTGGTGAACATAGTGTGGGATGACATTGGTGACCGTGGGCTGACTCTGAAGGTAGATTTTTGGAAAGAGTGTGTAGAGCGGGCTTGTCAGCTCAGCCCCGGGGGTGCACGTTGGCCTTACTTCTTTGGGTGGCAGGCGAACAAGGCCAAGGGGCTTGTGATTTCCAACCGCTGTCCTGGAAGGAGTCACTGCCACTGATCACCCCACCCCCCCCAACCCTGGGCCTGGGGCGGACTCCTCTCATTGCTGGTGTGTTTCTGCATCTGTGGTTTGGCCTCCTGTGAGTTTGGGCTCCCAAGAGGCACTTCTGGTGTTAAAAAATCTAGACCACCACGAGTCAGTGTTACTTGGAGTCAGGAAGGATGAATCGAGTTCTGACACATACCCTCCAAGGGGGTAGGCACAAGAGGCTTGGGGGCTTGAATGTGAATCCTGACTTTTATCTCTTGGGAAGGCTCTGGCAGGTGAAAGGAACTTGTGTGTTAAAATCCTAGCCTGGTACCCGGCACATCCTCGGCGTGATTAGTCCCCTTTGCTAACAACCTTACTTGTCCTGAACACCTGGAGGGTGGAGGGAGGAATATTTGTCTTTCTTCTCCGTGGGAACCACCACTGGGCTGTCAGTTGAGCTCAGATTCACCTTGGGATTGTCCAGTCTGGATCTTTGGTGACCTGGCTGAGCAGGGGGCACGGTGCTTAGGCTCTCTCTCCCTCTCTGTCCTCGCTCTCTGCATTATTTATAGTAAACCACATTAGAACCGAGTGTTAAAGTGGAAGGATGAGTCATTCCATTGAAACCATTGATGACATAAATAAAAGCGAGATGCTTACTATGTGTTTTGCCCAGTATTCAAGGCTAGGTTGTGCTAATTTGAATGCTCCCAAACTGGATCTGTGAAAGAATACATATGTGGGAAAAAATTCAGGTCTAACCAGAGGGAAGTTAGTTATTGAAAATCCATTTTCGGTATCTGCTTTCTCCCTTCTATTTACTTCCGATCCATATTCAAATCCTGGCTGTCATCCTTCCTAATGAGATGGACTGGCTTATTCACTCGCTGGGGTTTGTTTATTTTGGGAAGGTTGGGGAATAGTGCAAGGGGGGGATTCTGCGTGCCCCCGACTTCATCCCTCTTCTCGTCACCTGTTGAGGGAAAACACTCAGAGCTCTCCACCTGCTTTGCAGCTGTGGGTTCTCAAGGTGACCAAGAATCATAAACTGTTAGAGCTGGAAGAGCCCGTAAAATTGTTTATTTCAACATGCTCACTTAGGGTGGAATAAGTGGAGGTCCAGAGAGGCCCTGTGATCCGCCCAAGGTCACACAGCAAATTAGCAAGGACTAGAACCATAGCTCTCATTCCCTGCCTACGTTCCTTCACAGACCTCCCTGTGACTGCCCAGGTCTGCTCCCCGCTTCCACCAAGGAGGAGATAAGAATAGAGTCTGACTTGAGAGCAGTCTCAAATCTTTGGATATGCTGGGTGGATTTTGGCATGGTGACTGGCCTCGTGGGGTACTCATTAACCTCAGTGGACTGATGTGCATTGAGTCCTTTAGTTTTACCGGCAGTGCGCTGCTGGGGGTTTAAGTATTCATAAGACCTGGGACTTGCCCTTGAGGAGCTTATAATTTGAGCAGAGAGGAGCTAATACTTAAAATGTATATGTGTATATTGATACCTATGAGAGAAAGTAGAAAATGGAAAGATTATGTTAGATATACAGAAAAAACACAAGGCAATTCAGAGATGAAGTGCCTTCCACCTGGAGGGATTCATTTTTTAAAATATTTTTTTATCTATCAATTTTATTTTTTTGGCTGCATGGGGTCTTAGCTGCGGCACTCGGGATCTTCGCTGAGGCATGTGGGATCTCTCGTTGTGGTGGGTAGGCTCCAGAGCACGTGGGCTCTGTAGTTGCGGCACGTGGGCTTAGTTGCTGCACGGCATGGGGGATCTTAGTTCCTGGACCAGGGCTTGAACCCATGTCCCCTGCATTGGAAGGCGGATTCTTAACCACTGGACCACCAGGGAAGTCCCTCATTTTTAATTTGAAAGAATTTGTTGAACACTTACTGCGTGCTGGCCATCAGGTTAGGCCCTGGGAATTCAGTGGGGAGTAAGAGAAAAACAGAGCCTCTGGCCTTGTGGGGCTTTCTGGGTGGGGGAGAGGGAGACTTAGCTAGCGTTCCTATTGTTGCAATTGTGATAAGTGCTAGGATCCTGGGTAATATAACTTCCTTTGGCTGGAATGAGGGTGATTAATACTGGAATGGTAGGTTGGGGTCAGATGGAAGTGCCAAAAAAATGCCAGACCAGGGGAGGGGACAAGGCAGGGTGGAGGGGTGATGAGAACGTGGGCGGACCTGAGGGCAGATTTTCATGCTGCCACTTGCAAACTCTGATCTTGGCCACATGCCTGAAACACTGTGAACCGTGGTTTCCTCATCCCTATGGTGGGGTTATCATGTGGGATATCACAGGGGCTAGCCTGAGGCTTTCAGATAATGCAGTTAACACATTCTACACTGTGCCTGGAACAAGGTAGTTGCTCAATAAGTATAACTGTTGTTAGTTTGGAGACTTTATCCTGGGGCAGTTGGGAGCCTTGGAAGGCGTTTGAGAAGGAGAGTGACGCGGGCCAAGCTCTCCATGCTGATCATTTTGTCCACGTGCATCCTGACAGCCTATGTCCTGCCACCCCGGCTCTGTTTCTGCCTTCAAGAATCAGTCTGAAAAAAGAATTTGTTTAGCGGGTGATCATCAGCCCCTCTTCCTGCGTCTCGTATCCGGCGTCTGCCGAGATTTGATGAAATGACAAGAGATGGACCCTTGCCGTCTCTTCTCGGTGGGCAGAGGGCCTGGGAGAGGGAGGGGGACTGGGGAGAGGGGACTACAGCCGTGGGATCAAAGGAAATGACACTACGAAGCTGGCCAGCCAGACTGTTACTGGCTCTCTAACTCTCTTTTAATAGAAACCTGAAGGAAGGTCTGAGCTCAGCCTAACCGTCCTTCGCCCTGCTTGCCTCCCTGATATCGAGCGGAGGGCCGGTATCTCCCGTGGGGCAGTCTGGGCTGTGGTTGGAGCCCGAGGCAGTGTCTGCAGAATGACAGCGGCTCAGGGAGATAAGGCCCTGCGTTGTGTAAGAGGGGCTCGGTCTGTTGGCCCCGCGGCTCCCGGCCCCTGGTTAACTGCTAACCTCAACGGAGGAGCAGGGCCTTGCTGGGAAAGGCCGTTCCAGGGCCCCTCGCTGGTTCCACTGATGCCTTTTTGTGGTTGGATAAAGGAAGCTCATGTAGGCCGCCCACAGTGCACACTTGGGCTTGGGCTACGGGTGTCTGGTTGTTTTGTTTTTCTCCTTTGTCTTTCTTAAAAAAGAGAAGCTGAAAGGGGGGCAGTCTTGCTCGGCACCTACCCCCCGTAACCCGAAACAACAAAAAGCAAGCAGTTCCTAAACCGGGCGGGAAAGACATCCTGCTTCCCTGCCTGACATCCCCTGGTCCCCAGAGGCCAGCTTGAAGAATTTGGTTTGGGAGACTCTGGGTCTTGAGTAGAAGCTCCTGTCCTGGAACCTCAATACCAGGTCAGCTTTTCTAATATCCCGGTAGCTGGGTCTGGGGAGCTGTGGTAGAAAATGCATTGTGCTTTACTTAGGTTCTTCCTTCTGTCTTCCCCAGCCACTTTCAGAATGGATAAGTGAACCATAGTGCTGTGTCCCCCGCCCTTTAAGGGGCTATGGAACCCAGTGCCCTGGTTTCTGGCGTTGCCCTGTTGTGATGGGCAATGGGCTGGAAGGGACTTTTGCGGCCAGCCCCCATTCTGAGGCTCTCATGTGCTCCATGCTGCCTAGCTTCCTCCCAGGAGAGGGATGTTACTGTTCCCTGAGCAGCCAGTTCTGTTTCCAGAGGTTTCTTAACACCCCACCACTATTTCTGCTCTCTGGAGTCACAGAGACTGTGGGCCACAGCCCTTGAGATATTTGTAGGGTAGCTACGTGTCTTCCTTATTTAGGCAGTGGTTTCCCATATACCATGATTTTACTCCCTTTCACCATTCTCATAACCCTCTTTTAGGTACTTCCAGATTTGTAAATTTTACATCACTCCAGACATCAGAGGGGTTATATGCAGTGACATAACCAGGTGGGTTTGACCAATCTGGGGAAGGACCAGACACTCACCTCCATTGTTTAAGACGTTATACTTCTGCTAATAGTTCGTTTGGTGTCTCCCTTCTGTTCTTTCCATTGGATATCCTGAGGTTATTTCCCTTGCACTTGGCTGTCTGATTGCTCCCAGAGATTGCCGTGATTTTTTTTTTTGCAGGGGAAGGAAGTGGGGGGTGATTAAGAATCAGGAGTTGGATGGGAGATGATCTCTCTTTGAATATTAGCCTGAATGGATGGTCACTTGCAGGCTTGGTGGTTGCTCCATGCCCACTGCAGGGGTCTGGCTCAGGGACAGTCAGGGGAGGGAAGGTGGTGATTTAAAAGATTCGAGGTGGTGGCTTATATTGATTTTTAGCTTATCTGACCCTTTAGCTAGAGGCTGCTCTTCCCTCAAAGTGTCTAACTAGCTGTGACTTAAAGCAACAGAGAAATGTATATCATCCCTTTCTTTGCATTAATTAGGGCTGGGAAATTCATTATGTAGAGGGATAAGTGCTTCTGAAGAGGGAGGCTTTTGAACCAATTTAGAGATCTGTGGCCAGACTGCGTGATTCCCAGGTAGCAGGTGGGGGTGGGGGAGAGTTGAGACATGAGTGGTGAAAGGAGTGACGGAGGGTCAGGCAGGCGAGGCACCCAGAGCCCTGTGCAGCCAAGCCAGGATCAGATGCCCTTCTCCAAGGGGGCCCCAAGTTAGCAGTCCTGGGAGCAGGCGTACCCTGGATCTTCTAGGAATGTTGCTTTCTAGGTTTAAAATACAATGTTGAGATTAACTGCTGCTCGGGCACATGGTCTGGTTAACCAAGGGTTAAATCCTACATCCCCTTTAGTTGTAAAGCCAGTTACAAATCTGCCATGGAGCCCTGCCTTCCTGCCTTGGTAGGCCAAGTCTAGAGGACCTACCAGAATGATCGGTGAGTGAGAGCTCTACCACAGTGATTCTGTCCTGAAGCTGTAGAGGCATGGGCAAGTGAACGGAGCGTGTAGTAACCCCCCCCACCGCCCGCCCCAGGAATTCTCCAGAAGTTATGTTTTCGATGAAACCTGCGATAACTAGCTTTTTTATTTGCTGGTTTGTCCTAGGACGGAGGCCCTGTGGCCCACATTGAACAGTACATTTTTCATCCTGACTCAGGGCGCACACAAACGTACCTGAAACCAAAGGTTCGATGCAACTCTATTTATCTGTACGGTATTCTGTGGACTCTGATATTTCCTCTTCCGTTTTGTCTCTCCCATTTCATTTAAAAATATTAATCAAGGCCCACTAATGGATTGTCACCCATAGTTTAAAGAACACCCTAATAGAGGGAGGATTTAGCCATGGGTATTCAATTCAAAAAACATTTACTGAGCACCTACCATATGCTAGGTGGTTGCTAAATGCTGGGGGGGTAGTGCACAGATACTAATAAAGCCCCTTAAGAGCTCACAGTGAAACAAAAGATAGCCACACACACACACACACACACATATATGGCTATGTGTGTGTGTATATCAGACGTATGCTCAATTATTATATTAGTGAGGTACTGGGGGAGCACAGGAGAGGAGTTGAACGACTCTGATTGAAGCTTCGGGAGGGCATCATGGAGGTGGTGGCATTTGGCTAGTCCTTGGAGGATGGCAAGGCTTTGGAGAAGTAGAGCTAGGCTCTGTCGTTTCTAGTTAGGAGGTGAGGAAAGGTGCGACAGTGTATGAGTTGGGGTAGAGGGCCCGCAGACAGCTCAATGTGCTGGAGTGGGGGATGGGTGTGGGATGGACGGGAGAGCAGGCGGGGAAAAATGGATTGAGGCCAGGTCACAGAGTTCTTTGAATGCCGTGCTAGCAATTGTGGGCCTTTTCAAGGCTGAGTCGGTTGGAGGTTGGGTATCTGAGATTTCAGTAGAAGACAGACCTGGGAGAGGTGAGGCCATGTAGCCACGCTAAGCCCCCTCCGTTGCCATCCAGCCTTCTCTGAGTAGTTGGGGGTGGAGGTGGGAGTGGTGAAGAGCTTTGCAGGCAGCCTGGATGGGATGCTGGCTCTTTTTCTGACGTTCTTTCCCATCCTAACTCCTGCCCAAGGTCCACACCTCACTTTGGAGGAGAGAGCTGCCCATGGAGCCCCCTGGCCAGCGACATTGAATGGGCCCCTTTGGACCAGGCTCACACCTGTCCTTTCTCACATTCAGGCTCAACCCTTGGCAAACATGACACAGCAGCGCAAACTCAGCCCTGGGCCTCCCAGAAGTCAGGCCGCTTCCAGGAGAGCAGGGTTTGGAATGAGAGTGCTTTTGTTTAGGGCGTTTTCTACTCCCCCACCCCACCTGGATTGTCCTTCTCTCTCTCCGTGTTGTCCTTCTCTCTCTCTGTGGTCTTCCGGGTCGGGCCTCTTTGGGAAGCCTCGTGTCACCGTCTGGCCCTCCAGCTTGCCCCTCGTTTGTCTCTGGCAGCGTTTCTAAGTGGGCACCATTTCATGATAAGCTCCACTGCCTTCTTATGCGGCTGTCTGGGCTTGTGTTTTGTCTCCCCAACTATGGCACAGGCTCTGTGAGCGTGGCGATCGTGGTTTATCCATCCTCTCTCCCTGCGCTACCTGACGCCTTGCTGAACACACGGCAGGTATCATAGTGAAGTGAGCACCCGCTCTGGACTAAGCCCTTCCTGTGCACTAGTACGCTTCATCCTCACAGCCACCCACGGGGTGGGTGCTACTGCCAGAATACTTGGGTGCTTAGAGGTTCACTCTCCCTAGCTTTGGACTTAGGTTCGTCTGCCCCAGGGTGCTCCTTGGACCGTTTCAACCCAGCTTTCATCAGGGTGACTCTGTTGACGCCATTCTTTCAAAGGTCGCCTGTGACTTCCTGGTTCTCGAAAGCAGTGTACCTTCCTGGACTCTAACATCGATGCCCCTGCCCACCCCCCTCCATATTTCCTGAAACTCCCTCCCTAGAGGCAGTGTGATCTAGTGCATGGAGTTCTGCAGGATCTGTGCTTGCCTTTTTTTTTTTTTTAAA
>NW_020173774.1:164358-218038 GCF_003031525.2 Neophocaena asiaeorientalis asiaeorientalis
TTTAATGAATTATAGTTGATTTACAGTGTTGTGTTAGTTTCAGATATACAGAAAAGTGATTCTGTTTTGTGTGTGTGTGTGTATATATATATATATATATATATATATATATGTATGTATATATTCTTTTTCAGAGTCTTTTCCATTATAGGTTATTACAAGATGTTGGATATAGTTCCCTGTGCTATAAGTATGTCCTTGCTGGTTCTCTATTTTATGTGTGTTTGCCTCCTGTTGAGGGGCAAACACTTTGGCTCCCATAGTCTATTTCCTCATCTGCAAAGTGCTGGTAGTTTCTCCTCTTCACAGGAGAGGTGGGGGGCTGTCAGTGTGTGTCTGCGGTCGCTGAATGTGACCCTCTCATCCCACAATGGAGGTGTTTCCTAAGATGATGTCCTTGCTGTTTCTCCTCTCTCTCCAGTCTCTTTCTTGGCCAGCTCATGGTTTCCGTGATCTCCTCTCTGTGGATGACTTCCAGATCTCTGTCTCTAGTATTTTTGTCTTCCTTGTGTTGCCCACATGCCTTTCTAGCTGCCTGCTGGGTACGCCAACCAGTCCTGCCAGAAACTAGAACTTGGTGTGCGTTGGGCTGAGTTCAACACTGTCCCTCTCGGATCTTCTCCTCTCTGTCCTCAGATTCTGCCAGAGGCTCTGCCCTCTTCTGCAGACCGTGGCATCGTCTGTGGCGCCTGCCTTCCCTCTGCCTTCCCCGTAGCCCTTTGCCCTTCCAGCCCATCATCTCACTGTCACTTAAGCAGATTGTTATGCCAGTCTCCTAACCAGCCTTCCTGCGGTGCCCCCGACTGTGGCTTATCACCACATCCTCCCGAAGCAGAGCTCTGATCGCGTTGCTGCCCTGCTCAGAAACCTACAGTGGCCATTGCCTGTTCTGGAGAGTCAACTAGAGAATTCTTAGCTTGGTGTTCAGAGCCATCAAGGATCCTAGATTCCACCTACATTTCTCTGCCTCTTCCCTTTCTCAGCATGTGCCTTACGCCCCTCAGGAGTAGGGACCATCTCTTTCATGTCTGTTTTCATGTCTTTTAGTCCGTCATCCGGCATGTGGCAGCTCAGTACAGGCTGCTGTTACATCCAACTCTTTCTTTCCTTCACTTGCCATGACTTCTCCACTCATCACAACAGGGCCGAAGCTTTCAAACTCAAGCACCAGTGCCGTCTCCTCACAGCCTTTCTTGGTGCGTCCTCCCCTTGGCTCCATGCCCTCCTTTGAACTCCCATCCAAAGGCGTATAGATAAAACTTGATCTTTATTATCTCCACTTCTGTCGATGTCTTCCCTCTGACACCCTAAGTTTTGGGAGGTAGGACCTGGGTGCTCTTCAGTTCCACAGCGTCCTTCCCTGACTCCTTCCTCCCCCAGAGTCCTGCACCATGCCCTGGACATTGTAGGTGTGCCACGAATCTTGTTGCTTAGTGAATTGGAGGTTGTCGGATGGATGGTGGCATTATTATGAAGCCGAGGTGGGCTGAGCTTTCTGAATGTCTGCAATGCTGTACTGAGGGTTGGTGAACCACCAGGGTAAAGCTGGTAGGAAGGGGAATCCAGAAAGCAGGCTCAGGCTCGGGTATTATCAAAGCAGAACCATCTTTGCTTTGGAGCTTTTTCTTTTCTCTTTATTATGGCAGGAGTAGCCCAGGCAGGAGCGAAGGGCTGGCGGAGTGCGAACGCTGTGTGAAGGGAGGTGGCTGGGGGCTGCACACACAATGCCTTATTGTGCAGGGGCGCGTATTGCCGGGTGACAGCTACCAGGTTCCCTGGGCCAAGGACCGCGAGCCCCGGCCACTGGATGCTGCCTCCCCTTTCCTTGCCCTCCAGCACTCCCAGAGGGGACCCACATTCCAATGAGAAGCAGCCCTTGGGGAAAAGGCGTCATGGAGAGCTTCGCTGGGAGGTGCGGCAGGGCTCAGGGGGTGAACGTTCGCTGGTTCCGCAGTCGGGGTTTCCCTGTGGGTTAAGGGAACCTGGGAGGGGCTGATCCTGAAGGGAAGGACTTCTCGTCTGCCGCTGCTCGCCTGGTGAGCGCGGTTGTACCACTGCATTGAATTCCATGCCGTCCCTTCAGTAAGACTGAGGGCTCTTTGAGGGCGGGGACTGTGGCTTGTTCTTTTCTTTACTCCGGTCCCCAACCTGGCACAAGGTGATGACCCATGATACGTTCAGCGGGTTGAGTGGTAGAGGGCACCTCTGATCCCCAAGACCCAGGGAGGGAATCAGGCCTCTATGGCTCCTAGAAATCTTCACCTCTCCAGACCAGGCTTGGACGGGGAGAGGCAGAGGCTGCTGAGTTAGCTGGTGAGGAAGCAGAGGGGCTGATGATCTAAAGTGCCCTAAAGTGCCCACTGGGGAATCATCCAAATTTTGCATCTGTGCTTGTCAAAGTGCTGTGTGTTCTCTGCAGGATTCGTGGACGTGGCGCAGGTATGAGCTGGATCCGGAGACGAGAGGGGCCGGGAGACTGGGTTGCTCCTCCCCTTTTCCCTCCTTTAGACTCGGCAGGTAAATCCCAAGGTGTTTGCAGTGTAAAGGTCCAGGGGTTTTATAGGCACCCGGCTGGCAGGTGCGGGTCTATAGCTCCACCTGGGGCCTCCCTGGGGCAGCCAGCCAGGCTCAGGGCAGGAAATGGCTGATTCTGGGTCACTTGGCTGCTCTTGTTTGCTGCTGAGTTTGTTCCTGTAATCAAGATCTTAGATCTGGAAGGGACACGCAGAGATGATCTAGTTCAGCTCACGGCTTTCAGGCAAGAAAAGTGGTATTAATAGTCTCGTGCCCATTTCGTGGACAGGTACCTGAAGGCCTAGAGGTGATGGAGTGGTCGTATAAGTCATTAAACATGGCTCCCTCTGATCTTCTCTCCTGGTCCCTGCCACGACATGCTGTGGACGGTTGGGGGGAGAGGTATCACCTCCCTGGTGAGGTGCATTTTCTGCGGGGTGAGGCCATCCTTGTTACTCAAGGCCTGAGAAGGCCAGGAAGAATGTCCTTGCTTTGTGGCAGGAAGACAGGGTGGCCTCTCGAGCTTTGGGGTTTCTCTGAGTTGACGCCTTGCCTGGCAGTGGCCCTGGGAGGCTCTCGGTGGCTTGAGAAGCGAAGTAGGAGGCCTGGCCTAGGCCTCCCCTCCACCAGCCCTGCATCACAGAAATGCATGGACTTTCCGGAGGTGAGAAGGTTGTTTTGGAGAGCCTGTGCTCCTGAGGCCTCGTCTGGGGCTTGTCTGAGGTCTGGGTAAGAACTGTGGCTTAGAGACCCAGCCTTTTCGTCCCTCTATCCTGGGAAACTCATTTTCAAACTTAAAAAAAGGACTTCATTTTCTTGGATGCTGTGGGGGATGGCCCTGGCCTGTCATGGATAGAGGTCTGAGACTTCCTTCGCTTTCCTGTCCGAGATAGGGGTGTATGCCCTGTGGCTACCCTGCCCTTTCTCATGAGATAGCTCGTATCCCTACCAGACTCTGAGATTGTTTCTGCTTTCTCCTGCAGCATTTTATCTCTGTGGGAAATTTAAGCAAAATGTATCTGACCTTGTTGTTTCTGCTTGTTTGTTTTGTCCTCTAAGTTTCAGATTTCACACCCCGCCCCCAAGGTGGAGTTACTGAAAATCCCAGTGGGTGTTAAGGGGCGGTTAAAAGGTCCTTATATCCTCCTATCTGGCTGCAGAGAGGACAGGCAATAGACATTTAATAAAGGACCTTTCACCATATTCTCATGTCTTTCCCCACCAACCCCTACGCTTGGTCGAATAGCGGAAAGATGTGAATTCTCAACTCCTATAAATTTGGCATTTGTGGCCAACTTCCATAAATGCAGTGCTGACTGGCTATGGTCTGAGCAGCTCCAGGGGGCTTTGGCCTCTGTTTTCTCTACGTGTGTGAGTTGGGTTGCTGCTTCTGTGGGCCTTTTTCCTTTTCCCCAATCTTATCTTTCCTTCTTTCTCTGCTTTATGTTTTTTTGTAAGTATGTATCTGTACCTAGTGTGATGTGGTTCCGTTCTGCTTCTCGAGCTTGCTGAGACAGTGTCCCGTGGCTGCGATCAGGGTGGACTCCAGTCTCTCTGCCAACTCCCCGTCTCCTTGCTTTTGTCCAGTTGGCTGGACAAAGAGAACAAAACCAAACGGCCTCCCCTCCCCCTCTCCTCAACCAGTCACGCCGTGGTGTTCTGAGCTGATCTTCATGCAGCCATTTACACACGTGCTTAAATGCCTAAAAGTCATTGCGACTGGCCAGGCCCGTGCACCCCTCCTCCCTGACACCCCCAGACCGGCCAGGGCCTCATCCTTCTGTCTTCCTGCCCCACGGTGCCCAGCGGGTGCAGGATGGTGGGGCAGAGCGGGGCCTCTGAGGCTGTGCTGACCAGCAGCTCTGTTAGAGCAGAGAAGCAGGAGGGCTGGGGCCCGGGGCGGGTCAGACAGGCCTCTTTTATTTACAGTACTCTCTTTCACGGCCCCAGTGAAACAGGAGCCCCGAGAGGCTGCAGTGAAAGGGCACTGTGTTTGTGCGCTCAGGCCTTCCAGGGCTTGCTACAAAAGGTGGGGACACCCGGAGCACTGAAGGGCTTTTTGTCACCGGCAGTTTGCCCCGGGGTGGCAGAGGGCGAGAGTGCAGGGGTCGCTGCTGGGATTGGGAGCGTGTGCGCGTGTAGACAGCTCTCAGCTGCCCCTCAGAGCTGATTTTGTGGTCTGGGGTTGCGGCAGGGAGGCACTACGTCTTGATCCTCTCGATTTGTTGTAGCAAAGCATTCCTTTCTCCCTCATGTTTCTCCTCACGGTCCACTGTCTCACATGAGCTACGGTTCAGGGTGTAAAGCGTAGAGGAGATCCCACGCTCCTCTCTAAAGAGCAGCTTCACGGGCAGCGATCAACTTCCGCGAGCATCTGGATCCTTGTAGCTGCCATTTCCTGATTCCCCCCACCCCGACCATGTTATCCCTCTGAGCCTTAGTTTGCCCATGTCTAAAATAGGGACAGTGTTAGCATCCACCTAATATATAGGGTTGTTGTATGGATTGTGTCAGATAACACGTGGGATTGGCTCGCACAGGGTTCTTTCAAACTAAGCAGCCACAGTCCCTTTCTGAGTCTGAAGAGCCATATTGGGGACCCCACTTTGTAATGCCCCCAGCGTTCCTTCCATCCTCCTTAGCTCTTGCGGTACTTCATACTTGTCACCCTCTGGTCTCTCTGTGTTACGTGATAAAGGGAAGAGAAGATTTCCAGAAGAACGTTCAAAGCGTTAAAGTTTCAGATTGTAGAGCAGATGAAAACACACATATACCACACCACACCCAAAAATTACCCTTTCAAAGGAGATAAAAAACCACTAGGGCCTTCCCTGCATTGGTAAATTCTGGAAGCCTGACAGTGCTTTCTTCATTGACCTGCTGTGACTCCAGTGGCTGCTTCCAGATGGGTGTGGAAGCCTCAAGTATTTTTGCCTTTGCCCCTTAAGTATATCTTTGAAACTGTATTTCCAGAACCGAAAATCAGGGCCACAGATGAGCAGTGGCACAGAATGGTTAAATTCAAGCCCGTCCTAGAGCTCCTCAGGCCATTTGGAAGCCCTGGGTGGTCCGTGCAGTGGGGAAGCCACTGTCCTCCAGCTACAGACGGGCCGTCTTCCTTTCAGCCTTTGTTTTCAGGCACCCCTTCCTCCTCTAACTCACCACCCCAGCTGCTCCTGAGGGGGCAGCGCCCTCGTGTTCGCGCCCATCTTCCTGAGAGGCAGCTAGTAAACAGCCACAAGTAGAAGCAAGAAGACACCTAGAAGGAGGTGAGCGAAAGACCCGGGTAAGCATGGTGGAGCCTTGGCCTGAAATATAGAATTATAAAGCGCCTCAGAAAATCTCTTTACTGTGTATTCACCCCTCAGGCCATTTCTGTGTCCTGTCCAGCTGGAAGCAGGAAAAGATTGGAAAGACAACAGTGAAGGAAGTTTTCCCATTTAGCCAGCACTGAGTGCTCTGCCGCCTAGTTTCTCTGAGGGACTAATCTGTAAGAAAAATGGAGAACCTTATTTCTACCGCTTAACCCACGTCCGTTTTCTAGATGGCTTATAGAAAAGGCCTCACACTGGCTCTTTGAGACAGTTCGTCACACACTAGGAATGGTTCTGGATGGTCCTTGTGTTGTCAAGAGCCACTTTTTCTTTCTGTCTTTGTGTGTGTGGAATCGTGATGATGTCATTGGTTTACACTTTGAACCCTTCTCTGGTTAAACTCTTCAATAGAGGCCCTTAAAAATATAATTTTGGACTTTGCAGTAAAACAGACCTAATTAGTCCACCGGTAGGATGAGATGCTTTTTCATTCACACAAGCTGCTCGGAAAGGTTGACTCTCCTCGTTGGTGAGGGCACAGGCCGCCCCATGGATTGCAGTGCAGTGGCTGTTTGGGCACCCAGCTTCTGAGGGTCGGTGGGGAACCTGGGCATGCAGACAACGGGAAGGGGCCTCCAGAGAGCCATTGCCGCTCAGGAAGTTTCTGTGTGGGCTCAAGCATGGCTGCTCGTACCCCACATGGTGCTCTTCTATGTTAGAAAAGGTGCCCCTTTTCTAACGGATGGAATGGGGTGGGATTTTGCACCTGCTTGCCCCTCGTTCGGGTACACAAGGTCCCCGGCCCAAGGGGGCTTCCATGCTTGGAGTGGTCCTGAAATGAAAGCTCTTCTAACGAGATGTTTTGAGCCATCAGCCCATTGAGTGTCAGTGGGTGGGAGCAAAGGTTTCCAAAGGCCAAGGCCTCCTGAGGGTTTCACTGATTCCTCAGCCAGTCTGGGTGCTCCGTCAGCCCAGAGCCGGCCAGGACCCTACACCCACGGCACCAGGCTGCAGGCCACTGCGGCTCAACTCCACCGGAGCCGGGGGCCTCTCTGCCTGTTCTGGCATCCTTAAAGCTGCCAGAAACATCAGGTGGAGTTTATGGCATCCTTACAGCACGACTGTCTTCTGTGACCGAGGCCAAGAAAAACAACAGGAAGGGGTAGGAGTGGTGACGTGCGTGCACGCAGTCCGCAGTCCCCAGCACTGCAGTGTGTAGGGTTGAGCTTGGAAAAGCACAGCATCTTATGCAACCAGTTTCTTCGACATAGATACGGAGCTGAGGGAGGGAGACCCGTGAACAAGGCAGAATTCAGCCCTTTGCAAGAAGATCCGATTCCCTCACCCCTTTTCCTCATAGTTTTGTTCACCAAGGCTGGCTCTTTCAAAAGCCGCTGCTAGGCATAGACCTGCAGGAGAGTAAACCCTAGGTCCCTTTAGCCTGAGCACCCTTGGGTGCGGTGTTGACAAGACTCTGAAGGGCCCACTGTAGGTAGACCAGGGCCTGAGAATAATTTCCATTTAACTTATTACTATTCTTCCTCCAGTAGATTTGAAATCTATTTAACTTTTCAGGGTCCCACAGCCTTTTAAATGTTCCAAGTATATTCTCTCTGGTAGGTTACCTTTTCTCTCCCTGTAGGCTATAATTAGTGTCCTTTACACAAAATTGGCTTAGAATTGGATTTAGAGAAGATAAGAATCAAATTACCAGTATTTATCTTGTAAATTCCAAAAGATCTACTTAAGACACTGTATTTAAACAACAACAGCAAAAAAGGAGTTTAAAAGAAAAGTTTATTCTATGGATAAATAAAGTCCTCATAGTCTGAGCATCCCAGGGCCACTTTAATATTAAAACTGCAACTTCCCTTGGAGGAACCTAAAATTGCCTTTTCCCTTGTCTCAGTTTTATCTCCAATTGGGCTGAAATATGTTGCCAGACTTTGGATAGTGGAGAGCTGATGTCGTCTGGGTTTTCATTAAAATTTGGAGGGTTTGGATTATCTCTGATTCCTGATTTGTGGTAAGACATAAACCTCTAAATATGTCTATCTTAAAAGATATATATGCAAGTTTTTATCTTGGCATTTTAAGTTATTAAACTGTTGGGAGATGGGAAAACAGATCTCTGAGGGCTCCTGCATGTTTGCATGACCTTAAATGTCAGCATGCTAGCTTTCGCATGTTGCCTAGTACAGTGGGCCCCTAGCAGGTTTAAATAAGGTCGTATCAAAAAAAATATGCCTGGGTTTTTAACAGTGTTGGCTCATAAAGGTGCCAGGCAGTAATGGTATATTCAGATCGTTCATTAAACCATTCAGCTGCATCCCCTGTACCCTGCAAATCCTTCCTTTACTCAGGCGCACATCTGGTGTTGAACTCAAAACTGTCACCCCTCAAGCGAGGAAGTGACGGGTTTCAGCTGCAGCCCCTGGTTTGTGGCCAGGATCATCCTTCACAGGCACATCCTTCACAGGCACTTTTGTGACCTTGTAGGCACTCTCTGCGTGGCCTTCTGCTCCAGCAACGTTGCTGACTGCAGTTTTCCAAATTGATTCTGCCTTTTTTGTTTTTTTTTTTTTTTTGCTTCTGGTGAATGTGTTGGACGCCAAAGCACAAATAACGGATTCCTTTTAAGGGAACAAAAATGTATTTCGCGAGCAATTCCACTTCTGGGTATGGACCCAAAAGAATGGAAAGCAGGGACTTAGATAACTTGTACACAACTTGTACACCTGTGTTCATAGCAGCATTATTGACAATAACAAAAAGGTGGAAACAGCCCAAGTGTCCACTGACAGATGAAGGGATAGAATAAACATGTGGTAAATACATGCAGTGGAGTGTTATTCAGCCTTAAAAAGGAAGTTCTGACACAGACACTTGCTAGAGCATGGGTAACCCTTGAAGATGTTCTTCTAAGTGAAATAAGCCAGACATAAAAGGTAAGTCTTGTATGGTTCCATTTATAGGAAGTACCTATGGTTATAAGAAGCAAATTCATAGAGACAGCAAGTAGAATAGCGGTTACCAGGGGCCGGAGAGGGGGCAGAATAGGGAGTTAGCGTTTAATGGGGACAGAGTTTCAGTTTGGGTTGATGAAAAAGTTCTGTGGATGGATGATGGTGGTGGTTGCATAACGGTGCCACTGACCTGTACACTTAAAAATGGTTAAAATAGTACATGTTTATGTTATGTCTATTTTACCACAAGAAAAAATTATATTAATTGTGATACCTGGCATTTGAGATAGAATTTCTTGGAAAACACTTAGGTTACCATACTGTTAAAAGCCCTTTGCCTAAATGTTAAAGAAACAGTTACTGAGATACAGTCTTGGTTATCAGCCACCAATCTAGCACCCTTTAACCATCAGTATTTTTATTAGATGGATAAAATATTTTTATTAGCTACTACGTCTCAAGTGGTATGATTATTGGTTGAGGCCCTGTGCTTTTATTACTCATATGATTCTAGAGAAGTGTCCCCTTTTTGGTTCTGAGACTTTCTCTGGTTGACCTCTTCCCAGAGAGAAAACTGAGGAAAATCTTCCTCTCTGATTTTTTAGTGTACGTCAACAATTTTTTTAAATGTCTGTGGTTTTACAACACAGGGAGGTTTCAGTGCGGAAGGAAATTCACTCCAGGTTTGCAAAATTTCTGGAAATTGTGGAAGAGGTGTTTATGCTTTTCGACTTTGTACCTGTGTGGTCAGGTTTTTAGAAGCTTTTTGTTCTCCATCTGCGGTGTGCCTCGACCCCCCGCCACTGGTTGCAGAGATTTTGTGAGCTTCTGAACAGAAACTTTTCAGCTTCTCTTAGCTGGGTTTTTATTTAAATGAAAAATTTTAAACTCCTAAGGAAATTCACAGTGAAAATCTATGCCCAAATAAGTTAGCATCTCAAGATGAAAATATCAGTTCTGGAAATGGAAGTTTCCTCTACCCCGTGGTGGCGTTGCAGCCAGCAGCCTCGTTCTGTGCTTCTGACGGTTTAATGGCCAGCATGTGAAGGTACGGGCCTCGCCATATATATAGTACCAGGCGTGTGGGCGCCTTGGCGCTGATCTGAAAAAGCTTAACTTTGGCATTTCTAGGTTTATTTTAAACCTACAACCTTTAACGCCAGACACAGAGCTGCTTTCCCACTTAATGTAACCATACATTGATTGCTTTTAATTAGCATTGGATCTTTTTTGGTGCTTTGCAGCTTGGGATATGTAAAAAGTCTGGCTTAAATTACAAAAAAAAAAAAGCAAACTCTGACATTCTCACAAGGCATGGGAGCTTTTGAAGTCCTCACGCTCCGGGTCCTCTATATTTTTATCTTGAGTCAGGTGGGCTGAGAAACAAGTGAAGGGTCCAATATAAGCCACGTAATAGATGGAGGCAATTTCCTTGTACTGTTTTGCCAGAAATTAAATGTCCGTATTTAAATTTAAATAACAGCAGTGGTGAGCTAGATTTTCATAGCATAAACAGAGTTGATGAAGATCAGTGGTGCCAGGGTAATGGGTTGTTGGCTAGGACGAGAGGGGTGTGGTCTAGCCTTTTCGTTCAGCAGTTTGGAGATGCTAATGATCATTGTGGCTTCCAAGCCAGAATTCTTCATATTCACTTGCACGTCGTCGCCACCCCTTGTGGGAAGCCTCCCTGCCACCGCTGAATTCTCCAGTAAATATTCCAGGCATCCTGGGCCCTGCTCTCCTTCCCCTGCAGTAAATTACATATTAAAGTAGCCTGGTAACTGAGCACTGGTTGCTGTGAGATAAGGGCTGGGAAATCAATATGTTTGCCATGTGGCTGCTTGTTTATGACACCTGCCTCTGGAACAGTTGAGCAATGTTTTGTTTGTTAAGGCTGCATTTCAGAAGCTTGTATCTTCCTAAAACAACCGCGATCTTACTGAGGGGGGGAGAGAAGTGCTACAACAGATATTGATTTTAGTTTTTCTAAGTATGGAATTGCTCTTCTAAACAGTGGTCTCATAGCCTGATTTTATTTTTCCCCTTGAAGAGGGGAGGTAGATACTCTGATCCTCTGAACATGTAGATCATAAATCTATTTTAGAATGTTTATGATGTGGTCAGTTAAAAGAAGGAGTGTAGCTTATAATAAGGAAGCGTAGGTGTTGTTTAGATTTATCTCTTCGGGTACCTGGCCCACACCAGTTCCGTTCTCTCCAAACTCCTGACGGTCCCCGATAAATGCTTTTCCAACGACAACAACAAAATGCAACAAGAAACATATCTGTGGCCGACAGCAAATAAGCATTTCAATTTAAGTCTCCAGTGGGATTGTATTTTAACTAATGGATAATACTATTGTTTTGTGACCCAGCCTGCTGGTGAGTTAATGGTTCTTAGAGCTTTGAGTTGTCAACTCAAGTGAGTGAAAGAGTGTGTGTGTGTGTGTGTGTGTGTGTGTGTGTGTGTATGAGTGTGTATTGTAGGGTGAGGGGTCTGGGGGGGACAGCTTTGGAGAGAGTAGGGAGGCAGCCTGGATCCTCCACTTGGTCTTCCATTTGGGGAAAGAGCAGCAATGATACAGCTTCTCTCCTTGCCTTAGGGATTCAGTAGTTATAAAATATATTTCAAATACATTCGGTGGTGCAGTGGTTAAAGAATCTGCCTGCCAATGCAGGGGGCCCAGGTTCGATCCCTGGTCCGGGAAGATCCCACATGCTGCAGAGCAACTAAGCCCGTGCGCCACAACTACTGAGCCTGCGCTCTAGAGCCTGCGAGCCACAACTGCTGAAGCCTGCGCCCCTGGAGCCCGGGATCCGCAACAAGAGAAGCCATTGCAATGAGAAGCCCGTGTACAGCAGCGAAGAGTAGCCCCCGCTTGCCGCAACTAGAGAAAGCCCGTGCGCAGCAACGAAGCCAAAAATGCAGTGCAGCCAAAAATAAATTAATTAATTAAAAAAAAACAACCCACACACGCTCGGATGTGAGGGTGTAAAACGTGTATTGTGTTGGTGCGGTTGGGATGCCAATGGCCCATGCCGTCTTAGTGTTCCTGCACCTAAGAAGTATTTCACTGTCTCCAGCCCAGGTAATGTTCTGTGACTTCAGGTGCACTTACACGTCAACAGTCAGTCTGCTTTGTTTTGCCGAAAGTGAGTTAAAGGTCTAAAAGGAAACACAGCTCCTTATTGAGCACCCCAGAGGCACTGCCGCTGAGCTGCCGCCCTGCACCAGGATCCTGCGCACTGGGGAGATGATCTCTTAATGACACAGAGGTATTCTGAGACCCGATTTTTGTTTGTTCGTGTGTTTTTTAACCCAGAGTGTCAGGCCCTCCTTAATCAACAGTGGCAAAATGTCGCTTTCCTTTCTGTTTTCCACGTGATGGTTAGTGGCTTATCCAATCATCTCTCTCTGCTCGTGTTCAGCCCAAGGTGACACTTAAAACTGGATGGAGGTGACGTGGAGGAGGGCTCAGTGAGTTGAGCTGTACCAGCCCAAACCTAGGGACAGCGAAGCTGGACCTGTGCAGCTGATTGAAAGGCCAATGACCCAGGGATTCACGTCAAAAAACTCTTTCCCGGGCTTCCCTGGTGGCGCAGTGGTTGAGAGTCCTCCTGCCGATGCAGGGGACACGGGTTCGTGCCCCGGTCCGGGAAGATCCCACATGCCGCGGAGCGGCTGGGCCCGCTGAGACTGCGCTTCCGGAGCCTGGGTTCCGCAACGGGAGAGGCCACAACAGTGAGAGGCCCACGTACCACAAAAAAACGAAAAACAAACAAACAAAAAAACTCTTTCCCTACCACCCCCATACCCTTATTGCCTAATAATACAGTTGGCACGATAGTTGACATATTCTGAGAAGGCGAATACATATTTGAGATTTATTTAATTTTTGTAGTCCTGTCCTGGCTGGATGACAAAAGTGTTTAAACCAAAACCGATTCTAACAAGTATTTCATCCTGCTGCTGGTGATGGGTTGTAGTCATAGAGCATGTGCGGATTTGGGGGGGGGGGGGTTGGTGGTTTTCTTCTCTTCTCTTGAATTTGCTCAGCCACTGATGGAAAAAGAAGAGGCTCAATGAGGACCCTTCTAGTGATTTTAGTTTTCCAGAGATTTTTAATCACCGAGCAGTGCTGAGAACTGAAGCCACTCTGACCTTTCTGACAGACCCTTTTGAGAGATACGGCACATGTAGCTTTATGAAATTACTAACCTTTTATAAGACTGGGATAATTATAAACGTAGAGTGAGGCCAGACAACGGCTGTCGGATTTTTCACTTGGAAAGATCCGGTATTTACTGCTTTCACGAAACTTAGTACTGGTTTGGGAATCCAGAAGGACCCTTGGGCTGGGGAGAGACCCTGGAGTAGTTCTTAATGAGGAGATAGTCATGTGTCTAGCTTCTCGGGGGATCCAGAGGGACTCTTAAGGCCAGGAACATTGCAAGCTGGGTTGTAGGGGCTTTTGTGAGTGTTTATTTTGGACAGTTACCTCCTGGAAAGGGATTTAGAATATCCACTCCGTTATGACCCAGCCCTCCCTGTATCCTCCAGCTCAGTATTGATATTCTTTGGGGCCATGGAGGCATGTTTTCCTAGGATCACTTAATTTGTCTACTTAACCAGATCTATTTGAGGGCTTCTACAGAAACTTGTGTGACTGAAGAGAGACATGTGATATGGTCGAAAGAGCCCACATTTTAGAGTCAAGTTAGACCTAGATTGAGAGAGAGGTTGGCCACTTTTTGAAGAGTGTGTCGTTAGACGCATCACTTACATGTTCCGAGACTCCTGTAAAAGGGGGATGATGTCGCCTAGCTTGTAGGGTTATGGTGAGGATCAAATGGAAAATCACATGTAGTTCTCCTTGCCGTTATTGTAGTGCCCAATAAATGTTAGTTCCCTTGTCCTCCTTTCTCTCCCTGAGAGCAGAGGACCTGCTTATATTTCTTTGTTTTTTGTTTTTGTGGTGTCATGGCACACAGTGGTGAGGCATTCATGTATCTGTGGCTCTGCTTTGTATCCATCCTGGTGGTGATAAAGGAACTGGTGGCATCCCAAATGGGGAGGGAACAGGCAAGCTTTTCCCAGTGGCTTTTCATTTCCTCAGGAAACTGGGGCCTGCTTCAGGGCATAGAAGACCTGGGACAGTCACATTTTCCCTTGCCTTTGGCCTCAGCATCAGGGACCTCTTTGGTTTGGTGGTCTGTGTCCTGCTCTGTTGTGGGTCTTGTCTGGCTTGTTGGGGTTGGCACTGAGCACGTCACTGGTGGCTGTGTGTCCTCACTCACAGACCTCTGAGCCCTGGGCCTCAGCTGCAGACTTGCGATATCCCTTTACAGGAAAAAAAAAATCCTTAAAAAAATGCCTTGGGCAGGCTTTCTCATTATGGCTGTAAGGGGCTGGGGCGCTGTTGGCAGACAAGTTTGGGTTTGGATCTCCCTGGCGTTTGAGGCTGCTTAATGGCCGTTCCTGACATGCTGTTGCCTTTTTATGCGTGGACTGTGCTCGGGATCCTTGGTGAATGTTTCACTCTGGGGCTTTCAGGAGAAAGGTTGGTCATTCGTCGTCACGCTCCGTAACTATCGCAGCTGCAGTAGGAGTGGTTCAAAGGAGAGTGTGGAATCAGTGGTTCAAATTTTTCCTTCTTCTTGGTAAGTCAGGCCCCATCCCCGTCCCTCCCCCACCCCATCTTTCTGGAAGAGAACCACTTGGGAAACGCTTGGGCCAGTATTTCTGGGAGGATCCTGGCATATGTAGGAAGAGGGATGCTTTTTGCAGATAGCCCTGGGGTTGGTCCTGTATCCCTGAGGTGTGGTTTAGTAAGAGGTAAACAGTCACTTAAGTACTTATTGGGTGCCTACAAAATTTTATAGGCAGGAGAGCCTAGGGCAATTCTAGAAAAAAAAAGGCCAATCCCAGAGCTTTTTGTGTGGCTCCCTTCTTGGGCCTGAAACCTTTGATGCTCCCTGACATTCATCACAGCCTCCAATGCCAACCAAGTGGCAGGCGGGGACAGTAGAGTCAGCCAAAGCTCGCTGTTTTTGTGTGTCCATATGAACCGAATCTAATCAAATGTAGGTGCCCTTCCAAACTGTTACGTCTTGCCCCTCTCAGCTGCTGGGAACATTAAAAGACCTTATTTGAAGGCAAACATGACTATATCAAGGATGCTGGAACTAGAGGTCTGTAAAGTAGCGCTTCGTTGCATTGATGAGTATTCCTGCTTTATGCCCTACCGCTTTGATGTTTGAGGTTAAAATGTAGGGGCCGAGAGAGACTTGAGGTCATCGAAAGCGGTCTCCTGCCTTTAGGCTGGGCCGTGTGCTGAAGGAGAGAGGGAGATGTGTGGACCGTGCAGGGAGAAGAATCAGGAAATAACTGGAATTTGGGAGGCAGACCTCTTCACCCCTCAGCCTGGGTCCAAAGGACCGTTTAACCTAGAGATGAACGCAGAGCGCAGGGGCTGTACCGGCACTGCAACGCAGGGGAACATTCTACTTAAACACACTTTTTTTTTTTTTTTCATTTGTTTTTTAGTGTGTAGGGTGCTAGGACTGAAGAGGTTTTCGTTGTTGTATTTTTGAACTTGGGGACACAGAAGTCTCTGCTTGCATTTGTGTTTTAGTAACCACATGTAACAGCCGGTGGAATCTTTCTTCTCTTTGCTTTCTCTGAACTTTCCAAAGAGTGGGCCCCTATCTCTCAGGGGATTAACTCCTCGTCGGCCATGTGTCGTTGGTGCTCCCCCACCCTGTGTCAGCATCTCAAGCTCTGTACACAGGATGTTTTCTCTAGCGCTTATCAGATGGTTAGGAGATGTGGGGTGGAGATACAGGTAACGTTTAACCCATCCTGGATTCCTTTCACAAGTTGGGGCCCAAGATGAACTCAGCCGCAGAACAGAGGGGGACTTGGCTGGAGTGAAGATGCTGAGCTTTCTATCTCAAAGGGAGGTGTGGGTGCCTGTGGTGTTAAAGCACAGAGGAGCTTCATTTCAGAGGCTTATTTAACACCCCTCCCTGACACCAGTGTGTGGGTTGGAGCCCGAGGAATCAAAGAGAAATCTAACAAACTATTCTTTCTTGTGTGTGGGCTGAATAATTGAATTTGTGGGTTATCCACGCCAGTTTCTTCTCCTTTCTCATCCTCCTTCCTTCCTACTCAGACCAGCATTTTGGTCAAGGTGCCCAGTCTGAGCTCATTTGCCAAAGGGGAGCAGGGAAGGGAGCAGAAACCAAAGCAGGCATCTCTGCAACCATGGGAAGCTCTTTTCTACATGGATGCATTTGGATTGTATAGACGCTGAGATTTTTTTTTAATCTCAGGCTGAACATGCATGGAAAACTGGCACCTAACTATGTTCTCGTTTTCAGCCCCGCAAGAGTTCCTACTTTGAAGGAAAAAGAATGGAAGCAGACTAGGGAGTGGTTTAGCATGGCTGTGTAACAACCTTGCAAGCATGTGCTAGCCTGTAAACATGGCCTGCTAGCTGGTGAAGGACACAGCTGGTGAAAGATACCAACCTTTACCTCCAGCACCTGAGATTGAAGCATTTCTCACTCTTTCTGGGCCTGGCCATCTCTGCGTTGCCTTTTCGTCCCACCTACCCCCTTTTTCCATAGCAGGAAGGGAAAAGAAAGTACCCCAGAATAGCCAGCTGTCAGCACTGTCCCTAGGATGCTCTGTATTACCAGGGCGGAGACTGAGCAGGGACAGGAGAGTGAATTGGCGCTGTTTTGCGGTGGTTTGCATTCATTTTCCAGAATCTTTCTGGGCGTGATTGTCAGATTCAGTGAAGGTGATGGACCTCCTGGAAGCCAAGAAGTAGGCGATCTTGTGGCGTGGGAATCACGAGGCCTGGAATCTGGGAGCAGCCCGTCATGGGATTCAGCCTACTCAGCCTCCAAAATAGAGAACATCCTTTTAGCTTCTGCAGCATGTTTCCACTGGAAAGCCATTCTGTTGAATGCATATTGACTCATTCATGCTTTTCTTTTTGCTGATACGAAAGAGAAAAGTAGTGCCTTTTATCATCGGGACATTCTTTTTTTTTTTTTTTTTTTTTTTTTTTTTACACGAACCCGTGTCCCCTGCATCGGCAGGCGGACTGTCAACCACTGCGCCACCAAGGAAGCCCCATCGGGACATTCTTGTTAGAGGCACCAGGGTCATCTCAACCACTCAGAGTAGCAGGGTTGAGTTCGTTTGAGCACCAGAAGGGGCTTTGCCGTTCCCGCTTCCCCTGAGATCTGGGTTGGTCCCTACACTGCAGCTGTACTTGCCTTTTCCTGACCCGTTTTTCCAGGTAAATTAGCAGTTTTACTCATAGCCACCCACCCACCTGGGCAAGACACATTTTAAAAAAAATGAGACCAGGTTCGTGTTTGGCACCTGAGTGGTAGACAGCAGTACACCTGATAACTCATCTTAGTTTCTCTTGTGATCTGAATATACTTCTCTGATTCTTGCAGCAAGCCTGTGAGCTGAGGCTGGCCAGACAGCTCCAAACTCTGACTTAATTCTCATGGTTGAAACACGTGGTGTGGCTCTTTTTTGGTGGAGGTGGCAAAGAGAGTTGGGGTATCTATTAAGGCTTCCCTGGAGGCAGAGAGATCTGGCTTCTCTCTGGGTTCCCCTGTTTACTAGCTGTGCTTAGATGAGGTTTTTTTCCCCCTCTCACTGTTCTTTCCTTCTCCTCTTACCCTAACAGTCTCATAGGTAAACTTAGAAGGAAGACAAAAACTTCTCAGACTGTCACCGAGGGGGCCATAAAAGAGACATTTGGACAGTGGTGCTGGGGAGACCCTTGTCTTTGCTTCCGGTTAATGCAAAGGGACCGGGATAGCCCAGATCACCAGAGGAAGGTGGTTTTTCTTCATTTAGCTTTTAATTGCTTTCTTTCACTTTTATGTATAAAAGATTGTCCATTGACTTAACTCAAGAATGCAATTTCACAAACACTAATGCTTTACACATGACGGCTTTTAAAGTAAAAGTAGCATTCTAACGATGCATAATGTTTTCCTCTCCTCTTCCTCCCTTCCCCCCACCTCCCCTCCAGCCTGTATTAACCTTTAATAGCCAGAGGGTTGTTAGGAAGAAAATGCTAGTCTTGGCCGTATGTCTGCTTCCACTTCCCACAGAGCAAGTGCTCTCAGCAGTGATAGGGCGACTGCCCCTTTAGCTGAAGCAGTCTGTCTCTTCTGTGAAGAGAAGGCAGCTCATCCCTTACGCCTGGGCTCATTTCGTGGCTCTATTTACCCTCTTTTGAGGTCACAGGACCCTTACCTCTGTTCCTGACTTAAAAAAAAAATTATAGTGGATTATATAGGAAAATGAAAATGGAAACAAAATCCTGATGCTTAGCTTTGGTTTCTTTTGGACATCTCATTAGAAGAAGCCTGAGTAAATTGGCCTGAGGGTTAATGATTTCACCATCTTCTCTTCTCTGATTTCTCAAAGAAATCTAGCTCTTTCTCATGCCTCCTTACTCTCTTACCATGCGAATTCCCCATGTCTTTCATCTTTCTTTCTGATCACAGTTCCTCAGAGCCTAGACTTTTCCCCTTCATATCAGCCCTCACAGCCCAGTCCCCACTCGATGGCTGTTTGAAAGCACAGCAGTTGTATCTTCACCAATTGGGCTTGGGGAGGGACAGGAGTATACACAGTGATTCACGCACATCCATGTGCCCCTGAGAAAGACAGTCTTACCCGGTACAGCAAACCCAGCCTCAAGGTGGGAGGGATCCTGGTGATCCCTTTGATTTTGTAGGTGAGATAAGGGAGTGGAGCCCTGGAGGGTTCAATGACTTGTCCAAGGTCTCCCTGTCAACGAGGGTCATAGCCTGAATGAGATCTGCTTGCCTGGCTGATTGCTTAGCCCGTGTGCCCACTGCCTTCTTGGATTTTCTCTGCTGCATTATGATCCAGGTCCTGGAAGGGACCTTTGGCCTCGTGTGACTCACTCACCTGCCTGGAAGCCTGCCTGGGTGTCCCTCCTATTTTGGTTCTGATCATGTCCAGAGAAGAGCTCTCTAGACCTTGTAACAGCACCATACATAAAACACTTTGTGTTTAGATCTAACGTAACTTTCTCAGATTAGCCTTGTTCTCTCAGCTCTGGCCTCCCTGGTGATGAAAGGCTTGGTCGTTCAGAGTAAATAAATCCAGCGGTTGCCAAGTATAGCAGCACTTCGCAGAGAGATCCTCTCTCCCATGGTGTCTCTGCTCCAGAACGTGATATATGAGCCTACCAAAGTGAGGGCAGTGCTAGATTTTCCACCGCGGAAGAACAGTTGTATAGCTTTTAAAAGTGACCGGAAGATTGTCTCTTTCCCTGGGGTTGGGTATGTAGCCCTGACTCTTTCTCAGCTGTGTGATGCGGATATATACATACGCATCTTGGGAGAACTGTATACTCTTGATTCCAGAATAGGTTGGCTAAACTGACCTCGGAGGTAGATGTTTTTCAGAGAGGAACAGTGTGCCGGACGGAGAGGGCTAGAGCTTGGCGACACGGTGAAGTCCAACTTTTTTTTTTTTTTCCTGTCTTACTTGGGAAGAGAGATTTTCTAATGAACCTGGAGCGAATAGAAGAATTTAGCAGGAGATTTGGGGCTAAGTTGTTTGTTTTTTAAGTTGGCCTTCCTTGTAATGGGATCCCTTTTCTCCCTCCTACCTTTATTATTATTATTACTACTGATTTGTACTTAGGGAGCATTCATTGCGGAAGACACAGGGAGGGTTTGAATGCTGCTCGGGAGAGGAGAGGTTGACGGAGACCATACGGCTTTATCATTCATTAATTCTTAGGTTCATTCATTGAGCTATTTAAACCTCTGTGTGTAAGACAGCAGCCCCAGATGGTCTTTGGGTGCCACTTTTAGCTCTGAGCCCCCAGGCCCTGACAAAAGAGGGCACAAAGAACAGCTGAGGGTACAAAATATTCACAGCCATTAGGAAGTCTGCTCCAGAGCTAGCATCTTAGGAATCTTTTTTTCTTAACTTTTTCCATTTTTTACAAAAGCCCAGCGTGAATCAGTGAGCCGGCTTTTATTGTTGCAGAAGTGGTCACAGGCCATCTCTGGTTTGTAGAGTGGAATTGATGTCTGTGTGTTTATTCACAGATCTCCTCTGTCATAGCTCCCTACCTCCTGTTCTGGAAGGAGTTTGCTGTAACATCATGGTGAAACTTTTTTTTTTTTTTTAATAGATGTTTATTGGAGTACAATTGCTTCACAATACTTTGTTAGTTTCTGTTGTACACCAAAGCGAATCAGCCATATGCATACATATGTCCCCATATCCCCTCCCTCTTGAGCCTCTCTCCCATCCTCCCTATCCCATCCCTCTAGGTCATCACAAAGCACCGAGCTGATCCCCCTGTTCTACGCTGCTGCTTCCCACTAGCTATCTATCTTACATCTGGTAGTGTATGTATGTCGATGCTACTCTCACTTTACCCCAGCTTCCCCCTCCCACCCCGTGTCCTCAAGCCCATTCTCTATGTCTACATCTTTATTCCTGCCCTGCAACTAGGTTCATCAGTACCATTTTTTTTTTTTTGGTTCCATATATATGCGTTAGAATACGGTATTTTTCTCTTTCTGACTTACTCTGAGCTCATCTCCCACTTTCCCTCTCCACCGACCTCCTTACCCACTCAACTCGCTACAAGACACCTCAGTGATTAGGAAATTGCCAGTAGGGGTTGAGGAGGGTCGCTGGTGGTGGTGACCGATTCCCTCAGGCACTGGAGGGGTGGCTCCCTTGGGTTCACCACCTAGGGTGCCGCGGGCTCTGAGCTCAGCGTTGGGTACACATTACCTCATTCAGTCCCCACGACAGACCTTTGGCATCCTGGTGTTACAGATGAGACACCTCATTTGTACACAGGAGTTGTTCGAAGAGGTTAGACTATTTAGTCCATGCTTTTAAGTTGGGTGGCTGAAAATCAAACCCAGGTCTGTCTAATTGGTTAGCCTGTGGCCTTAATGCCTTCTTGTATTTTCTCTGTGCATATTGGGATAGGCTGGCTTCCGGGTTGATGGTTAGGTGAGGGGCACCCGGCCAGAACTGGCTTCACCAGACTGCGCTGATGCACCTCCTGTGTTTGCTTCTCTGGTGGGTCTGTCCCGTTTGGGGTCTGAGGATGGGGCACATGTGTCATCCTATCCCATGACAGGCTTAATTGTGCTGCGACCTGGCACTGTGGGAGGGGAGGTTTGGGGAGGAGCCAGGCGGAGGAAGGGAAGAGTATGGGGCACGTCCCTATCCTTGAGAAACAATGTCTGTTTCTTCTCCTAGTGGAGCTGGCTTTGGCTTTTCATTAGCTCTCCATTTGAATGTGGCAATTTTCTAAGGAACTTTGTCCCAGTACTGAACTGGCCTTCTGGAAAATGCTGTCTCCCCAGAAATAATGTTGTGGTGACTGCGATTGGTTCTTTGTGCATTGAGGTGGGACATCTTTGGCTGGGCGAGGTCTTTGCTAGACGAACAATGTCTGCAGCTTCCCAGGCATCCCAGACCCTGAAGCCAGGCCCCATGCCCTGGTGATGCTGCTTACTCTTGGGGAGACCTGGAGGTTGATGGAGTGCCCCAAGGCCGGAGTTGGGAGCACAGAGAGGCCCAGATGTTTTGCATAGTTTTTTCCATTGCGCCCTCAGGAATGTGTTCCCTCAGGACGGGTTATGGCCTGGAAGTGAGCCTAATGTAAACATCCTTGCTGTGGCCAGTCCCCTTAATCGAATAGAATGGTTTGGGGATAAGCAGGCTTGGGGGAGGGAGGAAAGGGAAGGAGGGGAGGGGAGAGATTTAGTGACTGAATTCAGAGACGAGGCTGTCTGTCAAGGGCTGTTCTCCCAGTGGGTTCCAGGCTGATGCAGAGCAGGACCAGCCTTCCTGGAGCTGGTGCAGTGCAGACCTGGCCGGTTCTCTTGGGCAGTGGGAAATGCTTAGGGCAAGCCTGGCAACGGTGGTTTGGTTGAGCAGCTGGGCAGAGCAGTGAGGGGTACAGAGGTGCGCCAGAAGAGCCAGAACTGGGGGCAGGAGCTGGAGGGGGCCACACGAGGACTTCTGGGGAGCCTCTGCTAATTCAAGTCCTTAAAAAGCCTTCAGCATCATATTCAAAACTGTGCTCTTTGAAACGCTATGTCTTGAGGGCACTAGACTCCCAGAGAAGGAGTGTGAAAACTGTGGCAGAGTTATGTGTGCATGTGTGAGCAGGAGGGTGGTGCTTAGGGCTCCTGGCAGGGAGCCTCAGCATCCCAGAGGGGCTGACCCTCTCTACTGTGCCCGCACCCCCTTTTCCTCTCCCTTTGAGGGGCTCAGGCTTTCTGCGAGATCCTGGTACCTCAGCCAGACCTTAAAGCAGAAGACTGGACATAAAGTCGTCCTCTGCAGCAACCCGTGTGCAGAAAGCCCCCAACGGCAATAATCTGGGGTCACCAGGGGACGTTACACATTAGAAGTCTGACTGGATGGTTTCCTCTCTGGTGGGGGGAGTCTAGGCGCGCTCCAGGCAACATCGCAGCAACTGCTTTTGCCTGGCTAGTGAACTTTTAGGGCTTTTGCGTGAGGTTGATTTAAAACAGTTGGCAGAGATGCCAAGACTGGTGTGTTGGTTTCAGTGATTCAGATTTTAGGAATAAGAGGCAGGCCACCGGGGAGACCTCGGGATCCGGGGGGCGGTGGGAACCTTTCCTTTCTGACATCTTGGAACCTTGGTGCCTGAGGGTGCCAAGGAGAGGGGAGACGTAAACAAGTTAGTTTGCCTTCGAGATGCAGGATCTAATCTAAACATGATTGAGCTGATTTGATTTTATAGATTGGAATTTCTAAGTGATAGAAACTGATGAGGTTAATGTGAAGTATTTACTTAATAAAAAGCCTCACTACCTGGTGCTGAAGGGTAGGGGGAAAAGATTCTCGGTAATGCGTCTGATCTTTTGGAAATGAAGTTGGGTTAAAGTTTTCTTGGTAAAAACTGAATTCTGTGATCTTGTTTTTACGCATGCTGTGCTTAAATATTAACACCAATTGAGCCAATTGCCTTTAAACTGCCTTTATTTGCTTTCATTAACAGTATAATTTAAAAGCTCAAGAATTTGCATAGAACCCGTTGTGTGTGTTGGGGGAGAGGCTGTTCATTAATTAATTAATCGTGAGAATGTTATCTTTAAGGGAGGTTATGAAACAGGAGCGTGGTCTCTGAAAAGCAATGACACGTTTTTGCTGTTTCTTGGGGACTTGATGTACTTTTGGCCTAGAGATCTGTGTGTGTGTGTGTGTGTGTGTGTGTGTGTGTGTAATAACTTGGCTGGATCAAGAAAAATTTTAATGACTGGACATGTTTGAAGTTAAGTTGAGTGAACCTAATTACACTGTAGTTTCCAGAGAGCTGAAGGCAATACCGTTGGTCTTTGAGCACTAGTTTCAAAATTGAAACCAACCTGTATAATTGCCTGTGCTTCTGAAATTGTTTCTCTCCTTCCCTCTCCATCTCCGAACCAAGCCCTGCCCATTCGCTTTCACGCCAACAGGGGAGAGAGAGAAACTGGCTGGTGCTGCCGTCCACAGCATCATTCATTCGTGCAGTGCATACCACAGACTGCATTGTCCTTCTCTGAAACGACTCTCAATACGCGAAGTTTCCAGAATGCTTTCACTGAAATCAGTTGCTTCCTTCTGTACAGATGTTCCTGTGCTTTAGAACCTCAGCCAAGGCAAACATCATGAATGAGACCGAGACCACTGTGTCTTCTGATGGGCTGAAGTTCCCGGGGAGTCACTGTGCCCAAGCTCTTCTGACACCTGTTTCGACAGCGCTCAGCCTCTCATTCCCCTTTTCTCTCCCTCTCCTGCTGCTGTCGGTTTGTTGTGGGTGGTTTCCTTAATTAATTTAATCTGTAGTCTAGTTTTTCTGGGTCCACAGATGCCAGAATGATGAATTTATTTATCTCTAGTGTTTTTGTTGGCTACTGTTGAGACACAGTTTTTCCTCTTCTCTTTATCCTAACTCTCTGTTCTTTTTGGAGGCTTCTAGACCCACTTCCATGAAGAATTTGTCTTGTGTGTGCTTGTCAGATATGTTTTCTTCAGTGTAGGGCGAAATATATATTTAAAATATTATAATACATAATATATTTAAAAGATCATGTACAAAACCCAAAATATATAGAGTTTTACCTTTATGTACTTGACTACATCAAAAATTTTAAACATTTTGCATGTTTTTCTGTTGGGTTTTTGTCTTTTCCTTAGATATTTGTTGGTTCTCTTTCCGTATAAATCAGAAATACTCATCCTTTATTTGTTGAATGTGAAGGAAATATTTTTTCCAGTTGTTCATTTATCCTGTAATTCTGATTATGGTTCCTTTTATCATTTACCATTTTTATAATTTATCAAATTTTAAAATGTCACAATGATGTCTATAGAATGGAGAGTATAAAGCCTTTAATGGCTGAGTTTTAAAATTTGGATTCGTAGAGTATTCAGATACTGAGAGAGAGAGGGAGGGAGGGAAAGAGGGAAGAAGAAAAGAGAGGATAAAGTTAAAAGGCTTATTTTTTTTTTCCTGTAAAGAAATCCATTGTGATCCGAGGACCCCTTCTCTCTAAGGGAACTATTGTTCTGATTCCAGATTTCAGCATGTACTTGCCTCCCAAAGGTTTCCCTGTTCTGAAGAGACTCATCCTAAGAGTTGTCTATCCACAGAAGGCAGCTTCACCCCATTCTTTCTCCTAGTCTTCTTTCCTACCTAGTCTTTTTTCTTTTTTTTTAAAATAAATTTATTTTATTTATTTATTTTTGGCTGCGTTGGGTCTTCGTTGCTGCACACGGGTCTTCTCTTGTTGCGGCGAGTGGGGGCTACTCTTCGTTGCGGTGCACGGGCTTCTCGTTACGGTGGCCTTTCTTGTTGCGGTGGCTTCTCTTGTTACGGAGCACGGGCTCTAGGTGCACCTGCTTCGGTAGTTGTGGCTCGTGGGCTCCAGAGTGCAGGCTCAGTAGTTGTGGCACACGGGCTTAGTTGCTCCATGGCATGTGGGGTCTTCCCGGACCAGGGCTCGAACCCTTGTCCCCTGCATCGGCGGGTGGATTCTTAACCACTGCGCCACCAGGGAAGCCCTCCTACCTAGTCTTTTAAGACCTAGTTGAAATGAAAATTCCATCTCTGTTTCCATACACTTCATTTTGACCTCTCAAAGGACCTGCTGCTTCCTGGCTTATGGCAGAAATACTTCGGCATATACCTAACCTTCCTTTTTAGACTGTGCTTGCGAGCAAAGACCCTCTTGTTCTGTCTTACTCATCTTTGAATTCTGCACTGTCTTCAGCAGTCACTGTACAGTAATTATTTATGAATAAGTAATTTACCAAACAGATCAGCTCTCATCCATTCCTTTTTCCTACACACTCTCCTGAGACCAGTATATTCTTCAAAAGAGGCGTCTGGAGCCTCTTTTGAGGAAGTCTAACACTGCATGTATTTTGCATAAATAAGGTGGAGGTATTGACTTGGAAACTGGTTGGAGTTTTGGGAAGAAAAAAGGGGAGAGAAGAAGGAATTCCAGAGCTAGCTAACATTGTCCTCGGGATATTCCCAATCTAAAACCCATCTAATCATGACCTTTGATTGCCCCAGGGCACCTGACAAGTGTTTTACTTTGAGTGAGATGGTGGAGGACAAATAGAAATGTCACGGTCTTTGCCCTTGTTTAGCATTCTCTAGTTTGAGATTTGTTTGGGAAAGGGGGTTGCCAAAATGCAGACATTACATAAATGACACTTTGTGTTATCCCTCATTCTGTTTTTACTTCCCATCCTCTCACTTCCTCTTCCTAAATGAAGCTGGTTGGGGCTTTTCAAAGCCGACTCTGTTGAGGTTATTGGGGCAACCATAGTTAGCTGTCCAGTGCCCAGATAGTCTCCACCTGAAACCTGCGTTCATTCTTCTGTTTGTGTATTCACTTGTTCATTTGGTTAGTCGTTCAGTGAAAAGTTGTTTAATCGGTATTAGATTAGTCTAGTTTTAAGTACATGAGATGACTCAGCTCCCACTCTCTTTCTATTAGAAAGCTGATGTATTAGTGGAAGTAGTGGATGGTAGGGATAAGACGGTTACTGAAAAACTCATCCTGGGGGCTGTCTTATAACCTCCAGGTGATTCAGCAGAAATAGTACTATCTCTGGCTCCATGACATACTTTCAGGATATAAGTAGAAATACTATGGTTCTTCTCTTAAGAGTCTAGAGTAACCTGATGTTTTAATTAGAGATGATTTCTGGAGAATGTGTTCCTGATACTTGGCACAATGTTTGGCACAAAGTAGGGGACCAAAAAATGTTTCTTGGGGGACAGATCAGTGGGTGAAGACTGGAGAAGAGAAGAAGTTACTTTGGGATATTGGGATAGGAGGGAAAATCTGACTGGGAATGGACATACAGGAGACTTCATCGTATATGGGTGGCTTGTTATATCATTCTTCAGACCTTGGAATGTCTGGAACATCAAAAAAAACTCATTCTATTCTCTCATCTGATTGATCTGTGTCTTTGCTGCTAAGTTCCAGCCTTAATGCTATGTTAGGAGCAGGGAGATGATTTAAGCTGTAGTGTTTGTAAAAAAACGTTTGCTTCAGTTCTTATCAGAGTTCTTTCCAGAAACAGAATGTATGTTATTTTACAGAATATACGTTATTTTTCAACACATGGGATGGAATTCAGGGTGGAAATTAAGGTATTCCCTAGAATATTCCGGTCCTGAGCTGAGTTTCATAGAAGTCTTGATGACCATTCCACATTGATGGGCTACAGGGGCACAGAAATAAAGATCTCAGGAGCACAGATCCATCCATTCATTCATTCTTTCCATCCTCCCTCCCTTCCTCCCTTTCCTTCTTTTGTTAAGGGGGAGGTAGGACCAGGCTGTGTAAGGACGGAGTATCGCTGAAAACCTGTAGACCCCTTTAATTTCTGTACCTTCACCTGAGGAGCTGAAGCTCTGTATTACTGTCTCTAGGAGACACCTTCCAGAAGAAGGAACTGTTGCATCTGTATGTGGACGTGACCACAGTGCGGAGAGTGTGCGTCCCCCAGCACAGTTTAAAGTGTTTGGGGTCTGTCACCTCTCCAGAGGTCAAAGGTGAGATAGACTTTTTGTTGGTATTGTTCCCTCCCCCTCTTTTTTACTCCCTTTCCTGTTATCTCAACTCCCAAACATCAGCTTTGATGTCTATTGTTGGGACTTCAAGAGGACTCTTAGCACATCGGCAGGTGTTGGTTTTAGTGAGCAGGTGACAGTCCCACATTCTTCTCGGGGAGAGGGGTGGGTCCCACCCATTCCTTCCCGTGCCCTTCCCCCGGGGACAGCCCCAGGCAACACTCATCAGAGGTGCAGCTGGGAGCAGGGGTCCCTGTATCTGATGGGGTGGTGGGTGCACATCAGGACTTTCTCCCATTATTTTTAAAGCCTGTCTGAAGGGATCTGTCTTCCTTCAGAGCTGGTTAAGAGAGGTTGTGTAACAGCTGCGTATTAATCAAAGACACTTCCACTGCCCCTTTACAGAAACACAACTGCTTTGGCTGTCCTCTGCTGACAGGCCGCTAATTTATCTTTCCCGGAGGAAGGGAGGGAGAAGGACAGAGAGGCAGGCGGGGGATGGCCACGCTGCCTCCCAGGGCCCACATGTGCGGTCACATGCTGCCCTTCACATGTGTGTTCAGAGCGGTGGGCCGCAGGCTGCATCCCCTCCCCGCCCTGCCCACGCAACACAGGATCACACCTACTGGGAAAATCCTGGTTTACATGGTCTTCTTTCTTTATTTGCCAGGAACGTTTTTACTTCCAACTCCCAGCTGGTGTATGTGAGTGTGTGTTTGCTGAAACTGGGGGCAGAAAGACCTAGAAGAAAGAAGTAAGAGTCTGCGTGTGTGTGTTTAAGTGTGTTTAATGGACATTCTAGGTGAAGTGAGGGGTGAGAGGGCCGTGAATACCTGGGAGCCACTGACCTGCAATGTACAGTCTTCCTTGTCAGCTTTGCTGAACTTCTCCTCATTCTCAGGTTGGAATCTGACCTTCTGTAACCCACAGCTCAGAAGATGGATTTTTGGATGTTTGGAAACCTCTCAGGGCCTCCTAAGTAGGTGATTGAGCATTGTGTGTGTGTGTGTGTGTGTGTGTGTGTGTGTGTGTGTGTGTGTGTTTAAAGCAGATCTCCACTGGAGAGTAGCTTTGAACTCACTTTATTCAATTCATCAAATATTTACTGAATACCTACTAGATGTGTTTGGCTCTGTTGGAGAGGTAATGGTGAGGCATAAGCCTTTTCCTAGCTGTTAATTTGGGGTTAAACCGAGTCCACAAATGGCTGTAATAGGAGATAGAGTAAAACACGTTCCCTAAGACAATTAGGAAATGCATTGGAAGCTCCAAGATGGGCATGGCTCCACGTGACTCATTCTTTCAACACGTATTTATTGAGTTCTGCTACATACCAGACAATGGGGATACAGGAGTCCAAAGACATGGTCCCTGTCTCTGAGAATCTGATCGGTTAGTAGGGGAGGTAAGTACATAGACACACCAATACATTAGAGCATAAACAAAAGTAATGAAACAAAGAACAAGGTATAGAGGGAATGGAGGCGAACGGTGATTGTGTTTTGGAAGGCACTGCAGATAAGACTTGGCGGAGAACGCGACGTCTGAGCAGGGTTTGGGAAGGCAAGAGGAAGATCGCTAGTTGGGCAAGAGGGAAGGGCATTCCAGGGAGAAGAAACAGCACGTCCAAAGGCCCAGGGGAGGAAGGAGCAGAGAACGGCAGGACACTGGGTCTCAAAGGAGCTTGACATGTGTGATGAGGTAGGTAGAGGTGGTGGTCAGAGGTGATGTGGAGACTGTCAGGAGGGCCGTGGCTTGCTCAGCGAAAGGATGTGAACTTTACTCTGTAAGTTTGGGGCAAGATGTTGAAAGCTTTTAATCAAGCGAGGGAAGTAATAGGAAATACATATTAGCAAGAGCCCTCCGAGTGTGGAATTGAGGATGAATAAGTGGGTGTGTTAGCTTGGAGTCAGGGACACCTCTTGGAAGCCTGGTGAGTGGCTTTGGTGAGAGGTAATGCAGGCTGAACTGTGGCAGCAGCGGGGCAGGTGGAGAGGGAAGGGTGCGTGGCCGGGCTAAGATGGGTAGGTCTTACTCATCGGGCAGGATTGTGAGGACGGAGTTGAGAGAGACCCCTGAGTTTTGGCTTGGATAACTGGTGAATGGTGGGAATATAAAAGAAGTTCTGGGTGGAAAAATAAGTTTATGTTTTGAACATGCTGTTGGAGGAGATCTTGGAAAAACCACATAGAGGTTGTCTTGTGTATTTGCAATGGGTCTTGAAGGAAAGATATTTTGATAAGCAGACGTTGTCTGTATACGAATTCGTGTTTATTGACTTGTGATGATACTTTAGAGTGCATAAGGATCAGAAGTATCTTAATTCCGTGGCAGAAAATAGTATTTTTGGAGTCCCCTGAATAATGAGAAACGTTTTCATCAAAGACCTTTATTGGTGTGTGTGCTGACATCTGGAGAGCAGAGATAGATATTTTCCTTAGGTCTGGATTCCAGAGCCATGGGCTCTTCCCTCGCTCCTAATTAATCCTTTGTAGTTAGTTACTGATGAAATCATGACTCTATGAAATGTTAATCCTTGGCTGTATAAACACAACCAACTTTATCACAGGACCCCAGGTGTGCGTCTGAAATTAGTGGATTCAATCTATTGCCTATTTGATGACTTTATAAAATCCACAGGATCTGTAGAAAACAGGCTAGAGTTTTGGGAAGATTTTATTATGATTATTTTGGTAGTCTCAAATAGTTCTCAAATGCATATCATGGAATCTTAGAACTTAGAGACCACACCGTCAACTCCTCTGAGGAATCTCAGGCCCCGAGAGATGAAGTGACCGGAACCTTGGCCTCCTGCTTCATAGTTCATTTCTTCTGTCTCACCCCAAGGAGAACCGGTCAAAGAGAATGTCTGGAGTGAGGAGTTAGGAAGAGAAGAGTATTTCTAATAAAAGCAGTGTGGGGCGTGTGGCTGTGATGTGTGTTCCAGCTCCTGTGGTTTTACTTGTCTCGGAGTAACGGATTCTGGGTTGGAGCAGCAAAAAAGAGGGGAGCACAGATCACTCAGACAGTGACTTGGAGTTCAGTTGGCCTTTCATGTTGACCTTTGTGATGAAGGATTCAGGGGGTCATGTGTGTGAGTGAATGAGTGACAGAGTGTGTGTAGGAGAGTGTGTGTGTGTGCGTACACAGGTTCACTCTCCACCCCCTTCCCCTCTGGGAAGCCTGGACTTGCCTATAGGATTTTCTAGGGAGGATTCCTCTAGAGACCTGCTAATTCAGCCTCTACTGTGTTTCTGAATGATGCGCAAATGCCTCTCCCCACGAAGCTAGAAAAAGAGAACTTTAGCAGTGCTGTGTGCGGGGACGGGGGCATGGCGCCACGGAGGTTTTGGGTTGGACAGTGTGATGGAAGGCTTCTGTCTGGTCCCACCTGGGTGTCTCCAGTGATGGGGGAGTGTGGGTTTCAACAGCAGCCGGAGCACCAGCTCTCCTCTAGTGAGTGCTCTGTCGTGTCATTCCTTGTGTGGGTGCTTTAAAAGCCAGACTTTATTTAATCCTCACGACAGTTTTGCAGTAAGTATCGTTACATCGGAGTACAGATAATAAAGTGAAGCTCAGAGTGCCTGGCCCGGTGACACACAGCTAGCAGGGATGGGGCTGGGACCTTGACCAACAGCCCAGCTTCCCCGATGCCACACCTGCTGCTAGTGAGGAAAGCCCTCATCGCCGGGGTTGCTCCCTCTGGAGTGAGAAGCTGCTCTCTTTACGGGAGGTGTTTCTTCAAAGAAGGATTACAGAGTCTTCTCTCACGATGACACAAAGGGCAGAGTCCTGTGGACAGAGCTGGAGTGTCTTGTCTGGAGGCAGTGGAATGAACCGGGTGGCTTCCTGGCTCCTTTCCAGGAGGGAAGTCGCTGAGAGGCCAGCAGAGTCCATCTCTACTTTCCCGGGGACCAGAGAGGCCGTTGGAGCCACCCCCAAGTCCCTCTGCCTCCAAGGTTCTCTCAGGACTCTGGGGGCAGAGCCAACACTTGCTAATGAGTAGGTACAAGGTATAGGGCCGCAGGCGGGGAGCAGGTGGTGAAGAGGCTGTCCCCTCCCACCAGACTTCCTTAGGGTCCCTACAGCTTCGTTCACCTTGAACTCCTTCTCCTTGTCCCCAGTGTCATACTGTCTCCTTTGCATCCATCCATTCTGTGTCTCATCCTTTAAAACTGAATTCTCCTTGTATCTCTAAGTTGCTATCCTCTGAAACAGGAGCAACTTTCCCTTCTAGCTTGTCGCATTTTCTTCAGTTCCTCTCCCTCTTGCTACCCACCACATACTCACCCCTGGAAACCACTGAGCTTGCATTCCTCTACATGCTTCCTCTGCATCTCTTTGATTGATTGATTTTTGGCTGTGTTGGGTCTTCGTTGTGGTGCGCGGGCTTCTCATTGCAGTGGCTTCTCTTGTTGCGGACCACGGGCTCTAGGTGCGCAGGCTTCAGTAGTTGTGGTGCGCAGGCTTCAGTAGTTGTGGCTCACGGGCTCTAGAGCGCAGGCTCAGTAGTTGTGGCGCACGGGCTTAGCTGCTCCGTGGCATGTGGGATCTTCCTGGACCAGGGCTCGAACCCGTGTCGCCTCCATTGGCAGGCGGATTCTTAACCACTGCACCACCAGGGAAGTCCCTGCATCTCTTTGGATGAGTTATTTCTTCAACTCGATCACAAACTCTAAAGGGTGGCAGTGTCATGGTAGAAGCCAAGTCAGGGCCTTCTCTGGGACCTGAGAAATTCTGTCAGAGTCTGTAGATTATGGTGATGGTGAATGGTCTGGAGTTGGGGTGAAGTGTGGGAATTGAACAATGAAGATGAGAAAGGGAAGGGCCAGCAGGGGCCCTAGGGTCCCTGTCTCCTCATCAGCCTTCATCTCTAAATCTTCTGCTCATCCTTCAGGACTCTTCTTTCCTCCTCCTGGGAACCCATGTAACCTCAACCCCTCCAAGATGGTGCCTCCTCTGCCGGGCCTCATCAGGGAGCCAATCTACACAGCCTAACGGTTGGAGGAAAACTAGACGGCCTCTCAGGGAAGCCCAGTTGCAGTTCTTGTGTCCTGTGACATCCTGCCTGAGAAACCTTAGGATTGTACAGAATCTTAGGTACTAAATGTTTTTCAGATCCCACTTTCCTGGTGAGGAGGCTTTTCCATTGACGCATAGGAAATGTTTAACAACTAATTCTGCAAGATGAAAAACACCTGATTTGTAGCATTTGCTAATTTCTGTGGTAGGAATACTCCCACCCTGGCTGATTTCAGGCTGCCAGTGTGGAGTCACTGGGAAGAGAGACGTAGTGGTGGGAGCTGGCCCCAGAAGACCACAGCTTTTGAATGCATTGATGTACTGGCAACCCTAGTCAACCTCCAGAATGAACTCTAATCCTTGGTTGGCTGCCAGTAAGATGGGGAGGGTAGTTCCTCACCAAATCAGAACGTGAAATTCATGGCTCTGTTCGTTGTCTTGTCTGTTCCCATGTCTGGTTCTTGATTCTGTCCAGCACCATGGATATTTAGCAAAGATACTGTGTACATTACTGCTATGAGTTGAATCCTTGTGTACATGATCTCATTTAATCGTTAAAATAATCCCATGAAATAGGGACTATTATTATCTCCATTTTACAGATGAGGAAACTGAGACATGGAATGGGTATCTTGCTCAAGGCTATATAGCCTCTAAAGTGGTAGAGCCTGAATTTGAAACCAAGACTGTCTGATCCCAGATTCCAAGCCTTCACCCAGTATATTATATTTCCAGTTTTATGGCGTTTCACAGATGTCTCCGGATTTGGGTCTACTCCCAAGGGAGGGTCCTCGAACACAACCTTATCTCCTGTTGGCAACTCTTTGCTTTGGACTGTCAAGATAGATTCTGAGACGTGCGGTGTCATGACCCCGTCTTTGGTCAGTTGGGTTGCAAGTTACTGGCTGTCCTCTAAGACACTTCCTGAACACCAAGACCACAGATTTCACTGAAGACTGAGATGGCTGCATTCTTCATAGACACTGGGTTTGCCTGTTCCAAAAATGGTGATTTCTATAGCAACCATTTATTCTAGCAGATGTGTGCCTGGTATGGTTGGCAGAGGGTGGGATCAGAAATGGAAACGGCCTTTTATTCTTCGTTTGCTGAATGCACACCCTGTATGTGAGGCACGTAAGAGGGGAAAATATGGCATCCTTAGAGTCTGTACAAGATCTGTGGCTGAGCAAAGAGGCAATTGTTGTTTAGGGCTGATTTTTGTCTGTAGTGTGAGTTGGGCCATATTTGTCTTCTGGTTCTTTACGGAGCATTTTTTGGGCAGATGTACCTGTTGGTTTCAGTTCAATGGATGTTTGTCACTTTGGTTTCTGTAGAATGTGGACATTTACTTTGGGGGTAGGGCAGTTAAATAAACATGTAGAAGACATTGCCTTGGCTCTTAAAGATCTCAATGTCTAGGTTCGTGTTTATTACTTAGGGCTTTTTTTGGTTGTAGGTTAAAAAAAAAAAGATTTGTGCTGGCTTAAAATAAACAAGACTCTTTGTTGTCATAAGACGGGAGTGTATCATGGCACCTAAGTGTACGGATACAGTCCACCTTTAAAGGCAAGTGAATAGAGCTGAAAAGTAGCTGTCAGAAACCCAGGCCGTCTTCTCTTTCTCTTTCTCATCCTCAGTTCAGCCTGTGCATCTAATTTCATTTTCATCTCTCTGCAGACCACAGGGTGAGTCTAAAAATTACCACCCCAAGACTCCCAGGTTTGCACGTAACAAGACTTAATTGAACTTCTCCTGTCTGTGTCCCAAATTCCAGAGAGGGAATCTGTTGATGCATCCTGCATAGGCGTCTGCCCTTGGCCACTCACTCACTGAAGGCTTTGTGGTGAGTGTCCTGTCTGAGTCTGCTTGGGCCACTATAACAAACTGCCACGGACTGGGGAGGGGCTTTGACAACAGTTAAGTTTCTCACAGTTCTGGAGGCTAGAAAGTCCAAGATCAAGGTCCAGCCAGCATGGTCAGGTTCTGGCAAAGGCCCTCTTCCTGGCTTTCAGGTGGCCCCCTCCTTGCTGTGTCCTCACATGGCAGAGAGAGAGAGGGAGAGGGAGAAGTGGGGGGAGAGAGAGAGAGGGAGGGAGAGAGAGGGAGGGAGAGAGGAAGGGAGGGAGATGAAGAAGGAGAGAGCAAGGGAGCTTTCTCTGTTGTTTCTTCTTCTTATAAGGGCACTAATCCTATTGGATGAGGGCCCCACCTGTATGACCTAGTTTAACATTAATTACCTCCTTAAGGCCCTGTCTCTAAACGCAGTCAAACTGGGGGCCAGAGCTTCAAATATGAGTTTGGGGGAGGAGGGTATAGTATCCAGTCATGTAGTATAACATGGCTCTCAGAATCTACCCTTGAGCCTTGTAGATTAGAAGGCGGCTTTATCAGGCCCCTCAGAAAGAGACCACTATAGATGGGAAGGCTGAACATGATGCTAAGATGACCCCAAATGCCAGATTAGAATCTGAACCTCTTGTCAATACACTGCATTTGGGATGGATGGCTCTGTGGTGTATATATATGCATGCATGGATGTTTGTGTGTGTATATACATATACACACATATACATCTGTATATAAAACTAGAGGGGACTCTTTGGAGAAGGAATGAAGGAATGTTTGAGGAAGGCTTTGCATCCCTGTCATCTGTTAACACACTGTGATGAGCTGCTCTCCATACTGGTTTACACATGGAGTTTGAAATTAAGTATAAATTCCCATTTCTCACACTCATGGGTTCTCTGTCCCTCAGAGGGGCGGTCAAGAAAGAGCTGGATTTACAATTTGCCAGTCTCTTAGCTCTGTGTTCCAGAGGAATTAAGGCCCTCTTATTGACAATGGCTTAACGTAGAGTTTTTAATAAAATAAGTGACGTGGGAGCACGCACTGCCGTCACCTGTGGCTAAACAGGTGTATGGGTGCCGGACCAGTGCAGGGCGCCTTTTGCAGCATTAGGCTCGCAGACCAGTGGGATCCATGCTTCTACAGAGACCAGATGATGAATGTATTTTTAAACTTGGAACCTATGAATCACTTATTATTTCTGAATTAGGAGTCAAAACATATGAATAATCTCAACAGGGTTTCAGCAGATGTATTTTGCCTTTAAGGTCGCTTAGCTTTGGGGAGATGGTTGGGGGTGATAGGGAGCAAGGTCCAGTTTGATTCTGTCTGTGACTCTGAGGAATCCACGTCATGTCTGCTCAATTTACCAGTCATGGGGAGTGTTACGCGAGGTACATCACCACGGGGTCAAGGTAACGCAGGGAAGCAAACAGCCTTCTTTATTTTTTAATACATCAGTGTCACCAGTGCTTACAGCAGAGTTGTGAGTAGGTGGGCTCTGGTAGCTGTGTGTTCACAGCTATGATGATTGAAGAGGCAGCCGCCTGCCACAGAGTTCTCAGGTTTGCCTCAGATGCTTCTCCCACCCTCCCTTCTCTCCCGGCATCTCTCCCCCAACCTCCTACCAAACAAGGTCCGGAACTGAGGTGTTCTGGAATGCCGCCCTTGCTAAGCTCTGGGATTAGGGCCCGTCGTTTGGAAAGGGGGACGGTGGGAGAGGAAAAAATACCCAAACGTTAACCCCTTGAGCCCATAGCACTGAGAGGCCTCACCGTTTCAGCCATGGGCAAATCAGCGTCTCTTGGCCACATCCCTGAAACCTGAGAGTCAAGCACCAGAAGGAGACAGTTAAGCCAAGCCAGGCTGATGAAAATCTCTCTGTCCTTAATGACTCTGCCGGGCACACCTGCTCCAGCCTCTCACTTGCTTTCATTGTCAGATGGACCCAGGTATTGAATGACCACCCAGTGCAGAGCGCAGCTCAAGGGGGCCGTGGAGGAGGGGGGTCATGAGCGAGAGGGAGGCCGTCTCTTGTCCTCAGGGAGCTTGCATGTGACTGGGGGCATGTTTAGGCTGACCGGGTGCTCAGGGAATGGCCGAGGCCGGGGGAACGGGAGTCACCAACCCTTAACTGACTATACCCTGCGCCAGGCACATACCCTAGACCCTCTCCCTCCCCGTCTGCCTGTTTTCCCTTAAAATTTTGCTGGAGTTTAAAAAAAAAGACAACGGGAACACACACACTCATTTTAAGAAATGAAGCAATACAGAGATATATAAAGAGTTAACAATATTGCTTATCCACCCTCCTCTAAGGCAACTAATGTGTATTTTATTTTTATGAAATAAGGTTTTTTTTTTTTGGGCCGCACCACACAGGGTGCGGGTCTTAGTTCCCCGACCTGGGGATCAAACCTGTGCCCCCTGCAGTGGAAGCGCGGAGTCCCAACCCCTGGACCGCCAGGGAAGGAAGACTTTCAAACCTACAGACAAGTTCCAAGAATAATACAGAGAACTCCCATATCACCTTTACCAATTTGGGGTTTACCAGTTTTTAACTTCGTGCCCCTGGGTTTCTTCCCTGATCTCATGGAACCGTGCAGCGGCCTTTGGTGGTTGAAGGTAGGTGGGATTACTCTTTTTAGACATGAGGAAGCCACGGCCCAAAGTTGTTGAGCAATGTCCCCAAGGTCGCATAGCTGTCAGATGGTGTGGCCAGGACTCCCACACCATTCCCCCGTGACATCACCCGTGTTTTAATCTTGGTCGTTCCTCCTAGTACTTCTTTTTCAATCAAGGCTGCTGAAAGTGCATCCACTTCGTTCTCAAGGAGGAGATGGTAGGAAAGGAAGAGGTGAAAGCCTGCGTCCCTTTGTCCTCCCCCAGACCAGTGACGTCCCCTCCCCCATTCTGGGTTTGGGTAGTGGGAGGGGTCCAGGGCACCTGCCGCTTGCTGCAGGAGTGGCTCCTTGCTCCAGACCCTTTGGCTTCGGACAGCTAGATGAGGTCTTTCAGGGTCAAACCCCCATCAAGGAAATTCACTCCACAAATGCATTTTTTTTCCCCATGAAGAGGCACCAGAGAACAAAACCAACAGAGTATCCCTTTCCATGGAGAGACGAATTTGCCATTGCCGTTTGGCTGGACCCAGGTTTACGCAAACTCTTGGGGCTGACCGTGTCCTCCTGTGTAAAAGGAGAAGACCGCAGTGTGCTGGTGTCCCACCTCCCGTCCCTGCTCCATGTGTCCTCCTGGATGGAAAGGTTGGACAGGCTGAACCCAGAGGTTCTGCCATTTTAAGGATCTCCTGTGAGCTCTGACTGGAATCCCTCCCTTCTGCCCAGACATGGGTGGTGCTTTTATCTAATACCAGCTCTGCCTCAGCTGGTCTTAAAACAAGGTGCATCCACTCCTCTGCATTGAAATATCTAGAAGGGAGTCTCAAAACAGGATCCTTGTGACCCTAGTCTCCCTAGTCCATTGACCATGCAGAGTTTTCCTGGCAGCTGCCCCTCTGGGCTCGTTCCTGCCTGTGGGGACAGGTCAGGTGATTGGGGACTCAGTTGGGTCCTTTGGGGTTGGTCCCAGGAAATCTGCCCACGAAGGAGCCAGACGGACAAGGTGGTGCGGCCCCTCACGTCTGATTCAGGGAGCTGAGCGTTATTGCTCAGAGTGGCCCTGGCTTTGTCTTTGTCAAGAGTGGGGTTGGGCCCCTGGGCTGCAGTACAGCAGGGGGGGTGAGAGCTGGGGTGGCAGGCAGACATTTTTGCCTCGTGAGGGAGGGTCTGAAAGCTTATTCCGTGGATACCGTCACAGACTCGGCTGAAGCTAGAGGCCTAGGTCACATGACCTGGGAGGGAGGCCACTCCTGGCCTGAGGACCCCGTGAGCGTCCTGTGCCTGTGAGGGGCCACCCTGGGCTCTCCACTTCCCAATCCACGGCAGAGTTACTGCTTCGCAAAACTATACTTATTTACTTTGCGACCAGCAGTGGTGTTCTCTGATGGTTCTGGGTGTGAGGGCTTCATCTCCCCCAGCGGGATAAGCCTCCTGAAGGCCAAGGCCTTGTCCTTTGTTCTTCACCTGGGGCAGACGCAGGGGGTGCTGGCTCCTGGACCCCACCTTGGGCCCTGCGGTTTGGACTCCCTGCCTCCTGGCTCCGGTTGCACGACGTTTTCTTGCCTGCCCCCTTCCCTGCACCCCTGCCCCTGGGAAACACACACCTTGGGGACTGCAGTGTCTTCCCAGGGTCAGGGCCTTCTCAGCACGAGGGGGATGTTATGTGCCCTCCCGGTGCAGCTCCTCTCATGAGAATCCCTGCCCTGGACGGTTCTTCTCCTCCACTGCAGCCCCATAGGTCAAGGGGTTCTCGGAGTGCCCCGTCGACCCACCTGTGTTGGAACCCCATGGGACGTGTGTTAAAATCTCTTGGCCCACAGGGATGGGCCGTAATCGGAACCCTGGAGTGGGAGTAGAAATCTGTATTAAATAAGTTCCCCAAATCGTTCTGATGTGCACTGAAGTTAGAGAACCACTGTAGTGGTCTGAAGCCCCCATGCCCCACCCCTGTAAACACACACACAGACACAGACAGACAGGCAGACAGACAGACCCATACACACCCTGTTAAGTGACTGCTTCTGCTGCTGAGACACCTCTGCCTTCCAGGTATGTGGCTGGGTGGGCGGGAGTGCCCCAGTACGGAGCCGGGTGGGTTCTTGATTAGGACCCATGTCAGGGGTTAGAGGAAGGAAGGGTTATCAGGGGGATATCAGAATGGGGTTCTCTGGGGCTGCTGGGGAGCCAGAAGGGCTCAAGGAGGGGGCTGTTCCATGGCTGCGGAAGCCTGAAGCTGCCACCCACGTGGCCAGCCCATGACCACACAGATCTCTGACTCTCTCATCAGGTGTCACGTGTGCCCGCTTGCAGTCCTGAAGCAGGGTTTGGGAAGGGTTATGTGATTAATCTCGTGCCCTGGAGAATGCAACTGAGCACGTGTCTTAGAATGGAGTTGCAGAATCCCGGTGCTGTCTCCCCTCGGACGGCTGAAGACTGGGTGCTGAGGGTGGGAAGACCTCCCTCGCTCTCCTTACCTCCCGCCAGTATCACGAGTGATGGGAGGCAAGTTAATAAAGATCGGACTGGAAGGACGCAGGGCTGGGACTCAGGCCTGCCTGGATCTAACTAAGCCTTTAGTGCTTACTTTTGATAGGACTTTGGACAATTTCTTTCCCTTTTTGGCAGCTTACTCTCCTGACCCCTTGTTCCTGCCCCGTCCGGCACCTTGCTTTTTTAGTTCAGTGTCCACGTCTACAGCAAAGAGTGAGAAATTTCTAGAGCTTCTTGGCTTCCTTAGGAAGGCTGAGGATCCCGAGGTGTTAGAGATTTGGAGGCGCGATGCTCCTGGGAGCTGCAGCGTGAGCTTGCCCTCATGCCTGCCCCTTGCCAGCCTCGACAGCCAGAAGCACCTCTTCGGGGGATTCCTCCCAGGCCGAGGCAGGGCTGTCAGCAACTTAGCCTGCTGTTGCTTTATCAGTGGGCAGCCTGGATGCCCACTGGGCAGACCCCCAGCTGCATCTGCAGAGGCCACGTGAGCGGTGGCTGAGCCATGGTTCTGGCGAAGGCGGATGCCATCCACATGGGTGCAGTGCGAAGGGTGAAGATTTCAGCCCCCGGACGCAGGCAGTCCTGGGTTTGAATCTCGACTCCCAACGCTTTTTTTTAGCTGTAGAGTCTTAGACAGGTTACTTAAACATCTGACCCTTAATTTTCTCGCCTACGAAACGGGAGGCGAATACAGCAACGAGCTGCTAGGGCATGTGATGTTACGAGGATTCGGTGAGGTGAAGCCGTGAAACCCTTCTTAGCACCTGGTCCGCGGTCAGCATGAAAAGAGGGTTAGCAGCAGGGTGTGTTCCCAAGACACTCGTGAGCTCGCAACCTGAAGCTTAGGTCCTCAAGGATAGCCAGCATCTGACTTGGGGTCTGGCTGTTGGAACCCTGGGCTGGCTTAGAAGGGGCCTGAGTTGGTGCAGTTTGCCTTCCCCGGAAGTGGGCACCCACCTGTCATCTTCCCCTGTGTGCCATTTGTCCTACCCAGGCTCCCTCCACCGGGGCCCTGGAGCAGCAAGGGGAGGGACATGATGACAGGACCCAGGGTGCGTCCAGGTGCCGAGAATCTGTCCAGCAGCCTTGACTTTTAGCCTGGGGTCTGGATGGGAGGGGGGGCGCTGCAGCCCCAAACCCGTTTGAAGCCCCATACGGTTCACTCTGCAGCTCTGGGACCACTTAACTTCTCTCTTCTTTACTTCGCTTTGAAAAGAGTCAGCAAAATCCTTGTTTCCATAAGCATTTTTCTGGCTGTAAAAAGCTGAAGCCCAAACCTGTTATTATAGCTGTTCATGCTATTTTAATCTGCTCTGTTTAGAGGTAAGAGGGTAGCAGTGACTCTGCAATTACCGAGTACATTTGATCCACGGCGCAGCTACCGGAGCCGGTGGAGAGCCCTCCGAGTGGGATGGTGCCATGTGTGGCAAATCACTTTCAAATTTACTAAAAATATGCCCCTCTGCAGCCATGCAGATATCATAATTTTCCTCCCTGAGGCTTATTGAAATTCCCGTTCGCTTCCTGCCATCCGCTCGCGCCCAGCACGTGTCCCGTGGCCCTCCTGCCTGTTCCCTTTCATTCTTTGTCTTGGCCCTCTTGGCCAGATTCTGTCTGGTCTCCCTTGCCCTCCGCCCCACCCCACCTGCATTTTCTTCCTCCCTCTTGATTTTCTGCTCACAACTATTTTCTATTCTACTGACTGGCACGCTAGTGAAACCATTTGCGTTTGCCATCGTCAGAAGAAAAATACTTAGCATTCTAAATCTATCAACTATTTCAAATTTAAACAAGCTGGCCCGGCGCTGCGCCTCCTCCATACAGTAATTGTTGCATCCCCAGGCTCCCTGTTCTATCTCTGTTCCTATTTCATTCACTTTTCTATTTGCAGCTGGTGCAGAATACGGGCTTCTCCCCCTCCCTCCCTCCCTCCTGCAGCCCGCTTTGTAGCCAGTGACCTTGGCTTTCCCGAGGGCTGTACTGTAAATGAAATGTGGCATCGCCACATGTATCTTGATAAAATATATCAGTGGATGAATTGCTTTTCATATTGATTTCCTCGGACGAGCGAGATGTGTGTGGAAATCGTGTGTCTTAGTGAGAGTCCTAGAGAGAGGCAGGATGCCGAAGGAAGGGCAGGCTTTGTTTTTCTCTCACTTAGGAAAAGTTTCTGCTTGTTAGCTTGGGAGAGAGGCCTCTTGGCTCTGTAAGCTCACCCTCTTTGTAGGAGGAAAAAGCAAATGTCACCAGGGCGTGGCCTGTCACCAGGGAGGGCCATGCCATCCCAGTGACTGCCTGGGGTCTTTGGGGCGAGCGTGCATCTGGATGACCCCCCAGCTACTTTGTTATTGGAGAGAGCTGAGAAACCGTCTAGCCCTACTGGGGGCCCAGCAGCGTGGAGGGTCATGGATGGGCAGATGTATTTGTATGTGATCTTTACACCCTCCCCCTGGCCACTTTCCACTTTCATGTGTCAGGTTAGTTGAGATGTGGCACTTTTGAATCCAGGACTGATGCTGTGGCCCAAGGGAGCTATGGGGTTGTGCTTGACCAGGTGTAATTCATGTGTCAGCATCAGTGCATGGGCGTGCATCGGTGTGTGTGCTTGCACGTACGTGCACATAAAGAGCTGTGTGAGCCTTGCGTTTGGGCTGGGTGTGAATGCAGATAGACAGCAGTCTCCAGGCTTGCGGTGGCTGTTATTAGCGATCTCTGGACAACGGAAAGGACAGTATCCAGCGAGGTGATCAAAACTTCATTTTCTCTCCTCTGCAATTGCCTTCCCAATTCCCTCTCCCAGCTGCTCCTAAATAAAATAGATGTGTTCAGCCCTCTATTCTATCCGAGAAGTGAGCTGATAGTTGAATCTTTTTATGAGGCTAAATAAGCCTAGCTTAAGGTGATAACTGTGTGTCCATGTATATGCTCATGTAATAAAACGCAGTGAACTGGAATATTTGGGGATGAAGCTATGGTAATTCATTACGTTTTCTGGCTAACTGAGGCTTAACTAGAAAATCCTTTTGGTTATAAGCTCTGTTGAAATGCTTTGCAAAACCAGAGCGGTACATTTTCCTTTGTAAGTACCAGGTAGTAAAGTAATTGAATCCTTCGACATTTCATGATCTTGCAGCATATGAGGGCTAGGTAGTCTTTGGTTATCATTTAAGATTGTACGTGTCGTATGGAAGGTGTAGAACTGGTTTGAATGAATGTGTACCCCGAGAAGGTGGTTCTCACCGGGGATAATTTTGTCTCCCAGGGCACATCCAGCAATGTATGGAGGCATTTTTTGTTGTTACGCTAAGGGAAGCTGTTACTGGTATGTAGTAGGTGGAAGCCACAGACACTTCTAAGCTCCCTACATGATCAGGACAATCCCTTTCCCCAGCCCCGCCCCACTACAAATAATTATTTGATCTAAAATGTCAATAGTCCTGAGATTGAGGAACGCCAATTTAGGATATATTTTTAAACATTTTTGTCCCCAAATTTTTACTTAATTCTTGCACACAAAATATTTTGTTTTCACGGGTCTGGCTTTTCCAAAGAATCAGGTGCTGGAAGTGTTCTGAATTATTGAAGCCTCTAATTCATTGACATTTATTGTTCCACAGAACAAATAGGGAAGCCTGCCAGTTTGCAGATAGGCAGGCCTGTCCCCAGATGGCCCGCCAGTGAATGCCCAGATTCATCGAATCATTTAGGACCATTAAAAACCATTAGGGCCACACTAGCTTTAGATTAAACTAAGCAGAATAAATAATCCCAGAGGGGGCTGTAGTTCACCCTTTTCTCTTTGTCTTTGCAACCCAAACTAAATTCCCAGAGACTTACCAGAACTTTCTGATGAGACACAGTTTATTCTAATTACTGCAGATCAGGGACAATCTGGGATTGGCATACTTAAAAGTACGTAGACACGTTCGTTGGTTTTGAGTGGCCCTGAGTGAGCCTCTGCAGTGTCTGTCTGGTTTGGGTTTGGTGGGTGTACCCAAGGGCAAATGGGGTGGGGATTTTACATACTCTGCCTCTTTGACTCTCTTTGAACGCATCATTGGAAGTCAGTGGATTCATATACTAAAAAGTCTTTTAAGCAAAATCTAACTGGTTTGGGGGAGTTAGGAAAGCTTTAGGGCCTCTCGTATTAGAGTAAAGGAAAAGCTTTTACTGTGAACTTAACCTCAAATGAAACTTCGGTGTCAAATGTTCTGGAACCATTACGTGTCATTTTATTAACCCATACCCTTTCTGTCTAGAACGCTGTAAGAGTCTAGTTAAATGAAGTCTGTGTGTCTGGTGAATGCGTGTGAGTGGTTTAAGAAAAGATGTTCAGTGCTTGGTTTAATGTGCAAATTACCAATCCACGGTGACCTCTGTCAGGGGTTCATTATTTCATATAAACTAAAAAGGAAAAAGCTGTCCCTGCAAGACACAGGGGGTGGAGTCATGCAGCTGAAGCATGGGGTCATCTCTCAAGTGGAATTTTAGAGATTTGCCTTACAGTGTTCATCAGAAGGGACGGCCGCAGGGAAAGAGGTCTGGAGGTAGAGTTAGGTGTCCAAGCGTCTTGGCCTGGTGATGCTGCATTCTGGCTGTGTGACCTTGGACAAGTTGCTTAACTTTCCTGAGGCTCATGAGGACAACAGCACCCATCCTGCCCTGTGCAGACTTATTTGGGGAATCAAAGGATGGGAAAGCACTCTGTAAATCGCAAATAGCTGAGTAAACATCAGGCACTTGGGACCTTGTTCCATCGTTAAGCAAGAGCAATGCCATTTGTAAACCGGGTTTTGAGTGCATCCCCAGCGTCGTTTGTGAGAGGAGTCCGGGCTTCTCTGCACGCACTCCTAAGGAGGTCGGGTACCACAGATCTCTCCATCTGCCGTTTTCTAGCTGAGATGCTAAATAGAGTCATGGGTGCACCTGGGGTCTTTCTCATTCCAGTGTAGCCTCTGAGGGGGGCTAGATGTGTCTCCCTTCCTCTCTCTCAGATGGAATTGTATTTATAGCCTGGTAGAAATACAATCAGAAGGTTCCTATAAAACTCTTATTACTGCAGCACAAAGTTACACACGCTTGAGGTTTCAGCTTCTTGGCTCTTCCATGTGGCAATGAATATTTTATGGGAAAGTGCAGCTACTCACAGGGCTGGTAACCTTCCAGATCTCTCCAAAATCAAAAGCGTTGCCTGTCCGTCTCTCTGCTCCTTTCTTCCCAAAATCCATCGCTGCTCTGCCTGGCTGAGGCTTCCGTGTTCTCTTGGTGAATGGGTCGATTTACGCAATGTGTGGGGTACACTTTCCGATCCTAATTAATGCCCTAAACCAGAGGAGCTGGCCACTCACCAGCTCTGCCCCACCCCTGCTGGCACTTCGCGGCTCTGGTCGGCCCTGGGGGAGGTGTGCTGGCGGGTTGCCCTCTGGGCTGTCAACTTGAAGGCCTCCATCTGCATTTCCTTCCATGCTGCCGAGTGCCCCGTAGCCACCAGAGGATGGGACCAGCCTCTCCAAAGTCTACTCTGATCTTGGAATTCAAAAAGGAATCGGTGAGTTTGAAGTCCAGCAGAACCCAAGAGCTCTTCCCTTTCAAGGCCTGAGCTTGGGGCTGGAGGCCTTGCCATGGGCAGCCATCAGGTTGATGAGATTTCCCTCTCGGGCCCTCTTACTGCGGGCCCTTCAGTGACCCCACGTGTAAGGCTGGAAAATGGGGCCTGGGTGGCCTTGGCCCTGGCTTGCTAGGTCCAGGCCTTTAAGTAGAAGAACGGGGTCTCCTGGCAGGTCAGCGTCCATGGAGATTGCTCCTCTGGCAGCCTGAGGCCATCCTGGCACAGGTGATCAGCTGGTTGACCTGATGGTCCTCAGACACGTGTCATGACTACAGCGGCATTGCAGACCAGCTTTATGGCCAGGTGACAGTGCCTCAGGTAGATAGCTCGCGGGGCCCTCCCCAGAGGCCCTCACAGGCTGGAAAAGTGCTTAGGTCTCCCGTGGGTGTGGGCAAAGCAGCCTGGGTCTTTTTTTTTTTTTTTTTTTGTGGCTTAGTTTTCCTTTTATTATTATTATTTTTTTTTACATCTTTATTGGAGTATAATTGCTTTACAATGGTGTGTTAGTTTCTGCTTTTTAACAAAGTGAATCAGTTATACATATGTTCCCATATCTCTTCCCGCTTGCGTCTCCCTCCCTCCTACCCTCCCTAGCCCACCCCTCCAGGTGGTCACAACAGCCTGGGTCTTTTGCCCGTTCCCAGGGCGCCCCAGCGTGAAGAGCATGGCGGGCTCAAGTGTAGCTTCTGAGACACAGGAGCAGAGCTGGCTGGGCATCACCACTGGCTCAGGACAGTTTTTTCGTAGCAGGGGTGGGTCTGTGAGAAATGCTTCCCATAATCTGCATAGGGACCCCACACTTCATTTAATGGGGCCCTGGGCATGCGACATTTCACTGTATCTGCCTTTTGCTCCGTGCCTGGTATTTGTCTTGGCGCCAGAGTAGGTCCAGGGAGAGAGTGATTTGCAAACCTCCAGCGACTTCGGTTTGTTCTCCCAACTCTGATTGTGTTACCGCCAAATAGAGCTGTATTTCCTCAGTACAGCTTTGTACTGGGTTTTCCTCTGTCCTCTTTTTCCCCTTCGTCTTTCCTTTTTTTGGTCTTTAGACCTTGGTGGCACAGGGTGGGCAGGGAGTAGAGGGCTTCTGGGCTTGTAGGCTCACAAGCTCAGCTGTGTCTTCAGTTGTGAAGGTGAAGAAAGGGTTATTTTGGGCTTCCCTGGTGGCGCGGTGGTTAAGAATCCGCCTGCCAATGCAGAGGACACGGGTTGGAGCCCTGGTCCGGGAAGATGCCACATGCCGCGGAGCAACTAAACCCGTGCGCCACAACTACTGAGCCCGCGCTCTAGACCCTGCGAGCCACAACTACTGAAGCCCGTGCATCTAGAGCCCGTGCTCCACAACAAGAGAAGCCACCGCAATGAGAAGTCTACGCACCGCAACAAAGAGTAGCCCCCGCTCACCGCAACTAGAGGAAGCCCACACACAGCAATGAAGACCTAACACAGCCAAAAATAAACAAATAAAATACATAATTTTTAAAAATATGGGTTATTTCTTACTTTTAGTAGTTTGGAGTGGGATCAGCAGATGGCTTTCTGGAGAAACTGAGCACAGCATTTTCTACCTGGGATCGGCCACACAGTGAGGACATTTAACACAAGTCAGCATTTAGGGTTCACCAGTTTGATGGGAGGGGTGGATATAGGCGAGGCTAGAAGAACTGAAATCCTCAAATGTTCTAAAAGCATCATTATTGGTCTTTACTCATATTTTGACTAGCCCTCCCCACCTGTGAAATAAACGATGAAGATGTATAAAAGAAATGTAACCAGAGAGAGAATAAAGAGGGAAAACTTTTACTAAGCGTCTGTTGTATAATAGACACTGCCTTGTGCTTTTAAATGAATACCTTTCAGGTTAATTCCAAAGCTAAAATTCAGCAGTTCCCTGGTTCTGGGATCTGGGTAATCCATAGATGGGATCCTTGGTCCAGGGATCAGATAACACACCAGTATTGAGCGTCTCATTCCATGTCTAGAGATGTTCCAGATACCATGGAAGATTCAAAGATGTATATGGTGTAATCCCATCTCTCAGGGGTTAAGGCCACACACCACACACACACATGTAGGTACACACACATGTGCATGCACAGAGGTAGACATATGTTAGAGCAGCTCTACATTCCAGTGCTCCAGGAATTCACAGGGCACTGTGTCCTGGGTCTCAAGAAGGTGACATGAGGCACTCTTTCTCCTTAGCAAAGCCTTATGGGCTGCCGTGATGGAAAGTCTGGGCACCAGCAGAAGGTTAGGACAGAAAAACTCTCTCCTCAGAATGTATGGTTGGGACTTCCCTGGTGGTCCAGTGGTTAAGACTTTGCCTTGCAATGCAGGGGGTGCAGATTTGATTCCCGGTTGGGGAACTAAGATCCCACATGCTTCGGGGCCAAAAAACCAAAGCATGAAACAGAAAGGATATTGTAGGAAATTCAGTAAAGACTTTAAAAATGGTCCACATCAAAAAATCTTTAAAAATCAAAAATAAAGATGTATGGTTAATGAATGTGGTAGGCAGAATAGTGCTTCCGCACTCCCCAAGACCTAAGATGTCTGTGTCCTAATCCCTGGAACCTGTGAAGATGTTACTGGCAGAAGGGAATTAAGGTTGTTAATCAACTGACTTTGAGACAGAGAAGTATCTGGGATGATCCAGGTGGGTCCAGTGTAATCACAAAGTTCTTTAGATGTGGAAAAGGGAGACAGAAGAGTTAGTGTCAGAGTCAGAAAAGGAGACATGAGGGTGGAAGCAGAGAACCAGAGAGACGGCTGCCTGGGAGAAACTCTGCCTGGTGTTGCTGGCTTTGAAGATGGAGGAAGGGACCACGGGCCAAGGAATGAGGGCAGCCTCTACACGCTGAAAAAGGTGAGGGCACAGATTCTTCCCTAGACCCTCCAGAAGGAACACGGGCCTGCCCACACCTTGATTTTAGCCCAATGAGACCCACTTTGAACTTCCTGCCTACAGAACTGTGAGATAATGTATATGTTTTGTTTTAAGCTGCTAACTTGGTGGTAATTTGTTATAGCAGCAAAAGGAAACTAATACAGCAAGGTGGAAGAAATTGGAATGGCTGGTCCTCAGGGGAAGGGGGACCAGTGGTCTTCGTTTTACTGTTCTCAGGAGGTCCTGCAACACGAAGTGATTTTTTTTTTCATCCCTCCCCAGAAAGCCAAGCAGGACCGACCCTTATCCTTCCCAGCTTCTTGTGCAGCTCAAAGCAAAACAACCCTGCCCTTCCCTGTACCTCACTTCCTTCTGTGGGATGGCTCCTCTCTTCCCGGCAGTGCTGTGAATTCACTTTGTGGGTACAGATTCTCAAAGAGGGACTCCAGCTAAAGATGGAAGAGGGTTGCGTGGAATTCGGTTGAAGTTTTTCTGCCTTGAGGGACAGGCTCGGACCCTGGCCGGTGTGGTGTCTGGGTTCCAATGTCATTCTCCACCTTCCTTTGCTCAGGTTCTTCTTTTAACTTGTCTTCCTTGTGTGAAAACCTGGGGGAAGTTTTTAAAATAAGTAAGTTCTCCCAGGAAGGACTAAAAATAGCATTAGTTTTCAAGTCTTGGCATTTAATGTAGGTTCTTTACTGCTGTTTGGAGGGTAAGGTGCTCTGTGTAGGGCCACCCAAGAGTAGCTGTGGAAATGAGGTCTTGTCGCCATAAAGGAGAGGGCTGTGAGTTCATTGATCACAGATCTGTCCATAGGCTGTCAGAGTCAGGAGGAATGTCCTCATTTTACAGATGGGGAAACTGAGGCTTAGGGAGCTTACATGGTCCATGGAAGAGCTTGCAAGTTTGTGACCGTCTGAGAGCTTTTCCCCTTGCTAGCTCCGCTAGCATTGCCAGTTTGCAGGCTGTGGGCGAATTGTGGGGGTGACAGAGATCGGTTTTCCAGTGTCGCCCCCAAGAGATGAATGAAAGTAATCAGATAGAATATTGCCTGCCAAAGCGTTTGGTTTGGGAGGTTTTACCCTCTATCGTGGAACCTGAGAATAATGTTTATTGAGGATGACTTTATCTTGGGTGTTTCGGTTTTATTTTTAAGATTCAGGTGTAGGTTTAAGTGAAGGGCGTCACCCTCCTTGAAGGTCGTATCATGTTGTCTCTGGAGTTTATGACTTAGCTCTTTTCGCTGGGTAACGTGTCTGTACTTTCTCTTATTATCCTATTCTTCTGCCTCCCAGATCTCCACAATCATCCCACGTTCTTTGTGACATTTCTTTTTCTGGAAGTCTTTAAAAATATTCTAGGTTTTTTGTCTGTAATGCTTGAGTACCTTTATTCCTGGATACAGAGAAGGCCCAAGGACCTCCCAGGCTCTCTAAGTCCTCTGATTCTTAGAAGGTTAAACTATTACAGAAACTGCATCTGTGTCTTCTCTTATTTCCTGCAGGCAGGGGTGACCTTTGGGGGTTACATTGTTCAGATCAACCATTATCTCCCATTTGAAGTCTGCTACTCTCATCTCTCTACCAAAAGAGGAACTAAACCTCATTGTCGTGGTTAAGGTCATAGCCGACAGCCAGCTAAAGAAGTCAATGCTCCCCACTCACACTGCTCCCCCACTCCCCAGCTCTCCCATCCTCTCTAAGATGCGAGTGTCTTGGGAAAGAAAGGGAGTAGAGGGTAAACAAGAAAGATGAAAAGGCTTCCTGTGGTCCTTTCCATCTCTCAGCCTCACTGGAGAAGGAACTTGGCTGGGTATAGTAAAGTGACATGATGTGGATGTTCAGATGGCAATTAAGTGTTTATTTGACCAGATCCGAGGATTTCCAAGCACCTCCAGATCCTTCCAGCCTGTTTGCAGTGACAGGCCTGGAGGCTTCCAGCAAGACGATTAGGGCGTGAATTAGATTGTGTCTTCTGGAAGGGAGCTGAAGTTCCTCGCCCACTCTGTTATGGTTTATTTCATTAAGGTTGACCATGTCCTTCTCTCTGGGCAGAGAGGATGAAGATGGGTTCCATGGAGAAGAAAATGAAGCAATGGCAATGGAGAATGACTCCATCGATGGTAGGAGGCTTTCTGAGACCCTGATGGAGTCTTCCTCCTCCCCCCAGTGAATGGTGCAGAGTTGGGGGAAGACCCTACCGGGCTGTTTTGAGCGCATCACCCCCTTCTGGTGATGAGTGCGGTGAGCCCTGTGCTTTGCACATGAGTGGTGCACAGGGGACAGCTCAGGTGAGCCCTGCTCTCCTGGTTGGCTCACACAGAAGGCAGCAAGCGAGGAGTGGCTTGTGGGGCCCTTGGGAGGAGCCTGTCAGGAACCAGGATGAAAGGGTGCCCAGGAGCGGTTGACAGTCCCACCTACAAGTCCTCTGTTCCCAATCTGGAAAGAAAAGCAGGTAGCAGGGAGAGGAGGAGGCAATTCTTAGGGTCGGGATGGGGTTTAACCCTGGGAGCTGCCCTTTCAGAGCATAACAGCCCATGTGACTGAAGAGTGGGTAGGGTTAGTATCCCCAGCTTGACAAACCACAGAATTTGGAGCCAGGAGAGGATGTAAGAGCCAAGGGAGGGATGCCTGGAGGTTTAGAAATGGGTGCGGTATTTCTGGATAGCAATAAACCTTAGAGAGGGTGCTCTCTTCAGCTTTGTTGTTTGGAGCCTATATGCAAAACTTGTAGCACCCTTCATCTAGCCTTCAGCCTTGCATCTCCCCTGTGTTGTTAGCTTTTTACATGCTTATGTCTTGCGTTCTCTACTAAGTTTTAAGGTCCTTGAAGGTACAGCCTATGTATTACATTTCTTTGAACCTTTCCACAGGGGCTAACAGCATGCCTTGCATTTAGTAAGCAATAACTATCTCAACTTTGAGTGAATGGGACTACTGCTCCCTGTTCCCTTCCTCTTAGGGGAGCTACTTACTCATATTCCCATGGTCTCACTCATCACCTGTCCCCCAGCTAGCTTTCTGTCTCAAAAAGAGGCTGATGCTAGCCTCTTCCTCCTCCAGAGGTGCTTTGGTGCGGATTTGTAAGATGAAAATCATGGGATGTGAATGGCAGCCTTAGAACAGAGGGGTCCCTGGAGCCACACTTCTGAAACCTGACGGAGACCCTTCTCCAGGGTGTCCCTGTTGATTCGTGGATTTCCCAGCTCATTGGTCAAGCTGATTCTCTGTCCTGAAAGGGAAAGGGGGTCCGCCTGTAATTCCCTGGAATCTCCAGTTATTATTTTTACCGTCCTTCCTTCCTTCCTGTTCCTCCCCAAACTCCTTCATTTGCCAGCTCTGCCAGCGTGTTCAGTGTGATTGTTTCAGCTTTATTTGGAAACTGGAAGCCTCATTTTACTATAATAGTTCCTTAATGATTTTCTAAATGAAACTTGCATACTTCCTCTGCTCCACCACTTCTCAGATATTAAACAAATATCTCCAAGAGGTTTTCTTTTCTTTTTTTACCTTTTTTCTCAGAGACCAGCTGCTTGCTCAGCCACATGGTGAGAGATGGGGCGTGTTGTGGGGACGTGCCCGCTTGTGCACGTGTGTGTAGTAGGTGATTCTTAGGGAGGGTGTGGTTTCTGCCCAGTGTTTTCTTGTCTTGCTGGCATCCAGCTCGGGAGCAAGACAGAGCACCCTGGCAAGTGACCAAAACAGAGTGTGTGGCAGGAAGGTCCCGTCGCCCAGATATTCCTGTGAGGATCCACTTGTCCGTGAAGGGGAGGCTGTGCAGGAGGTCGGAGAGCAAGTGTCTGGCCAGTCTCCAAGGCCAGATGTTCTTTAGTGCCATGTGTCATGATAGGAGGGCTTCTAGGATACGTCAGACCTCTGCTGTTGAACCACCGTCATCCTGTGTTCCCCCCCTACCCCGTCAGGGGCCCGCAATGGCGCCCTCTGTGTCTTCTTTCCAACCTCACCTTGCCCCCCAGTAGCTTTCTTACCTAAATTCTCCCGTGCTACTCAACAGCACTCACTCAGCCCCCGCTCGCCTGTCTCCCAGTTGGCTGCCCTTCGCTCAGGAATGATGTGATTCTTGTGTCTGCTTTGCCCTCATCTGAAGTGCCTCTCCTCTTCTCTGCCTGCTACACCCTTGTTACCTTCTGGGCGCAGCCTGGAGCCCACTGCTCGGGGGGCCCTTGAGTTTTTGATTCCCACTGACTCTGCGTGTGGTGATTTCAGTCAGGACCTGACATCTAAGCATGGGAATAAGAACTGGTTTATATTAGTCTGTGTATTGTCTTCTCTCTTCAGCTAGACGGCAAGCTCTAGGGAGGCAGGTGGTGTCCTGTGCTTTTGTTGTATCTTTCACTGTGCCAATACCTGATTGATTCTCAACCTGTCTGGGCTGGTGAGAGAGAAAGGGGACTTGGATATTTTGGCCCCCCACCATACTGAGTTGGTAACCAGCTCAAGATGACTGAGAGAAAGAAGTGACACAGTGTAGCTCCTCCACTGCATGTTCTTGTTGCCATTTGCGCTCTCATCAGTAGATGGCGGTCTGTTTGATTGGATGGACATTGGATGGTCTTTGGAAATGTCCTCATTCTCAGTGCAGAATTAGGGCACTTCTTTCTGTCCCTCTCCTTCCATGGTCCCTGCCCACACTGAGCCTTCCACTCCTAGCCAGCTCCGTTATTTGTTTCAGGGAGGGTTTGGGTGGCGGGTCAGTGACTGCAGTGCTGAGATCAAAGTCAGCCTCTTTCATAGGACTCCGCACAATCCAGCCCTCGCTACGACCTCTGCAACCCACTTCCTCACCTGACTCCTCTGGGTAGGCCAGCCAGACTCCCAGAGGCTGGTCCAGCATTGACTTGGCAAGTTTTGGCTCATGTGATGCCACCAACCATCACATGGAACTTTCTCCCTTATCTGAGGCCTTTCCATTCTTAATATTCCCCAACGTGGGTAGATAGAGCTTCAGAGCTTACAAAGGCCCTGAAAGGACCAGCTCTATCTCACCACGCCCTCAAGCCATCTCTCGCCACACCACCCACCGCTTAGCTGCTCCTCTTCTGCACACCTGCAACATGGATTAGTTGTTGGCATTTTGGCACATAACCACGTCTTGCTTTGGGGATTCTTTCTCTGTCTTTTTCTCACCAGCTTTGTGATGAACCAACCAGAGGACCAGGGTCTATCTTTCTTCTTCTTCAGCCTTATATTAGCTAACACTTACTTAACACATTATATTCTCAGCCCTGTGCTGGGTCTTTTACATGCACAATCTCATTTTTCTGTCCTCTGGGGTCATGATATCCAAGGCTGAGATAACCGAGGCTTAGAGAATCCCAGCATCTTAAAGCTAGTAAGCCGTGGACCTGGAATTTACGATGAGGGCTGGTGACAGAGTCTGAGTTTTGTTTTTGTTTCTTTTGAATTTATTTTATTTATTTATTTATGGCTGCATTGGGTCTTCATTGCTGCACGCGTGCTTTCTCTGGTTGCGGCGAGCAGGGGTTACTATTCGTTGCGGTGTGCGGGCTTCTCGTTGCGGTGGCTTCTCTTGTTGCGGAGCACGGGCTCTAGGCGCGCGGGCTTCAGTAGTTGTGGCTCGCGGCCTCTAGAGCGCAGGTTCAGTAGTTGTGGCGCGTGGACTTAGTTGCTCCGCGACATGTGGGATCTTCCCCGACCAGGGCTCGAACCCACGTCCCCTGGATGGGCAGGCGGATTCTTAACCACTGCACCACCCGGGAAGTCCCTGAGTTTTTAAACTGTTTGCTCTGCCAACTAGAAATCTATCAGGCTCTGCCACTTACCAACTTGATGACCTCGGACAAGTTGTTTACTTCCTTATGCCTCAGTTTCCTCCTGGCAAAACAGAAATAAAAACAATACCTGCCCAGTAGAGCTGTTCTGAGAATTGGATGAGATAGTGCCTGAAAATGCACAGAATAGTGCCGGGAACATAGTAAGTGTTCAAATATGTCTTGTACACCATTCTTCGAATTCTTCTTCATTATCAGCCTCATCTTAATACTGCTGTTTGCACCACAATATCATCTCCGGGGTCTCAGGTATCATCTTAGCACCTAAGATAAGGTTATGTACGTGGCTTTTGCTCAGAACATGCTTGGTTAATGAATGAGAAGGCACTTGGGTTTCCAGAGGTGACTTGGTGGGAAGTACTCGGTATGATGCTGTCTGCACGGCAGGTACTGATCACGAGGCTGTCTTTCCTAGCGTGCAGCCTT
>NW_020173774.1:218056-273941 GCF_003031525.2 Neophocaena asiaeorientalis asiaeorientalis
TTCCTGTAGCCTAAAACCTTTTTTTCCTTCCCACCCCTTTCTCCAGTAGCCCTGAGCCCTGCCAAGTCTGTGCACGAGCCTTGAAATGACAAAGTACCCTTTAGTTAATTGCACGACGGGTTGCCTAGAGTTAAAAGTTCTGATTTATATGACTATAGCTCTAACTGCTCAATAACACAGGCCTGTAATCTACTTTCATTTCAAACAGAACGGTGATTTATAGGACAGCATGCCGCTTTAGCTCAGAAATGAGGTGTTCAACATATGCTCTGTTGACATAAATTTGGAATTTATCGCTGTTGTCAAAACTGCCTGTTGGACAAAGGTGGGTGTTAAGGCAATAAATGGCCCCGAATAGCTCGCTGTCACATTCCCTAACCATTGTATTCAGTCCATTTGAGGGAAAATATAGATTCTTAAAAGCAATCAAATGTCCAAAATCCATGCATCTTGTTTTGAAGGGTGAGAAGGGAGGATGCTGGGAGGATGGCCGGGTGCGGGGGCTTGTAGAGGGGCGGGGATGGGTCAGGGATGTTGTCGAGGAGAATGATTTTCATGAAGTTATGGCCCATTTTTAAAAGATCCCACTTTGCTTCCTCTCCCCCATCCCCATTAGGAGGTGGACTTTCTCATTTACAGGGAAGGGGAGGAAAATGAAAGCTCATTAAATAAAAGTAGTAAAGGACATTTTTATGTGTGAGCTTAAAGGCGGCAATGTCAGGGAGGAGTTAGCAAGTGGGACCGGGAGGGAGGAGAGTACAATTTTGCTTATGGGGAAATAAGGCCGCCAGCTCGCGTCGGCGTCGGCTTCTCTGCCACCCCGGCGAGCACAGGCTTGCTTCCACCTTCCTTCCGTGGGCTCTCAGGCTCTCGTGGGCCACGTGACCTCTCGACTGCCTGATGAGGGTTAAGAAGAGTTAGTTGGGTACCAGGCTCTGCACGATATATTGTATGCACCCCATCCTGGTCCTGCTTCTTTATCACCCACAGGATGGCCAAGACGCTTCCACCCACTCACCCATTCCCCAGAACATGTCCTGAGCGTCCACTGATCCAGGCCCTTTGCGAGGCTGGAGACTACAGAGAAGTGAGGCTGAGTCTGTGTTCGGGTAGTTTTCCATGTAGTTGGAGAGTCAGGCAAGCAAGCAGATGCGCTCCAGCGCTATTGGTACAACAGTAGACGCACACGCAAAGGATGGGGTAAAATGGAGGCCTGATCAGCTTTGGGAGTGGAGGGACCATGGAGGCTCCCTAGGGGTGAGAGGTTAGCTCTCCTGCCTGGTGAAATGTCCCTTTGTGACTATGAGATCCCGCAGGGAGAATGCAGGAAAAACAAACAAACAAACAAACCCTAGCGATAGGCTTTTTAAAAAAGATGTGCGGTGTTGTGGTCAGGTGATCGCCAACGTGTGTCGGTGTGGGTTTTCTGTGCTGTGTATTATAAAAGTGAGGCCAGGGTCCCTGTGCATCAAGGCTGCCACCTCCATTGTAATGTGCTTCAGCTCCACACCGTGGACTGGTCACCGCATCCCCTGAGCGCAGGCAGGTAGCGTGGAGGATTTAGCGAATGTGGTCAGAGTCAAGGTTAAGAATCTCTCTCTTTTCTCCATCCTCTGTTTTCAGATAACATAGCTTGTGGTCTGTGGTCCTAAGTGTGTGTGTCTCTGGGAGATGGAAAGTATGAGCATATCCAGAGAGGTGGCTGTGCGTGGTGGCTGTCAGCTGGGTCCAGAGTCCCAGGTTTCATGCATTTCCTGCACGCCTGGCTTGGCAGGCTTACAAGGTAGGAGCTGGAGGAAGGGGCAAGCTGCCTGGTACTTCTCCCTGTGAAAACAAGGCCCAGCAGGGGGAGAGGATGCATATTTGTTGCTTTTATTTTATTTCTCCTTTTATCTCCACGCCCACACGCTTGGAGCATCTCGGCGTTGATAAATGTGTACTCTCACACACGTGCACACCGTCCGCCTTTCTTTCTCTTGCCCGCGTGTGTGACACACACACGCACACACCCCCACGCAGTCCTGCGCACACCCGACGTGGACACCATTGTAAGTAAGCCTCCTCTGTGTGGCTCACCCTCCCTTTGCCACCAACCCCTGTCCTTTTCACACAAAGCTCCCCGTTGGGAAAACTCATAATTTTTACACCACACAGCCTTGACTAGCCATTGCTGGAATTACTGTCTCTTTGAAGTGCTTTCTGCTGGGGCATTTACAGGCCGTTTTAATTACCTGCAGCTTGCAAGGGGCCTTGCTCTGTCCCAGCCTTTGTTTGTTTGTTCTTTGCAAGGAGTCTGTGCAGAAAGAATACGCTGCCTTCTTTTACAGAGAAAGAAAAGGGGAGAAAAGGAAGTTTGAGGAGCTCTTCACAAAGCTTCTTCCCCCAGCTTTGGGACACCCCGCCCCCTCAAACAAGCGCAGGAAGAGAGGCCAGACTTGATCTTGGCTCGCCTGGGCTCTCAGCTCCGCGGGTCCCTCTCCTAGGGTTTGCCTGGGATAGTTTTGTTTGTGTGTGTTGATTTTAAGTATTATTAAGTGTATTTTCAAACTTCCCGTCATAGACAAGCAGGGCTGTCAAATAAAGCTGCTCTCACTGCTGACCAAATCAAAGTCAGCTGCAGCTGAGCTGGGATCCTGTTCATATTTTTTCAACTAAATTTGTTTAAGGCATGTGTGTTATTAAATTATTGAGTCTGGACATGGGGGTTGAAATCATTTGCGAAGGTAGAACGCACTTTGAGCTGTCTGAGGTTTTATTTTCCTTGTCTTCATTTTTTATTGGATTCTGTCTCTCTAGAATGAACTAAATATAAATAGCCTTCTTTGGGGTTTCTGTTGAACACGAGCGGGGCACGTCACGTCTGCAGATGAATCGCTTACCACAGGAGCCTTGGAAATGTATCCCATTCTCTGCAGGCTTTTAGAGCAGAAGGAATCTTCATTTATTCATTTAGCCCAAAAATGTACTGAGAAATCGGAAACCTCATACATTGTTGATGGGAATGTAAAATGGTACAGCTGCCTTGGAAAGGAGTCTGGCGGGTCCTCAGAAGGTTACACATAGAGGTACCAGCAATTCTACTCCTAGGTGTATACCCAGGAGAATTGAAAGCAGATGTCCACAGATAACTTGGACGTGTACATACATGTTCATAGCCAAAGCATACTAATGCTTCAAAAGGTGGAAGCAACCAGAAGTCCATTGACTGATGAATGGATAAATTAGATGTGGTATGTATACATACAATGGAATAGAAAGGAATGAAGTACACTGATACATGCTGCAAAGTGGATGAACCTTGAAAACATTATGCTAAGAGAAAGAAGCCAGACACAGAAGTCTTCTTGTATGATTCCACTTCATGAATGTTCAGTAGAGGCAAATGCACTGAGAAGATAGATTAATGGTTGCCAGAGACTGGGGGATAGGAGAGTGGGGAATGACTGCTAATAGGTAGGGGGTTTCTTTCTGGGGTGATGGAAATGTTCTGGAGTTAGATAATGGTGATGGTTGCACAGCTCTGTGAATACACTAAAAACCATCGAAAGGTACACTCTGAAAAGGTGAATTTTATGGTATGTAGATAATCTCAATAAAGCTGTTATTTTAGAAAATGTTTTGAATGCCTACTCTGTACCAGGCACTGTACCAGACTCTGAGGCTACAGCAGATGCCTTCTGCCTTCATGTAGCTTAAAGTCTAGTGGAGATAAAGAATAGTAGCAAAAACCCAATATATACCTGTCAATTGTGTTAAGGAAATGTGCTATAAAGGAAATCAGTCGAGTATAATGATGGAGAATAATGCTGATATAGGACCTACCCAGATGGACTGCAGCTCAAGTGTAGTCTTACTTTCCCAGAACCGGGCACACAGTAGGTGCTTAACAGATACTAAACAGCAGTAGGGGGTGAGGCTGTGTGCCTTCCCTGCGGTCATCCCGGTAGGAGGTGATGAAGATCCTTTGAGATCCAGCCTGCCGTGGGCTCTGGGTGCCGTCATTGGGCTCACCCGTGTTCTTAGTCGCTCCTCTGTTCCTGCTTCTTTCTGATTTGGGTCCTGCGAATCCTGGGTGTGCTCTCAGTGTCTCCTCTCTTGCTGATTGTTTTCCGGTGCCTTTATTGGGAGGCAGTGAGGGGATGTTATGGGTGGGGTGGGTGTTCTTTCAGGTGGGCAAGTGTGAATGTGGATCTGGAGGTGAGAAGTCTGGAGACTTCCGTCTTCTTCACGGGAAGGTAAGTCACTCAGCCTCATCTACAAAATGGGGACTGTACTCCCTTCTTCCCCAGACATGAGGCAGTTGAGATGATCCTCAGCAAACCCTTTCAGAGTCAGACGTGATATATCAATGCACTAGCCTTATTATTATGAAACCTTCATTGACTAGATTTTTTTTTTTTTTTTTTGCATTTCTCTAGAAGAAAAAAAGAACCAGCAAAGAAGTGGCTGTCTGGTGGGGTTTTGCCTTTTTCCTTTAATAAAATGACAGTGACTTTCACAATGTGATTGGATGTCCTTACAGGTTCATCAGTGTATCCTCTTATCTCGTGTTCATAACTGATGCCCCGAATGATGGCTCTAAAGCTCAGAATCCTCATAGAAAAGTAGTTCAATTTTCAGTGTGCTAAAGCAGAAAGAACGAGGCAATATACATTAAGAAGATTTTCAGAAGGGTTTAATTCCGCAGGATCTTTCTTCTTAGGTCCTTAATAAACCTCAGTTATTTTCAGTAGTCTCTGAGGATCCAAGGCTGGTCTGTGGGATTTGAAGGTAGCGTTTTGGCTGCTTGGCTAAAGGGAGAACATGTCAAAATGAGCCTAGATAACTAGGAGACGATGTTTCCTGCCCACACCCAGGCAAAACAGGAAGATTAAGGAGGAATCTATAACTTTTTCAAAGGGTTTTCCCAGAAATTGGCTATCTGTGCTGGTTGAAAGCCTCATATGGGAGAGAGAGAGAATGCAAAAATGCTGTTCCTCCGTAACCATAGTTCAATTCCCTTATAGGGCCTTTTAGGATCTGGAGAGAATATTTTGGATTTATTTTTGTTTACCTTGGGCTGACATCATCAAGCATGCACCATGGTGCCCTGTTTGGGGTTTGGAAAAAGCTCTGAGAAGCTATAAATCTTAAGGCATTTTACTTCTTTTCCTCTTCCCTTTTCTAAAAGCACAACTTTTCTGGTTTCTTTAAAAAAAAAAAAAAGAAGAAAGAAACTACAAAAGTGTGTATTGATCCCTTTCCCTCAGATCTTAACCGGCCAGGCCGTAATACCTTGCTTACATCTGCCAGGTTTTTGTGCAGTTTTGCAACATCTCCTTAATCCAGTGAGCATAAATAGAACATTTCAATCATATTTGGCTACTAGGAACTTCGCAGATAAGCACGCTAAGACCTTGTTGAAAGAGACAGTATGAGATTGTGTGTGATAAGATCATCCTATAGCCTGGTGCATAAATGAAAAACTTTTGTTCTTGGTGAAATTTGTTGTTAGAGATATTTCAAATAAACGACTTAGGAGAACTGGGTATTTTAAAACAAAGGGCCGGTGACATAAGAGCCCGAAGCCCAGGCCTCCTGGTACCCGGCAGCCACGGAGATCCTTCTCTGAGCAGTTGCCGTGGGGAGATTAGCATGGCCCTTTGTCATTTTTGACGTTGTATTTTAACACTCTCGGGCAGCCTTATCTGAAAGCACTGTACTTGGTGTGGTTATGGCCGCGGAATGCCATTGTCCTTCCTCATATTTTCAAGGCTCAGGACAGCTCCTACCACCCTTCAGTGAGTTCCAGGTTGGCCTCCATCCCAGGCCAAGGCAGAATGCACCGCTTTCTTTCTAAGAACCCCAAGGAAGTCTTCTCTTTTGGACAATAGGGACAACTGTTCTTTTTTTTTTTTTTTCAATTTATTTTACCAAAGTATAGTTGATTTACAATGTTGTGTTCATTTCTCCCATACAGCAAAGTGACTCAGTTATACATATATACACATTCTTTTTCATATTCTTTTCCATTATGATGTATCACAGGCTACTGCATATAGTTCCCTGTGCTATACGGTAGGACCGTGTTGTTTATCCACGCTGCATATAATAGTTTGCATCCGCTAATCCCAAACTCCCAATCCATCCTCTCCCACTCCCCCCTCCCCCTTGGCAACCAGCAGTCTGTTCTCTGTGTCTGTAAATCTGTTTCTGTTTTGTAGATAAGTTCATTTGTGTCATATTTTAGATTCCACATATAAGTGATATCATGTGGTATTTGTTTTTCTCTTTCTGACTTAGTATTACTTCACTTCTGAGTCCATCCATGTTGCTGCAAATGGCATTATTTCATTCTTTTCTGTGTCTGGGTAGTATACCATTGTGCGTGTGTGTGTGTGTGTATGTGTGTGTATACATACACACATACACATCTTCTTTATCCATTCATCAGTTGATGGGCATTTAGGTTGTTTTCATATCTTGGCTATTGTGAATAGTGCTGCTATAAACATTGGGGTACATGTATCTTTTCAAATTATGGTTTTCTCTGGATATATGCCCAGGAGTGGGATTGCTGGATCATATGGTAATTCTATTTTTAGTTTTCTGAGGAACCTGCATACTGTTCCATAATGGCTGCACCACTTTACATTCCCACTAACTGTGTAGGAGGGTTCCCTTTTCTCCACCCCCTCTCCAGCATCTGTTATTTGTAGACTTTTTTTTTTTTTTTTTTGCGGTACGCGGGCCTCTCACTGTTGTGGCCTCTCCCGTGGCGGAGCACAGGCTCCGGACGCACAGGCTCAGCGGCCATGGCTCACGGGTCCAGCCGCTCCGCGGCATGTGGGATCTTCCCGGACCGGGGCACGAACCCGCATCCCCTGCATCGGCAGGCGGACTCTCAACCACTGCGCCACCAGGGAAGCCCTATTTGTAGACTTTTTAATGATGGTCATTCTAACCAGTGTGAGGTGGTACCTCACTGTAGGTTTGATTTGCATTTCTCTAATAATTAGTGATGCTGAGCATCTTTCCATGTGCCTGTTGGCCATCTGTAGGGACAGCTGTTCTCGTACTGGGGTGTGTGGCGGGGGGAGGGGGTGGGGTGTGTTTGTGTGTGTGTGTGTGTGTGTGTAGAGACAGTGGGGGAGTTTTCAGCCTCTACATTTTCTCTCCTTGAATCCCCTTTCATGTTTGTTTGTTCATTCATTCAACAAAGATGCACTGAGTCCCTCCTGTTTTCTGGGCTCAATAACAGAGGCTGAGGAGATGGATCTGGCATGGATCCTTCACGAAGGAGGGTCTAGTCTGGCTAGCACAGGCCCCTGTCAACCCCACAGCCTTTCGGTGTCATAAACATGATTGGAAAGGATATAGGAAATCATCTAACTCAATTCTTGCATTGTTGCAAAGCTGCAGGGTGAAATCTAGAGAGGGTAAGTGGTTTGACCAAGGTCATCCGGATGGTTCCTGGCAGAGCTGGGGTGAACACCGAGCCCCCCACCACTAGTCTAGTGTTTCGGTCACACTTCTCATCTACATTCTTGAGAAAACATTCCTCCTTTGGTATTCTCTCTCCTCCCTTTAAAAGGCTCTGAAACAACCAAATGGCCACCATCTTCCACGGCCCACAGGCCTGGATTCCCAGCAGAGGGACACTCGGTGCAGGCCTGCCCCCCCATTCAGCAGCACGGAAGGTGTTGACTAGCACTCTGTTAGTTCTTGGTTGCCTTTTCTAATCTGTTGTTTGAAATCCTTGCCTTTTATTGGTACATTTACTTTATGACATACATAAAGAGCTGTATTAAAAAATAAATTGTGTTGTAAAAGCATTCAGTAATGTTTATTAATATTGACTAGTCAGAGAGCAACGAACTCTATTGCTAGAAGGATAATTTGTGGTAATGTCAGCTAAGCATTCGCAGCTTGTCGAATGACTGTCTAACCTCAACGTTTAAAAAAAGTGGGTAAAAGGATAATTTCCCTTATTTATGCCTTGAGAAAATGAACGTGACCCATTTCCTAGCCAATATTAGAACTATTATTTTCTTTTTCTCCCTGGGGGTACCAGATCTTCTCTCTGAATCCAGGGAGTCTCAGGGCTGGATTTCAGTGTCAAGTATCCCTTTGTCTTGGGGTGCTTGGTGGCTGCTTTGCTAGCGGTAGCCTCTTATGGGTCTGCTCTGGCTGCATGCATCTGTGCTGAGGGATTAGGAGGTGGAAATGGAGACTGGGTTCCTGTCCTCTAGGAACTTATAGTTTGGAAGAACTTATAAAGGGCTTAGTCCAGAATCAGGAACTTGATACTCCAAGTAAGTACATAAGGAGAATGGTACTGGGTGTGATTGTTGACCCATGGGGACTGATATATGTCACTCACCGTTGGCGGCATTAAGAGATGCTCCTTGAGAAGGTACCATGTCACCCTTAGAAGGTAAGGGAGCATTCCCTGAGCATCCCAGATGTCCTGTGGATGACCTGCTCTGGCTTAGGGTGGCGGCCTCTAGTGGAACAGGCTCTGTTCAGAGGATTCCTTCGCCACAAAAAGGCATGTGGAGAAAGTACAGGAGGCTAGACCATGTATGGAAACACCCTGCAGTCTCCCTGGAAGTTGCTTTTGGGGGTAAATCCCTGGTAACCTAATGACTTTTCATTCGTCTCTTCCTCTTAAAATTCAAGCCCAGAATGGCATTGACTATTTGGCCTCTTGTTATTCGAATTGAAGGTTAAGTGGACATTGAAGGTACATTGTGAACTTAATGGTCTGGGGAAGAAGAGAGAGCCCGTTGCTGAAGTACATAAGCTTTTTCCTCTGTCAGTTGCGTTTCGACTCGGAGAGGTGAGCGAGGCCAGGTGAAGTTCTCTTACCACTGGGTTTAAGGGTTCTTTACTGCTTTGAAGACAGCATTGTCAGAGCCTGTGAAGGGGTTCCCCTCATACAGTGCCCACATGGGAGGGAGACACGGTAGCACATCAGGGTCAGCGGGCAGGTCCTGACCAAGAGCGGGGCGAGAGGTTTGCACGGGGCTGTGTTCCCATGGTAAGTAGAGGGCCTTGGAGAGTACTGATTCCCATGGGGCAGCAGGCTTTTGAGAAAGTAGGATCATTTAGACCATCGTTGGGAGCTGACTCGCAGACTCTCCTGTCTTGTCCTTGTCTGTTCTGAGTAGACTGTCACAGGATCAGAAAGCAAAAGATCAAGCATTGGGGTGACTTCTGCATGTGGGGCAGCTCAGACCAAGTAGAGGGGGTGAGTTGGAAGGACCTTCAGAGCCTCTGGAGCTGGAGTGTTGGTGGGGGCAGGGGATAGAGTCACTCAGGGTGAGAACAAAGAGCACATCGTCTTATAAAGGCCCTTCCTTATAGGATGGCTTCTCCACTGCATCTTTCCTCGTGCAAAAGTGGGTAGTTCCCTCCACTCACTTTCCCTCATAACAGATCCTAGTTTTCAGTGCTGGTGTGGTGTGCTCAGCAAAACACATACGGCAGGCACTTCCATCTCCCCAGGGGCACAGCAAAGAAGGGCAGCCCTTGGGTTATTGGAACAGAATTCCCTCTGTGGACTTTCTTACCTATTGGTCTGTTCTCACTGCCATTTGTCTCCAGGCAGAGAACTTGGGAAGAAATGGAACATTGGTGGTGCTGGGCCTTGAACCCCTCTTTCTCAGACAAGCAGCGCTGCTGGCCCTTCTAGACTTCTCCCCTTAGTCTTTGGCTGTGTGGGATACAGGAAGGCCTAGCTTCTCCTGCAGCGTGTAGTACAGAGGGTGCCCCTTAGGGAACAGCTGTTGTAGTCAGCTGTCCCTGGAGGCTGAGGGTGGGGGAGGATGGAGTCTGGCGTGAGTCTCTCCCTGCTGCCACTTTTTCTGCTGTTGTCTTCTAGCGGGCTGGGGAGACGAAGACTCATCCCGAGGGTGAGGTTGGTCTGAAGCTCAGGCTTTATGCGGCTATGAGGTTGCCGTTGGCCTTCCTTGTGTGGACTTCGGGGGCACAGGATGAGGTTGGAGGCTGCCCATGAAGCTCCTGTGCTTGGACTAGTGTTCAGATGAGAGGAGGATGCCTGGACCCCACCTCAGATGGAGGAATTTCTTTAGCAGCGTCGAGCAGTCACTTCTAAACTAGGCCCTATAAATAAAAGGAAAGATAAACACGGCTTCTGCTACTATATAGTTACAGTCTGAAGCAGATGAGTTTTTATGAACTTTCAGTCTCACAGCAGCACGAAAGTGGTTTGAATGAGTGTGTAGCTTGCTAGCTTGGTTTTACCAGTGAGAGTTGTGTGGTTGAGAATCAGTGAGAAGGAATGTGTCCTTCCCTCCAGTTACTTGTTAAAAGGTTCGTATTTGCTTACCTCTGTTTTCCCATAATGATTCAGTTCTCTTGAGACAATAGCTAGAAACCCATTAGAGGTTAATTTTTTCTTTGTCTTTTTGGACAAAATCGAAAACCTGTTACCTTCAGGATGAGTTTACCCAGTGGGCCAGGTGTGGTCACAGTTGGGGAGCACCTGAGCCTGCTCCCCAAGAGCGGGTGGTGGGGCCCTGAAGCCTGTGGGGAATGGACGTTCCTCTGAGCCCAGCATGGAGTTGCTTGGGCCATCTAGAACTGTGTTTCAAAACAGTATTCAACACTATTGCTTCTCAGAGAAGAGAGTGTGAAAACCAAGGCAGCATATGTAGAAAGGTGCAAAGATGTCCCCAGCTGTCCTCCTTTCCTGTGTTATCGTGGAGGCTGTTGACCTCAGATGACCATGAGTAGTTTGACCTTGTGAAAAGGCAGGGCCGGCCTGGGAAACTACGAGTGTGTGTGGAGAGGAAGAAGGAGGCGGACGGAATTTCCATTTTCATCAGAACGCTTGCAGCGGCATTGTGTGGCGGCAGAGGTGGTAAGGGTTGGGGTCCAGGGTGACAGACCCTGAGATCCTGCAGTTTGTGCTTTCACTCTGGAAACCAGTTGCGATTCTGTTTCCACATTGGCCATTCCTCAGCCCGTGCCATAGAAGGTCTGTTGGTGGTCCTTGCATGCACTCAGATTCTTCTCTGCCATTTCCCTTTGCTTTGGATTAGAAGTCTCTACCTCTTCACATCCATCCCTTGGTGTCTGAACAATAATGACAGGGATGGGTAAACCGGCACTGGCTCAGTTGAGCTCCAGGCCTGGGAGCTGTTCCCTTTTTCTCTTCTGAACTTGCTGTGCTTTGCCCTGGTCCCTCCGCCAGTGAGGCAGGACCTTTGTCCTCGAACTACACGTGGGATCACTTGGATGCCATGCTCGCCTCTGGGAACCCGTGCAGGGCACTGAGTTAGTGGGTCAGGTGCAAGGCAGTCTCCTTACCCCAAGGATTGGGCAGGAGAGGACACCCATGTCTCTGAAGGCTGCAAGGTGCGTGCGTGGCAGCAGAATGGTTCCAAAGAAAGGCTGGTCGTGAGTTCTGGAAGTTTCTTTCACTGAAAGATCACAGATGAGTAAAGGAGGGAACTCAGGTCATCTGGATTAGAAGGTTTCAAAATGAGTAGATATCTGAGAATGGGTGTCCGTTTTTTTCCTTGGGCTGTCCTAGCCTGAGTGCCCAGGTGTCATGAGACATCACACAGTGGAACGTGGCTCAGAGAGATAATAGTGCCCCTCAGAGGAATTCCTTGGAGGCTGGGTAAAAGGACATGGGTAAGACTTCGGAATAATAAAGTTTTGACACCACGAGAAACCAGAACCTTAGATATCACCCATCACTTTACAGGTGAAAAAATGCAGACAGATCGTGATAGCATGGTTTGTCTAAGGTCACAAAGCAAGTTAATGGCCAAGTTAGGACAAAAATCCAGGTCTTCTGGCTGCTCAACTGGCATCCTTCCCCGAATCCTGCTCCCTCTGTAGTAGAGGGCAAGGGTGCGTCACCTTACACACCACGCCAATCCAGTTGGTCAAGAAAGCCACTGACACCAGTTGCCAGGCAAATCCGTTTGCACCAAACAAAACAAAACAAAACAACGGTAGGGTTACCCAGATGAGAGACTTGATCCGAAACCTGCAGGGAGAAGAGATGGGCGCCCAAGAGCCAGGGTGAAGATGCTCATCCTGGTGGTGACTGCTGAAACCTGAAGCCTGGCCACTCCAGTGTCCTTTGGGAAAACAAATCTGAGTGTGTGTTTGTCCTCGTCTTCCTCCTGACAGCCACCCCAGAGGTGGGCACCCCTGGAAGCATTAGTGAAGGGACTTCCCTGGGGGTCCAGTGGTTGAGACTCTGCGCTCCCAGTGCAGGGGGCCCAGGTTTGATCCCTGGTCAGGGATCTAGATCCTGCGTGCCGCAACTGAAAGATCCTGCATGCTGCAACAAAGATCCCACGTGCTGCAGCGAAGATCCGGCGCAGCCAAATAAATAAATCTTTTATTTTGAAAAAAGCATTAGTGAAGAAAAAGATGGAGATAAATAAGACTGCAACCCACATGCCGCCATCTCCCTGACCTGACCATGAACTTGTGTACAGGGGTCACCTGTGGAACCACTTGTGAACAGAGCTTTTGCTGCTCCACGGAACAGCTCTTAGGAAGGCAAACCTTTGTCATGGCCAGGCAAGTGACAGGCATACTCAGCTCCAGTGTGTGCACATGTATTATGCGTGCACACACACACAGACATGCCTGGGTACGTATTTTAAACCGTGCTTTGCCCAGAATGCTATTAGGACATGTCCCAGTGCCCAGCATTGTGAAATATGTTTAGAGTTGAGAATGTTCAGTGAAAATGTTCTGTACCGTTACTATTTCTCAATTGGGATGGATCAGCCTTGGCCGGGGATCAGATAACATGGGGGTGGGGTGCACGACAGTGTCATGGATGAGGGTGTGTGTGACCTTGTGATTGAGAAATCATTTGTTGTCTTTGGCAAAGGGGTAAAGGGAAAGCAAGCAAACACGACTGTGATTGAGAAAGAGTTCTGTGAAGGGGCCTGGGCCTGATCACTGTCAGAAGCTGCACACAGTGGACCCCTATGCTGTCTTCAAGCCACTAGACTGCCACCCATACTCATCCCGGGGCCCACAGGGTATTGACGCACCTCTGGGTTCCTGTGGGATTTGGAAGGTGCTGGCAGTGGGTGGCTTGGTGTAGCTCTGTGATCTGGGCAGCAGATCCGGGCACCACTGGCTTGAGTGAATAATCCTCCCCTTCCCTACCTGCATTCATCTAATATCAGTACCGGCAGCCCTCCAGCCTTTGACTGTGGTCCTAGCACATCAACATCCTGACTGCAGTGGGCTGTTGGCTCTAAGGGTGCCCACCTGCCGGCCCCATCGCCCTCAGCTCCTGTCTCTGGCTGCCACTGCCTGTCCCCTCCCTCAGGGCTGAGGCCCCTGGGGAGGCGGCAGGCAAGGCGCAGAGACAGGGTGGGGTGGATCCTGTATCCGGCAGAGGCATGGACAGGCCTGAGAACAGGAGTGGGAGTGGGAGGAAAGGCAGAGTTCTGGGCCAGATGGCCCCCTGGCCAGCCCGCGACCCAGACTCTCCCAGCACCTCCCCACCAGCCGCCTGCTTCCCTGCCTCTGACCAGCTCTGTTGCTGGCTCCTGACTGAGTGGCGGGGTCTGGTGGGAAAGGCCCCAGGCTGGGAGTTGGGGTCGGAAGAGGGTTGCAGCCTGGGCCTGCGACCAGGGGTTACCAGGGCCTCTGTCTTCCTGGGGTGGTCATGGGTGCCAGGTTCACCTCACAGAATAAATGAGATAACGTACGTGGAAGTTCTTGGGAAAGCTGAAACCGACGACTGCCACCTTCTCTTTATAGTGTGATGTTACCTGGTTTCTTCAAACCTTTCTTTCTGCCAGGGCTCATCCTCTGGCCAGACGTAGAGGGAAAACACTTTGACAGCTGGGCCTTTGGGGAAGGTTTTGTGTGTTGGAGAGTGACTGCCATTTTGAGAACCTCTGGGTGCCCCGAGAGAGGGGCATCTTTTGTCCACGAAGACATCAGTTCGCTAATAAGCTGCGATGTGCCAGTCACTGTGTGGGAGCTGGGCTATGAGCGAGGGCAGGTACGGGGCAGCCCTCCCGGGTCAGCGGTCTCTTGGGGGAGCCGGGTATATGCACAACGCGCCGTGCTGCGAGTGAAGTAAGCAGAGGCGCCTCTGCCTCCACGTATGGTTTGTGCTAGTTCATGAGGATTATGTCTGTCTGACTGGCCTGGTGCTTCCTCTTTCCTCTCTCCACAATTGAATCTGATTTTTCTTCTTGGTCTATGTGCCAGTGGATGAAGAAGTAGGAAGTGCCCTATTCTTCTAGCCCTTGGACAAGACCGGGAATAGATGCTTCCTTGGCAGCCTTCCATGGGAAAGGGGGCTTCCGGCTGTCGTGGATCCAGGGATATGTCTCCGTCAGCGCCCATCTCCAGCTCCCCTGCTCTCCATCTCCCTTCCTCTTGCTCACCTGCCACAGGCATGGCTGCCAAGCCCCCAGGTAGGGGTGGGCCTGCTTTCTGTCCAGCCACAGCGGCAGCAACCTGTCTTTTCCTTTCCCCTACAGGAAGCTGCACAGTGGGATGAAGACGTACGGGTGTGAGCTCTGCGGAAAGCGGTTCCTGGATAGTTTGCGACTGAGAATGCACTTACTGGCTCATTCAGGTAGGCGAGGATGCCCTGACTGGCCTGTGGCAGCACAGGCACCCACCTGCTACCCACTTTCGCCCCCACCCAGAGCATGGCTATCCCCACTGCCAGCCGGGCCTCGGTCCACCTCATCCTGTGGACTCTCCGTCCAGGCTCCTGGAGCAAAAAGTCCATCGTGACCATGTGACCGTCTGGATGAGCCCATCGTCCTGCTCTCCTGGGCTTCCTGGGGCTTTGTTGGTACCCAGCGCCCTGTGTGATCCACCTTCCAAAGTAGACTGCAGTTTCATCAGCAGAACAGTTGTGGAATTAGGTTCTCGCTGTCTAATGAATCTGACTATTGGGTTCACTAATTATACAGGAGCCTTTAATTAAATAGATATAGAAAGGTTGGAACACAAAGCTAGTTACAGCGTGCTGTCTTTTGCAAGTTAATTTTATCCAATTCTAGTGGGGTCGACTCGGCGGCTGCTGGTATTTTTGCTCGTGTTTGAGCAAAGCTTCTGTGCCCCGTGAGGCGTGGAGAGGGGAAAGCACTGACATGCAGCGTGCCCAGGCGTTCTCGGTGGAGGGAAGGATACAGCAGGTCCAGGGCTGCTGCTTTGAGGCCAAGCCATCGCCTGGGTTCAGTTGCAGAGGTCACCGCACTTCCTTGCTGGGGCCAGTGCTCTTTTCCCTCTAACTCCCTTGCCTTTCAGCCTTGGAGTCACGTTTTGGGGGAGAAGAGAGGGCTGTCTTCTTACTCGGTCTTGCTGTCTCCCGTCTGTCTAGTCCATGGTCGGTGTCTGCTCTTCCTTTCCCATTTTGCCTCCAGCAAGTGGCCCCCCAGGCGGTTGGTGGTTCAAAGTGTTTGTGAAATGAGCCTGCTTTGGGGTTGGGCAGATCTCCATCTGTGTGACCTTGGGCAGGTTTGTCTTCTGAACCCCCAGTTTCTGTATCTGTAAAGGGCAGGTGTTGCCAACTCACATCAGTTAGGTAACAGGATGTATGACGAAGGCGTCTGTAGTGCACTCCTTACCGTACAGTGGCTGCTTCTGCTTCCACCTCACCTCCCTCCCTTTCCCCAGCTCTGAAGTTGTCGTTCGGGAGCGTTCCCATCACCGTACTCCTGTTGAGGACAGTCTGGCTGTTTATAGTCTGTCCTCGCTGCCTCCATCGCCTTGGTCATGGAAGTGCCATTCGGTAGCTTTGTATATGCTTCCGCTCGCCACCGCCTCACTGCAGAGCCCCTGTGCCTCCATGCTGCATGGGGTGCTGTCACTCTCCCTGGCCTTCATGGCCCTTCGTCAAGTGCCCTAACTCCTTCTCACTTCCCAGTCTTCCCTCTTCCAGATCCAAAGATTGGGCCGCACCGGGCCACTGTCTATCTCGCTGTACCCCGTGTCTTTGTGTTCCGTTGCTCCTCCCCGTGGGGCCTCCCCTCCCCGACACCTGGCCCCTCAGAGCCATCCTCACCTCCCCCACCTGCCCCACGTTGGCCCCGAGTCCTGGGCCCAGGCACTTCTGCACTTGGCATCTGCCTGGTACCCGTGCACTCTTTTTATTTTTATAACTTGTACCTCCAATCTTTTTGCTCCCCCTTCACCTTTGCAGGTTGTTGAGGGTTTAGTGGGGGAGTTTCGTGAGCTGTCTGCCCACAGGTCAGCCACCCTCCCCCAGAACAGAGTGTGGGTCTTCCATTTCATTCGCTCCGTGCTCCAGCCCCCTGTGTGGTCTCTGACTACGTGCCATCGGAAGCTTCCGCGTGGGTAGTACAGCCTGCGGTTGAAGCTTCCTCGCCCTCTCGGTAACTCAGCCTGGGAAGCACCCTTTCTCCTTACTGTTTCCTTGAGTCTAGTGCACTAGCCGGACTCGTGTGCTGGTCCACACTGTGTGTGGACCAGCACAGCTCGCTTTCCAAGCTCTGTGGCTTTGTTCACCCGCTTCCCTCTGCGTGGAATAACCCATCGCCAGTCTTCCCAGATCTTCCAAGGCCCCTTCCACGATGTCATCCTCAACTGTTCCTCACATTCGGCCAGAAGCAATTGAGCCTTCTCCTGGGGTCCATATTTTTTTTATCCAAAGCTGTCTTTGGACCCAATCTTTCTTCTCTGTATTATCGTTATTCATGGAATTGCCTTATCTCCTCCTGCTTGGGAATCAGGGTTAGGAATTTGGGCATCTACCTCCTGACCATGTGACCTTGGGCAAGAAATGTAAACCCTCTGAGCCTCCAAACAGAAGGCTCCCGTTAGACGCTTCGCACTCTGTCCGACACACGATAGGCTCTCAGTAAATGTAACTTCCCTTTCCCTCTGTTCCCCTAGTAGACTGGAATAAGCTACTTGGGAACAGGGTCTGTCCCCATTATGTGCAGCACATTACCTGGCACGGTATTGGAGTCTATAGATCTTGGTTGAATGGATGACTGCAGCCTGGGAGACCGGGCAACTCAAGGAAACTCGTCTCCCACCGGGTCTCTCCTGCAATAGGAAGTGTTTAGACTGTGTCCCAGGGGTTCACTGGAGGGCAGCCAGGAGCCCACTGGCTGAGTGTGAGTTAGCCGAGGTCTCCATCGTGAAGCCCAACACTTCAGCGGCATTGGCAGAGCCGGTGGAGTGGCAGAGAGAGGAGGAGCTGCTTACGCACATTCAGGGGGTGCAGAGCCCCCGCTTCTGACAAGATGAGTGACTTTGCACCACCCCATGACCGAGATGCTAGTTCAAGGTCCCACAGTCTTGTATGGATACCCTGGCAGCTTTGGGAGCTGGGGCCTATTTTCTTAACTTTTCCTGTCTGTCGCTGAAGTCTGTGCAAATGATTTGTCCCTCTGAAATTCACTTGCCACTGCCCTTATAAAAGAGGATTCGGTGATGGGGGAGGTATGATGGGTCACAGCAGGGCCTTAATCCACCCTTGCAGACAGCTCATAGCCTGCTTCAACTCTGCTATTTCTGTGCTCTGTTTTTTCTTTCTCTGGTCCCATATATCTCTCACCCCTGTGCCAGGATGGCTTGAAAATAAAGCAGCAACAAGGGCTTCGTGAGGCTAGATCCCGAATTGTTTGCCCCCCTGTTAAACAGCGAAGGCCCTGAGGCCTCTAGAGAGACCTGACCATGTCAGGGAGGTGGGGTCAGAGGGCCCGGGCCGGTGGTGCCAGGTCTTCTCCGGGATTCCAGTAGCAGAAGTTGGGATTTACCTGTTCCGGTTCCTCCCCCAGTTGCACGATAACAGACCTTTGTGAGGTCTTAGAGGAGACGTTTGATTAGATGACATGAGATTTTCTTGCTGCTCTGTTTTGAAGGCTCCATGCAGGGAGCCAGCAGCCAGGATGGCCCCTGAGGGTCTGTAGCACGGACCCACCTTACACAAGGTCACCGGGGGTTGGAGCAGCCGTGCAGAGCATCATGGAACAAGAGTTGCTCCACAGCCCTGGGGACTGTGTTTTAAAAAGGGGTCAGGCCGTGGTGAAGGGAGTCTGGGCTCTGGGTTGGGGTCAGGGAGCTCCTGGCTTCCCCTAAATATTGTCACTGCCCAGGAGAGGCTCATTCCTGCTGTCTCTCCTTCTTCGCAGGGCTGCACGGGCTCTGCGCGCTTGCTGCCCTGCCCCCTCTTGGCGAGCGGCCTGTGTTTGTTATCGTGGTTCTGGCGCTGGGCCAGGCCTGGCTGGGGGCCAGCCTTGTGGGTAGTGGGTACAGTGAGTGCTGAGCCAGGTTTGTCATCATACACGATTAATTTTTTTTTTCCTCATCTGGTAGGGGTGGGGTGAAGGAGGAGGAAAGGAGGAGTTTCTCTGATGCTTGAGTACAGGCCTCATTGAATTCTGCAGAGATACTGTTTCTCAAAGGATAAAACGCTCTGGCTCACTCTCCCCCCAGCTTTCCTCTTTCTCGAATTGTCTTCCTCCTCTCTTCCATGTTTCCCTGTCCGAGGAAATCAGCCTGTACAAGATCGACACTGTGCGGTCTTATTTTCAGTGACTGGAATACCAGATTTATACTCTTAAATCAGTTTTCATTGTGTTGAAACTGACAATTTGTTTAATTAGAAGTTTGCCCTGTAGGAGGCCCTTCTTAGAGACAATTCTCTTTCTCTCTCTCTCTCTCTCTTTCTTTTTTCTCTTTTCAGACCCTAAATGGTAGTAGCAAATGTTCAGCTTAATTGAAGTTTTGATTTCGATTTGAGTGCGTTAACTAACCAAATGTTTATGAGATATACCTGATGATAACAGTAAGTTTAAATTAAGGAACAATAACCTAACTCACTCACTAATGAGACTGATCTGGCCAGACCCTGCATTCTCAGAGGTGGTTTGGGGATCAGGAAGTCCGAGCGTTGAGAAAGAGATTTGGGGTGAGAAAAGTGACCGCTAGAACGCTTTGCAAAGCTGCCCGTTCTGGAGCATGAATCTTGGGCGGAGGATAGTGCAGGAAGCCGGGGAAGAATCCCAGCCCCTCTGCATCCCCGGATCCCTCTGAAGTCTCCTGCCCATCCTTTGCTGCTCCATCCCTCGTGGGAGCATCTGTGACCCTCTGTCTCTTTGCCACTCCTTGTTCTTACTTAAGAGAACATCCTAGCTCTGGATGTCCATGCAGAAACCACAGACTCGGGCGATGACTCGAGTTGGTCCTGCGATTTGCTCGGGTAACGTCTCCCATTAGGTAGTGTTTCCCACAGCTTGGCCTAATGTGCTGGTGGATTATAACTGAGCACACCCAGAACGGCTTGCCCCTGTTTTTGCCTTGGCCGCATGCTATTTAGAGGCTTGCATGTTTCTGTGGCCTGCTTCTGTTCTGGGAGTGTCATTCATTTCTGGAGCCAGCAGATGCATCGGGCTCTGTGTACTTAACACTGGAGAAGAGGCAGCACCCCTACCCTCCGGGCGCTTAGGTCTAGTAGGAGAGATGTTTGACTGTAAAGTTATAAAAGAAGGTGGTGTGTGCTGAACGCCAAGAAAGAGTTCTAGGAGGAATTCAAGGAGGAAGGGGGCTCCTGGGAGAAGGTGGTAGAATGGATTTCTGAGAGCACCTGGTGGGGGCAGCCCACGCCGCCTGGGGTGACGTGCAGTGCAGCTGGGCCTGTAGGCTGGGCGTGGGGGGAGGAGGGGGCAGGGTTTAGAAGGGAGGAGCCGGGCAAGATTGCAAGCAAAACCATTGCGAGCAAAATGATTTGCATTTTACCTAGGGCACTCAAAAGCGCTGAAAGATTGGATAAGGAAAGGACACTTTCATTCCTCTGGAATAGAAAGGACTGTTGGGCTTTTAGGTGCACACTAGGCTGGAGTAGAGGGTGCATAAGACTCTCGGGGAAATGGCGGGACAGGCAGTCAGTCCCGGGGCGCGGCTGGAGGGGGGCATGGCCTGTGCCTCTTGCAGTGGTTAGGGGCACACAGCCCTTCTTTGGGGGGATCCCATCCTGCATACCCACTCCTCCTCACCCTTCTCCAGGCACTGTGAGCCTTGGCTATTGAGAAACACCCCGATACCAGACTCCTCGCCACAGTCAGAGCCACCAGGAAGGAGCATGGTCTTTGGCTGACAGATCTTCTGATTCCAGCAGCAGCATGGTATGGCCAGGACATATCATCTGGGGCCAGGTCACCGTCTGGCGGGGAAAAGGGCAGGAGGGGTTGGGGTCAGAAACCAGATTGGTTCTCTCATGCTTTCCCCTGATCAGATGGAAGAAACAAAATTTCACGAGATGTCGAAGATCTGTGGGTTGTACTTGTCCCCCTTTTTTTCTCTTTTGGGAATACTAAGCTTTGAGGTTCAGGGTCCTTCTTCCCAAAGACACAGAATGTGTGGGGGAACGAGGTAACTGGATTATGCCCTGGGACTGCGAGGCGGGGAGATGAGCTGGTCCCCGTGACGATGATGGAGAGGAATCTCAGGATGCAAAGATGGCTTCTCCTGACCTTGCAGCTTCTTCCTCTCACTCCCCCCTCTCTTCCCAGATCAGGCATCTGCTAAAAGCAAGAGACTGGGGTTATCCAGGCAGCTTGGAACCCAGGGTCCATTTGCTCCCTCTCTGCTCACTCCCTTCTTCTGGTTGGCTTTCTGCCATCAGGGTAAAACCAGGAGATAACCAAGAAGAAACTTCTCAGGACCTCAGCCTCACTCAACATGCCTGCAGAGCTGGGCACGATGGAGGGTTTGGGTTAAGATGGGATGTGAGTGGCTCAGAGCCTGCCTTCCCCTTGGTCCTCTTGGGTGATGGGGGCACAGGAAGAGGGAAGAGAAGCTACGTTCCCCGGCTCTCTCTCCAGCACGCTCCCCTCTCTCCCTCCCTGCTCTGAACCTGGCCTGCTTCCCGAACTTTTTCCCAGAGTGGTGTCGTCACCGGCCTGCCGGCAGGTCTGGATGTTCTGCCAGCATTCCAGAGAGTTTATGATCGCTTGCAGATGTGCCTCCAAGAACACACTGTACCCAAAGCAGAAATTAACGCAGCCTTGACTGCTGTCCAAGCCCGTACACGGGAGAGACGAGAAAGAAAACAAAAACTGTTTAGTGCTGTTTATAAATTATATACTGGCTGATGAAAAATACATTTCTTCCCCCTCTCCTCCCCATTCCTCGCTGTCCCCCACCCCCACCCCTTCTCCCTTTCTGCCTCAAGAGCCTAAAAGGAGACCAGAAGAATATGGCTTTGCCTTTTAGCTCCCGTTTTGGCGGAGAACCGAAACCCCGCTGCTGGTTCACAGCCAGGGTATTTTTCCCCTTTACCTGATGAAATATACTGGTGTTTCCAGCGCAGATGGGGTGTTTTTGGTTTTGTTTTCTGGGTTGGGTTTTTTTTTTTTTTTTTTGTTTTGGGCAAGGATGTTGTTTACAGCAAGTGACAGGTCCTGTGATGGCATTGGGTGCGATGCTGGCCCCGGGGCAGATAAAGCCCACCCATTTCCCCACTGCAGTGCTGCTGGAGGTGTGTGCCTGGGTCCCCCGGCCCTGAAGATGTCAGGTTGGGCCAGCTGTACGGAGAAAGTTCGGAAAGTTCATCGCAGGTCATTGTATTAAACAGTGTTTTCACCACTTCTCTCCCACCCCTTCGCCTACAGCCCCTGTGTGAAAAGGGGGTTCACAATAGCCCTCCCCCCAAATACACGTCTCTCCCTCCATATGGTGCCTTAGCAGGGGTTTGGGAAGCTCGTGCATCTGCCCCTCTGGAGCCCAGCCTCTCCCCCTAGGCTTGAGTGCCCCCTCCCAATTTATTCTATAAATTCGTTTCCACATTATGTCTATCCATTTACATGGCTTTTGTGTTTTTTAATACTGCTAATGTTTATCATTTGCCCAACAGGCTCGACAGATTTTGCTTCCTGTAGAGCATCGAGGCTTTAGAGCCCCCTCGTTGCTAAGTAGCAGTCTCCCTGTACTGTAATGGGCTGATTTTGTATTCCGTTCAGCGCTGTATCTTATTTTTGTATGCAAGACAAAGTGTTTTGATGGAGGACGATTGCGGCAGTGTCTGGAGGCTGTTTGGAGTTTTATGGGCTGTACAGTACACTGTGTGCTCTCCGAACAGAACACAGGCTGTTGCATTTTGGATTGGATTTGTCATTTTTCCCCCCTAAGAGAGGAGCCTGTCAGATAGAACATTAAGGGTGGAGGGAAGAAAGTGGAAATTATGTAATAACCTTCTTTCTCCCTCTGTTTCTCTCTCTCTGATTTTTCTATCCCAAAATAGGGTGGCTTCTCCCCCCATACTCCCTTGCGTACCGTATGATTCTGTCAAGCAAGATAATGACGTTCCTGTCAGGAAATGAATGGCCCTCGAGAGGTGGATGCTGGGACATCCCGTCTGTCTATCTGTTCTCCTGTTCTCTCTTTCCCTCTCCCTCGCTCCCACCGTCCTTCTACATTCCAGGCTGCTTTGCTGGCCCTTATTTTTGTCTGAGGATGGACGGCTAACGAGGTTGCAGGGTAGGATGTCGGTGTGTGATCCACCCGAAGGTGACAACATTTTCTTATTTCCGGGGTCTTTTCACCTTCCCGGATGTGCACCCTGCCAGGATTCCTAGGTGGTCCTCCCTTGCCCTCTTCTCTCCTCAGCCCCTGTGCCCTTGCCCTCTACCCGGGCTGTGCCTGGGTCCCAGTGTCCAGGGCTGTGTCCGATAGACCAGCTGCCTCCAGACCATGTAGTGACGGCTCTCTCTGCTGGCTGTTCCTCTCGGCGCTGTCTTCTGAGCTCACTCTGGTGGCAGGTGTTTATTTTTCAGCTCTGCTTTTCTCCTCGCTTCCATTTTTTCCCCAGTCTCCTTTCATGTCACTCCATCTCTTCGTCCCTGTCCTTGCATCTGTGTTGGCCTGGGCCTTTTCTCAATGCTCCGGTGCATTTCGTGTCTTTCTTCTTGTGTCTTCATTAGACTTTGTCTCCCTCCATCTTGGTTGGCCTTTTCTCTCACAGCTCAGGGTTTCTTGGCTTGGAAGTTGGGCGGTGGTTGAGGTGGGGAACAAATTGTTACTCTGTCCCAGAAGGCCTGGGGAGGACTCTCGAGTGCTCCCAGAACTCCTGTCCCTTACCTCTCAGGGACCAGAGTGGGGCTTCTCTGGCCTGGTTGCTGCTTTTCCTAGGTCGCTGGATGTTTTCTTAAGTTGAGCTGAGCATGGGTAAGTTGATGAGCAGGGTTAGGGTTTTTCAAGATTCTTATTGGACTTTGCCACTAAACAGTACACCTTGCTGGCATGGTGCTTTCAGAGGTCTGCACCATGCACCTGAGTACAGAGCCCACCAGGCACCTGGGAGAGTGTTCACCCCCACACCCCAGTGGCCTGGCATGGTGCCCAGCACATAGAATGCTTTTGATGAGTACTTGTTGAATAAGGGAATACCCTGTTACTAACTTCTTTGTACTTCTGGGGAACATCTGGGTCTGGTGGGGACTGAGCCTTCCACAATTTGCGGTGCCCGCCCTCAGAAAAAGATTATGGGAGACTGGTTCAAGGTGGTGCGGTAGAAGGACATGCGCCCACTCCCTCTTGCGAGAGCACCAGAATCACAACTAACCGCTGAACAATCATCGACAGGAAGACACTGGAACTCACCAGAAAAGATACCCCACATGCAAAGACAAAGGAGAAGCTGCAGTGAGATGGTAGGAGGGGTGCAATCACAGTAAAGTCAAATCCCATAACTGCCGGGTGGGTGACTCACAAACTGGAGAACACTTACACCGCAGAAGTCCACCCACTGGAGTGAAGGTTCTGAGCCTTATGTCAGGCTTCCCAACCTGGGGTTCCAGCAATGGGAGGGGGAATTCCCAGAGAATCAGACTTTGAAGGCTAGCGGGATTTGATGGCAGGACTTCAACAGGACTGGGGGAGACAGAGACTCCACTCTTGGAGGGAATACACAAAGTAGTGTGTGCATCGGGACGCAGGGGAAGGAGCAGTGACCCCATAAGAGACTGAACCAGACCTACCTGCTAGTGTTGGAGGGTCTCCTGCAGAGGCGGGGTGTGGCGGTGGCTCACCACAGGGACAAGGACACGGGCAGCAGAAGTTCTGGGAAGTACTTCTTGGCCTGAGCCCTCCTGGAGTCCACCATTAGCCCACCAAAGAGCCTCTAGGCTCCAGTGCTCGGTTGCCTCAGCCCAAACGACCAACAGGGAGGGAACTCAGCCCCACCCATCAGCAGACAAGCAGATTAATGCTTTACTGAGCTCTGCCCACCAGAGCAACACCCAGTTCTACCCACCACCAGTAACTCCCGTCAGGAAGCTTGCACAAGCCTCTTAGAGGCAGACAGCAGAAGGAAGAAGAACTACAATCCTGGAGCCTGTGGAACAAAAACCACATTCACAGAAGGATAGACAAGATGAAAAGTCAGACGACTATGTACCAGACAAGGAACAAGATAAAACCCCACGAAAACAACAAAATGGATTGGAGATAGGCAACCTTCCAGAAAAAGAATTCAGAATACTGATAGTGAAGATGATCCAGGACCTTGGAAAAAGAATGGAGGCAAAGATCAAGAAGATGCAAGAAATGTTTAACAAAGACCCAGAAGAATTAAAGAACAAACAAACAGGGCTTCCCTGGGGGAGCAGTGGTTGGGAATCCCCCTGCCAATGCAGGGGACACGGGTTCGATCCCTGGCCTGGGAAGATCCCACATGCTGCGGAGCAACTAAGCCCGTGAGCCACAACTACTAAGCTTGCGTTCTAGAGCCCATGTGCCACAACACCTGAAGCCTGCACGCCTAGAGCCCGTGCTCTGCAACAAGAGAAGCCACGACAATGAGAAGCCAGTGCACCGCTCGCTGCACCTAGAGAAAGCCCTTACACAGAATGAAGACCCAGCACGGCCAAAAATAAAAACAAATAAATAAATTAATTTAAAAAAGAAGAAAAAGCAAACAGAGATGAACAATACAATAACTGAAATGAAAAATACACTAGAAGGAATCAATAGCAGTATAACTGAGGCAGAAGAACGGATAAGAGACCTGGAAGACAGAATGGTGGAATTCACTGCCACCAAACAGAATAAAGAAAAAATAAATGAAGACAGACTAAGAGACCTCTGGGACAACATTAAACGCACCAACATTCGCATTATAGGGGTCCCAGAAGGAGGAGAGAGAGAAAGGACCTGAGAAAATATTTGAAAAGATTATAGTCGAAAACATCCCTAACATGGGACAGGAAATAGCCACCCAAGTCCAGAAAGCACAGAGAGTCCCAGGCAGGATAAACCCAAGGAGAAACACGCCTAGACACATAGTAATCAAATTGACAAAAATTAAAGACAAAGAAAAATTATTAAAAGCAGCAAGGGAATGACCGAAAACATACCAGGGAACTCCCATAAGGTTAACAGCTGATTTCTCAGCAGAAACTCTACAAGCCAGAAGGGAGTAGCACAGTGCATTTAAAGTGATGAAATGGAAGAACCTACAACCAAGATTACTCTTGCTGGCAAAGATCTCATTCAGATTTGATGGAGAAATCAAACCTTTACAGACAAGCAAAAGCTAAGAGAATTCAGCACCATCAAACCAGCTCTACAACAAATGCTAAAGGAACTTCTCTAAGTGGGAAACACAAGAGAAGAAAAAGAGCTACAAAAACAAAGCCCAAACAATTAAGAAAATGGTAATAGGAACATACATATCGATAATTACCTTAAATGTGAAAGGATTAAATGCTCCAACCAAAAGACATAGGCTTGCTGAATGGATACAAAAACAAGATCCATGTATATGCTGTCTACAAGAGACCCACTTCAGACCAAGGGACACATACAGACTGAAAGTGTGGGTATGGAAAAGGATATTCCATACAAATGGAAATCAAAAGAAAGCTGGAGTAGCAATACTCCTATCACATAAAATAGACTTTAAAGTAAAGAATGTTACAAGAGACAAGGAAGGACACTACATAATGATCAAGGGATCAATCCAAGAAGAAGATATAACAATTATAAATATATATGCACCCAACATAGGAGCACCTCAATACATAAGGCAAATACTAACAGCTATGAAAGAGGAAATCAACAGTAAAACAATAATAGTGGGGGACATTAACACCTCACTTACACCAAAAGACAGATCATCCAAACAGAAAATTAATAAGGAAACACAAGCTTTAAATGACACAATAGACCAGATAAATTTGGTATTTATTTATTACATTATTTAAATGTAATTTTATTCTTTTTTTATACAGCAGGTTCTTATTAGTTATCCATTTTATACATATTACTGTATATATGTCAATCCCAATCTCCCAATTCATCACACCACCCCCCCCCACCACCCCCACTTTCCCCACTTGGTGTCCATATGTTTGTTCTCTACATCTGTGTCTCTACTTCTTCTTGCAAACTCGTTCATCTGTACCATTTTTCTAGGTTCCACATATATGTGTTAATATATGATATTTGTTTTTCTCTTTCTGACTTACTTCACTCTGTATGACAGTCTCTAGCTCCATCCACTTCTCTACAAATGACCCAATTTTGTTCCTTTCTATGGCTGAGTAATATTCCATTGTATATATGTACCACATCTTCTTTATCCATTCATCTGTCAATGGGCATTTAGGTTGCTTCCATGACCTGGCTATTGTAAACACTGCAGTGAACATTGGGGTGCATGTGTCTTTTTGAATCATGGTTTTCTCTGGGTATACGCCCAGTAGTGGGATTGCTGGGTATTATGGTAACTCTATTTTTAGTTTTTTAAGGAACCCCCATACAGTTCTCCATAATGTCTGCATCAATTTACGTTCCCACCAACAGTGCAAGAGGGTTCCCTTTTCTCCGCACCTTCTCCAGCATTGTTTGTAGATTTCTTGATGATGGCCATTCTGACAAGTGTGAGGTGACACCTCATTGTAGTTTTCATTTGCATTTGTCTAATGATTAGGGATGTTGAGCATTCTTTCACGTGTTTGTTGGCAATCTGTATATCTTCTTTGGAGAAATGTCTAGTTAGGTCTTCTGCCCATTTTTGGATTGGGTCGTTATAGGGCATTCCATCCAAAAACAGCATATTACACTTTCTTCTCAAGTGCACACAAAACATTCTCCAGGATAGATCACATCTTAGGTCACAAATCAAGCCTCGGTAAATTTAAGAAAATTGAAATCATATCAAGCATCTTTTCCGACCACAACACTATGAGATTAGAAATGAATTACAGGGGAAAAAATGTAAAAAACACAAACACATGGAGGATAAACAATACGTTACTAAATAACCAAAAGATTACTGAAGAAATAAAAGAGGAAATCAAAAAACACCTAGAGACAAATGACAATGAAGACACGACAGTCCAAAACCTATGGGATGCAACAAAAGCAGTTCCAAGAGGGAAGTTTATAGTAATACAATCCTACCTCAATAAACAAGAAAAATCTCAAATAAACAATCTAACCATACACATAAAGGAACAGAGAAAGAAGAACAAACAAAACCCAGAGTTAGTAGGAGGAAAGAAATTATAAAGATCAGAGCAAAAATAAATGAAATAGAAACAAAACGATAGCAAAGATCAATTAAACTAAAAGCTGGTTCTTTGAGAAGATAAACAAAATTGATAAACCTTTAGCCAGACTCATCGAAAAAAAGAGGGAGAGGACTCAAATCAATACAATTAGAAATGAAAAAGGAGAAGTTACAGCGGACACTGCAGCAATACAAAGCATCATAAGAGACTACTACAAGCAACACTATATCAATAAGATGGACAACCTGGAAGAAATGAACAAATTCTTGGAAAGGTATAACCTTCCAAGACTGAACCAGGAAGAAATAGAAAATATGAACAGACCAATCACAAGTAATGAAATTGAAACTGTGATTAAAAGTCTTCCAGCAAACCAAAGCCCAGGACCAGATGAATTCTGTCAAACATTTAGAGAAGAGCTAACACCCATCCTTCTCAAACTCTTCCAAAATATTGCAGAGGAAGCAACACTCCAGAACTCATTCTATGAGGCCACCATCACCCTGATACCAAAACCATACAGAGATACTTCAAAAAAAGAAAATTACGGACCAATATCACTGATGAATATAGATACAAAAGTCCTCAACAAAATACTAGCAACAGAATCCAACAACACATTAAAAGGATCATACACCATGATCAAGTGGGATTTATCCCAGGGATGCAAGGATTCTTCAATATACGCAAATCAATCAATGTGATACACCACATTAACAAATTGAACAACAAATATCATGTGATCATCTAAATAGATGCAGAAAAAGCTTTTGACAAAATTCCGCACCCATTTATTATAAAAGCTCTCCAGAAAGTGGGCATAGAGGGAACCTACCTCAACATAATAAAAGCCATGTACGACAAACCCACAGCAAACATCATTGTCAATGGTGAAAAACTGAAAGCATTTCCTCTAAGACAAGGATGTCCACTATCACCACTATTATTCAACATAGTTTTGGAAGTTCTAGCCACGGCAATCAGAGAAGAACAAGAAATAAAAGGAATCCAAATTGGAAAAGAAGAAGTAAAACTGTCACTGTTTGCAGATGATACGTTACTATACATAGATAATCCTAAAGATGCCACCAGAAAACTACTAGAACTAATCAATGAGTTTGGTAAAGTTGCAGGATACAAAATTAACGTACAGAAGTCTCTTGCATTCCTATACACAAACAACAAAAGATCAGAAAGAGGAATTAAGGAAACAATCCCATTCACCACTGCAACAAAAAGAATAAAATACCTAGGAATACACCTACCTAAGGAGGTGAAAGACCTGTACTCAGAAAACTATAAGACACTGATGAAAGAAATCAAAGATGACACAAACAGATGGAGAGATATACCATGTTCTTGGATTGGAAGACTCAATATTATGAAAATGCCTATACTACCCAAAGCAATTTACAGACTCAGTGCAATCCCTATCAAATTACCAATGGCATTTTTCACAGAACTAGAACAAAAAAAATCTGAAAATTTGTATGGAGACACAAAAGACCCTGAATAGCCGAAGCAATCTTGAGGGAAAAAAACGGAGGTGGAGGAATCAGACTCCCTGACTTCAGACTATGCTACAAAGCTACAGTAATCAAGACAATATGGTACTGGCACAAAAACAGAAATATAGACCAATGGAACAGAATAGAAAGCCCAGAGATAAACCCACGCACCTGTGGTCAACTAATCTATGACAAAGGAGGCAAGGATATACAATGGAGAAAAGACAATCTCTTCAATAAGTGGCACTGGAAAAACTGGACAGCTACATGTAAAAGAATGAAATTAGAACACTCCCTAACACTATACACAAAAATAAACTCAAAATGGATTAAAAACCTAAATATAAGGCCAGACACTATAAACCTCTTAGAAGAAACGGGGTGGGGGTTGGTGGTGGGATGAACGGGGAGATTGGGATTGACATGTATACACTAATATGTATAAAATAGATAAGTAATAAGCACCTGCTGTATAAAAATAAATAAAATTCAAAAACAAAAAAGAAAAAAATAAAAAGATTATGAATATCAAATGTGAGAGCCCCTCCCAGGGAATAGGCCCATGCAGTGTCGGGGTGGGGTGGGTGCTGAAGCTTCTGTTTTATGAGCTTCAGGGAGAAGGGTCCTCCATAAACACCATGAAGAGCTGCCAGTTGAGGCCTCCAGAGTTGGAGCAATTTAGTGGGGAAATTCAAGGCTAAGGATAGGATGGTGACATCGGCCCTGCTCTGGGGACCCTCAGAGCATGGGGCAGCTGTGTTTGCAGGCCTCAGGTTTGCATTCTGCAAGGGTCAGGACAAATCCTCCCGCCTTTGTTAAATTGCCATTGGTCCCATGGGACCTGGTGGACCCCTCTGTATTTCATTCCCTCTTCTCAGTGAGCCTGGCTGGGAGCCACAGACCAACCCTAAGTCCCGTCTCACCCAGAGATGCTAGGTGGATCAGTACACATGGCAGCATCCTGCCTGCACCCTGGCCTTCAGGGACTCTCAATGAGACAACATGGTAGCCACCCCTTCCCTAGGTGCTCCATCTGCCTGGGCCGTAGAGTTGTGTCTGACTGGGGCAAAGCACTGGTCCTCTCATGGTCTGTACGCGTGCGTGTGTGTGTGTGCGTGTGTCTTGGAGAGGAACCAGGAAGGTGAGGGGTCCTGGAGGTGATGGGAAGTGTACCTAGAGGTCTAGGGGTCTGTTCTGCTGAGCTCCCAGACTCATCCATTAATTAGGGTCGGGGGAGGAAGTAGGATTGGACAGTTTTTTGGCAAGGACACTACTTACTCCTTGGAAGATGTGGGAAAGCTACAGTTATGTTCCCAGTAATGAGGGGCAGCTGTGTGTATATGTGTGTGCACACGTGTTTGTGGGTTCACACGTGAAAAAAAGAGATTGAGAAGAAACGTTTACATGAAATACTCAAAATTGTTCCTTTGCTGTAATGGCTCCGCACAGACCATTACCTTGCAGATTTAAAAACTAAATGAGCTCATCATATCTAGTGACTTCCCCCGACATTCATGCCTAATTGCAAAGCCTGCATTACCTTTGAATTTCAACTTCATTGTTTGTTATTAATTCTCAGATATGGGTGGTATGTTTCCCTCTCTTGGATTCAACCAGGAACACGTTGATTTGGTGTGATGGATGGAAATGTTTCTCAACAGGACCCCACTCGAGAACCTTTTTATTTAAAAAAAAAAATAGCCCCATGAGCTCTAGGATCGAGTCTAGAGTTTCCGAGGAATCCAGTGGGCTGAGGTGGGACATGGGGTTGACTTTGGAGGAGGCAGAAGTCTTGCATTTTTTAATTTAATAATTTGGGTTTCCTATGAATGGTTCTGCGTTCCGTGCAATACTCTGCATTTTCATAACTGTCTCTTCCACTTTGGGCAGAGGAAGGGAGGGAAGACATAACAGCAGCAGTATTCTGTGGGCAAAGGAAGAAAACAAGAGAATGGGGCAGAGAACAGGCTAAATTTAAAATTGTAATTGGCTGACTTCCACTGGCTTGCGGGTGTTTTAATGACTCATAATAACTTCATTTAAAACCAGCTGAGCAGAAAATAGATTGGAGAGGAGCCTCGGGCCATTATGGATTTGTTTTTTTTGACAAGCTCGGTGCTCGGCAGCCAGGAAGGCTCTCAGAGAGGGCTTGGCTGTGTTCTCTCCCTCTCTCTCTCAGGGTTGGTGGTCTGCCCGGGAGAGATTGTATAGAAACCCAGGGCTGCTTTTTTTTCCACAGCACCCCCCCTCCATTTTTTTAACTGATTAAAAATAGACGCCTTGAGGTATTATTTTAGCATCAGTACAATTTTTTTTTTAACTTTTGATGTGGTAAATGGAACATAAATAAAATTGTTTTTGAAATTACTGAATTGATTAGGTAGTAAAGCCACTACGATGCATAAATTTCCCTTGCCGGTTGCCCTGATCCATATTTGGGGGGCGTTTCCCTTTTTTCTCAATCCCCTCCTCCTCTCCCCCACCAGCTCCACCTTCCCCCCCATGCGGACCCTCCCTTTGCATGGCAGGGTTCTTTTATCATCCCGGCAACAGCTAAATGATTTTTTTTTTTAAGATCTGTAGGATTTTGACAGGATTGGGTCTGTCCCACTATCCAGTCAGCTCGAGGAAGCACGAGTTTTGGGAATTGCCAGAAAAGGCTCTAACCTGCCTCTAGCCTTTTTAAATAGATCCTGCCTGTTTCCCGTGCTAGGAACGGTGCCAGCCGGGCGAGTGATCCTTTTTCTCTTCTCTTTTTAAAGTCAGCCGGCTCAGCCATGGGCTGCATCTGTCTGGGCAGGACAAGAGGCCACCCCCCATCTGATTGCCTATAGCCATTTATCTATCCCCTCTTATGGCATCTGTCACCTTCTTTGTGTCATCGCTACTTATTTGCTTGTCCTTTTTCGCCTACTAGACTCTAAGCTTCTTCAGAACATGTGATTTATTTATGTCTCCCATGCTACCTGGCAGAGTGACCTGCAAGGTGGTTATAACTCGGTTTTTTGAATAAACTAATGGGTGAGTGGACGAATGTGTGGTGAGGTGCCTGGTGGGGAACAGCCCCAAAGCGCTTTCCTGCATCCTTCCAGCCCTGGGGGTCAGACGTCTGGACGAGGAGACAGGAGAGGGGGCAGGACCTTATGGGTGGCGTGCTCGGTGGCATCCCTACAGCCTGACACACAGCAGGCTCTCAGTAAATACTGTTGAAGAAATGAATGGCTCTGGAGGCATGGCTGGGCCAGGGGGAAGAAAGAAAAATCACTACAGTACATGTACTGGATGCCTACTGTGTTCCAGGCATGGTGCTCGGCCTTCTCCATGTCTGAACTCACTTATCGTACGCTGACCTTGCAAGGTAGTTGTGCTGGTCCCATTCTACTGGTGAGGACACTAAGGCTTAAAGAATTGAAGTAACTTGTGGAAGGTCACACAGCCAGGAGTGGCGAAGCTGTATTCCTAGCCAGGGCTCTCTGCCCCTTACTTTTCCAGTATACTGCACTGCGGTGCTGGCCCAAAGGCTTGCTTTCCTGTTTGTAAAGATAACCAGTGTCTCAGTGACTGGGGGGCTGAGACAGGGAGAGCCAGTAAGTCTCTGTGCCCAGCGGTCCTGGGGGTGGGATGGGGTCATTGGCTACTGCCCAGGGCCTTGCATCTGGGCCACCAGGAGCAGGTGTGAGGCTTATGAGCCTCTTTCAGCTCTGCCCGAGTCACGTGTGTTCAGTTGTAGCCGCCGTGGTGGCTGTTACCCCTCCCCATCACCTTGCAGGGCAGTGGGTTCTGGGAGCGTTGCTGGAGGGTCTGTGGGTATTTGGCCCCCCTACCCAGGTGAGAGCTTGGCTGTGTCATTTGCCCGTTCCTACACCCCACTGCCGCACCACACAGAGAGAAGGGGCAGGACCAGGGAGCTGGCACCGGTGCTCTCATCTGCATGGAGACCCAGCTGGGTGCTCTGCTCCTGGGGGGAGGCTCTCTGCTCAGTGATGCTGAATCAGGAGTGAAAGGGGCAGCTGACCAATGCCGCATCCCCGAAATGTGGGACCTGTGATGACTTGGGGTGTCGCTAGCTCCTCAGACTTCAGTTTTGGAGTGAGACGCGGCAGGAAGATCACGGCCTCCCTGATCTTTCGGATTCTGTCCAGTGGAGCTGGACCACTTGGCCTGAGACTCATTCTGTCTGTTCTGCAACAACCTCATCTTCCCCAGGCATGCACTGGGGATGCTGGAGCCTTGTCCGGGGACCAAAACATCAACCAAATGGGAACCAGATTGTAAAGCTTGGGGCAGCAGAGAAACCTCAGCGACTCTTCTGGGTCACTAGATGTGACTATCTTTGGGGGTAAAATTGTTCATGAATGAGTTCCTCAGTTAGCTGATGGCCAGTGAGGGCCAGTTGATGCAAAGCCTGGCAGGACAGACAGAGGGGCTGCAGCCAGGGTCCTTACCTTCCAGGGGCTGTCGGTCTGGCTGAGAGTGTGATGTGAGTCCCCAGCAAGGCTGGGTGTGCCCCCATCACCACAAGGGGAAAGAGTGAGTGCAGCAGTTTACAGGAGGGAAATACTCCCAAGGACCAGGGTGATGAGGAACAGCTTCAGGAAGGAGGTTCCTGGGATTTTGATGGGCTGCTTGCTGTAATGTCCACATGGCGCTTTGTGGTGGGCAGTGGATCTGCTTCTCTGGACAAGAAGAAGCAAGAACTTCTGTGAGCAAGAGCCAGTCGGGCAGGTGTCTCTTCCCTCCCCTTCCTCCTCTTCCTCCCCCTCCTCTGCCCATAGCTGTCTTGAAGAGGCTTAAAGCCCAGTTTCTCATACTGGAGAATCCTCAGAGTTCTAAGGATGTTATGACCCTCCCTGGGCTGCAGGTTGAGAAACACTGCATCAAAAATGAAAAGCTGGGGCTTCCCAGGTGGCGCAGTGGTTGAGAGTCCGCCTGCCGATGCAGGGGACGCGGGTTCGTGCCCGGGTCCGGGAAGATCCCACATGCCGCGGAGCGGCTGGGCCCGTGAGCCATGGCCGCTGAGCCTGCGCGTCCGGAACCTGTGCTCCGCAGCGGGAGGGGCCGCAGCAGTGAGAGGCCCGCGTACCGCAAAAAAAAAAAAAAAAGCTGGCACTTCAGATGGTCCCTCCATTTTGAGGTGTCCACAAAACAAACACAAATGTGAAAGTGGGGTTTCAAGTTGGGTGCAGATCCGGAATATACTGTATTTCTCATGCAAGACTAGATGAACTCGAGCATATGTTGCTTGTGCCCAGGCTCCACGAAGCCCAGGTTGAGAACACATAGCTTAGAGGGCTGCGCCTCTAGGGTTGAGGACAGAGACTTGGCTGCCCTGGAGGGTATGGAGGAAGGGGGAGGCATTTCTTAGGCTGAGGCCCCCAGGGCCCCGCCCACCTTCTCAGACCTCATGGTGAAGCCCCTGTGTGTGCGGCGTGAAGGCGGAGGTTGGCGCTGCTTCCCTTGGGTCCTCTCCAGGATTCAACCTCACGAAGACATCTCTTCTAGGCTTTTCCCCGGTAATTAACACGCTCCCTTCTCCTCCCGACCAACCATCTTATTTTGATTGGAATTCTTTTGCTTGCCTGAGAAAAGGAAAAAAAAAGGGAAGTTCTAAACTTTTCATTAGGTAGTTGAGATAGGAAGTCTTCTGGTTAGTGGGATTAAAGCTCGGTGGCCCTCACTGACTATTACAAGCTAATGGAGCGCCGGGAGCTCATTGGCGGCTGCAGTGAGCATTTTGCTGGAGTAATTATACAAGGCCACGTGGTTTTCAGTAACAAGGTAACTCCAGGTAAGGAGAGAACTCCCTAAAACTTTTGATTTGCTGGAATCCTCTTCATTTTATTTCTCCATTAAGAGAGGAGCCCAGTAGAGACAAAGGCCTCGAGAGCAGCTCTTCTGGGAGGCTGCTCTCAATCGGGGATTTCTGCCTAAATAGCCCCGATTCCCTGGTCCCTTTGTTGGGGCCTGATGAGAACAACCCGGCACACCTGGGAGAGCCCTGATGGGCCAGGTTTACATGGATTAAGATTTGGGGTCCAGCATCAGACGCTCTGGACTATAGGATGGAGAGGGATGGGTACAGGCATCGGAAGCCTGGGGACAGCTGACCAGGAGGCAGGGAGGCTCACAGGCCAGCATCTTCATTGCTGACGTGTGCACTGAGAGCAGGCCTGATCGCAGGTAACAAGGCTGGAATCGCACCCTCTGTCTCAACTGGGGTCTGTCCATCCTGGGTGGGTGAGGTGTGGGCCTGAGTAAATACAGTCTTTTCTGTCCCAGAGGATTCTTTATGGTGAAACTTTCTTAGACATGCTACCCTCCCTGGTACCACACCCCCAGCCAGAGTCGTAATCAGGTCGGGTCTGAGCCTGCCACCCGCAGGTCTAGGCTAAGCGGACCTGGGAAGGATTTTTCAGCGCCCTTGGCAAGGCCCTGGGGCCTTGCCAAGCCGACCTTGTCCTCTGGGTGGCCTTGCCTGGCCTCTGGCCGGCCGCCCACCTGCATTGAATCATGCCCCTCAGAGGACAGCATGTAACTGTGCTTCCAGATATAGCCCCCGGCCCCCCGGGGGGACAGGGAGGGTCATTGTCACAGAGCTCTCCATCTTTCTGACACCGCATGCCCTGCGTGGCTTTCTTCCCTAACTTCTCAGCCTGGCACAGCCTAGAATTCTGCTCCGTGAGCAAATGTAGAGTTATTTTTTGTTTGTTTGTTTGTTTTTTGCGGTACGCGGGCCTCTCACTGTTGTGGCCTCTCCCGTTGTGGAGCACAGGCTCCGGACGCGCAGGCTCAGCGACCATGGCTCACGGGCCCAGCCGCTCCGCGGCATGTGGGATCCTCCCGGACTGGGGCACGAACCCGTGTCCCCTGCATCGGCAGGCGGACTCTCAACCACTGCGCCACCAGGGAAGCCCTTAGAGCTATTTTTTTAAAAAAGTATGTGGCCCGTGTTTTCTCTTCTCCGTCTCCCACTTGAGTTTTCAGGACTCTGCCTTCAGCCTCTGGCCTAGCCCGTCTTCTTCCTCCATCTCACAGTGATAAATTTGTCCCAGTCAGAGGCTGGCTGCATCGAGGCAGGAATGTGTTGTTTGGTTAAATTGTAAAATTAGCTAGGAAACTTAATGAGGCATTCCGCCTCTGCCTTCTGAAGAGCAGGAAGTTTATGAAGGTGCCTAGAGCCCCTTGCCTAGGAAGGAAGGAAAGAAAGGGGGGGAGTGGCCCAGGAATGTGGAAGAGCCTTGTCCAGGTGAGTTTGCAGGCCTAGGACCCGACTGTGGCCTGTTTAGCTGGGAGGGGCCTGAGAAGTCATCCCTCAAAGCTTCAGCTTTGAGACAGCCTCCATCAGCCACCATGAACCCACAGGGGCTCCCTCCCTTGTGTCGAAGGACCGTGAGGCTGCACAGCTGGCTATGGTTAGCTATTTTAGTGCCAGATTCCTTTTTTGTGGTTGTGCAAGGCTGAAGAGACAAAGACCAAACACTTCGTCTTAGAGGGCGCCCATGGCAGAAGGGAGAAGGCCAAAGGCAACAGTTATAAGGGTGGCTGACATTTACTGAGGGCTGACAGGTGCCCGGGACTGTGCCAGACACTTTATTCCATGATCTCACGTGATCCCACGAGAACCCCTATGATGACCCCTATTGTTATGTCCACTTTATGGTTGAAGAAACTGAGTTTTACTTGCCCAGGATTGCCCAGCAAGGAAGAGGCAGAGTGGGGCTATAAACGCAGGTCTGCCTGCCTCCAAAGCCCCTGGTCTTAACCTCGGAGGTAAAATTCCAGCTTCCAGTCCTTTCCTGTTTCCAGTCCTTTCCTGGCTGCCCACTTCTCCCAGCCCCTAGCTCACGCGGCACAGACTGCGTGCTTGCAAAAGCTCACCCTAAAGTTTTGGAAGAGCTGCCAACAGCCTATATTCTGCACTCACCAAATTCTCAGGTCTTCTAATGACACCAAACAAACCTTCCAGTTTTCAAGCAGCAATTCGATGCCATTTTAGTTGTTACATGCACTTTAATAAGGCTTAACCTGGGAAATATTTACCCTGCCTGGACTTTTTGCATGATGTCAGCCAGAAAAGGCGAGGGTTTTTTTCCTGGGGGTGCCGGGTTGATGGCTCATGTTAAGAATGGGCATTAAGTGCGACAGGCAATGTTTCTGTTTGGAAAAGTGTGGAGTCTTAAGGCTCCTGAATTTTGAGCCTGGAACTGTCAATGCCGTGGCTGTAATGTAACACCTCAATTATGGTGCAGGGGGTAAGCAAGAAAGACTCTGAAACCTGCAAGCTTCTTTAGATCCACAGCCTGAGCCACAATTAAGGTTTCAGAAACACCAAAGGCAAACCAATGAGTGTCATTTTTAACCAGTTTGAACATTTTACTACTTCCTAACATCAGAAGCACCGGGGCTGGAGAGCCTGCTTGGCCTCAATAAAGTGATTAAGCTGAATGGGTGTTGGGGAGTATTATTAGGCTGAGAAGTGCTAAAAATAGAAATGCTCTGTTTTCTGAAAGCCACAGCAGGCCTGGAGAGACTGGCAGCCTCAAGGTGCTACTGAGGGGCCTGAGGAAGGGGAGGGAGGGTGGCAGTCCCCGGGGCCCCCGGTCTGAGATGGGGTGGTGGGTGTTATGACGGGCAAGCCAGGTGATGGGCCTCTTTCCCAGCTGTTCATCAAGAATAGAGTGACAGTGGAAGCTGTGGATTGGTTGCTTCTGCCTTGGTTTTGAAGAACACCCCTCCCCCCCAAGATGTGTGTGTGTATGTGTGTGTGTGTGTGTGTGTGTGTGTGTATTAAGGAATCTAAAGTAACTGACAATGCTGGAGTCTAGGATGGACAACTTACCCTAAAATTTACACATTCAGCCCTAAACTAATTGGGTTTACCTGCTGCTCTTGGTGGGGGGGGATCTAATTTGGGCAGTGAGTAAAGGGCAGATTATAGGGGCACATGCAGATAGAGCTGGGGAAGGGGAGAGACCTCAGAGCCAAGATTGAGCATCTGCTCTGTTGGGCCTGGATTAACTGGGATGCTCAGGGAAGGTGGAAGAAAGGGACTTTTTGGTTAACTGAAGGTCAACCTAGAAAACCTTGTCTATTTCATTCTTTGTAGTTTGCTGTCACTCATCAATGTGAGAGGCCATTTTTCTACTTTAAGGGAATACAGTTGATTGTTTTTTATGATAAAATATCTTGCTGGCTTAGAAGCCAAAAGGAGAATGCCCAGGAAGGGAGCCAATCATGGAAGGATATGCCCAACTGTGGTTTTATTGGAAGTCAGTCTTGAAGATCGGTGATACCTTTTTCTTCTGTCAAGCCCCGCACATTTTCATATCTTCAACTCATTCCTCCCCCTAACAGCTTTAGGTGGCAGGCAGGGGGGCCGGCAACACGATGTCCATTTTACAGGTGGAGAAACGGAGGCCGAGTAGTACATCAGAGTCCACAGCACAGCCAGATCAGTCCAGGCCCTGTCTGATGGACAGCAGTGGCGCATTCCTGGACCAAGAGGGGAGGGTTGTTCTTTAAAGAAGAGGGATGAACTGAGGAGGTGCCCTCAGAGATTGTGGGAGAGATCTCCTACCTCCAGGGATGAGCCAGAGTATGGAGAACAGCAGAGGCCTCGAGCACATTGCCTCTGGGACCATTTTCTACTCCCCTTAATATGAACTTCTTACTCTTTAACCTTTTATATAATCAAAGGCCCTGATGGTTAGGTGGGCTTCCCATGCTGTCACCCTGATGGAGTTTGTTTCTCTTTCTTTACACTGACTGGCTGTGAGACCTTGGACCAGTGAACTAAGCTTTTCAAACCTCAATTTTCGCCTCTATAAAATGGGGATAATCTTAGAATTGATGGCAGAGTTAAATGGTATGTGGTACATAAAGTAGTTAGTATGGCACTTGTTTATTTTGCAATAAATGTTCACTAACTGTTAGTTATCAGTATTCTTATTATTACCGTCAGTGCTGCAGCAGCAGTCACGTCGTTCGTCATCACAGGGCAGCCCTTGCGGGACCCCTAGCATCCCGGGAAGGGAAGAGTTAGGGTGCAGTTGCCGAACGCCAGTTCCCATTGCTGGGCACCTTCGCGTGCATCATCTCCTGTGAACTTCCCGACAAGCTTGTGGCCTCATTTCTGGCTGAGTGGTGCCCCCTGGAGTTGTGCAATTTCCCAGTCCCCCTTGTAGGATACAAGGGATGTATCATTACCTCTTTAGCAGGTGAGGAAACCGAGGCTCAGAGAGGTTAGACTGCTTCTGCTCTTGATGCAGCTGGTGGGCACCTGAGCTGGAATCTGTCGACATCAAAGCCAGGGATGGACTTGACAATGACTAAATCCTGCCTCTTCCCGGCAGCCTGGCCGGATGTCTGTGAGGGCTGTGGCATGGCTTCCTGGTGGAACTCTCAGGAGAAGAGAAGCTTCTGTCTGCAGGGCTCTTACAGGTCACAACCAATGGAACAGTCAACAGACACTTGTATGCAGATCCCTGCCCGCTGGTTGTCACACTGTGACAGCATTTGAAGCCCTCTGAAATGCTTTGTTCCTTGTCACCTGTTGAAATATGATTGCCTAGGGGTATTTTAATTTACAAACAAAGTACACACACACACACACACACACACACACACACACACACACACACACACGGTTGCAAGTGGAATTGGAGAAAGATGCCAGGCATTGGGAGAGAGCAGGGGATTCTGAAAGAAGTGGGGATAAAGGAATTCCCTCTATACGGATCCCAAAGAGATCCCAGGGCTGTGAGAGGCCTTGGCATGCTTTTCAGTCAGTGAGAAGTGAGGGAGGAAGGATCCTACGAGGAGAAAGGGAGGGCAGGCCAGAATGCGGTTAGCGCTGAGCAAAAGGCTGCCCTCCCTTTTGTCTGAAAGCACCTCAAGGGAAAATTTAATTGGAGGGAGTATCAGGGCATGTTAGGGGACTGGAGTGGTGGTAAACATCAGCTTGTGATTGTGGGTAGGCAGGGTTTTGATTCTGGCCGTCACCCCTGGAGTGGCCTGGTTTTACTTTTCCCCATCATCCAGGCAGTACTCATGACCCTTACCCTGGGAGGCGAGGGGGGGATGGGGGCGTCCCCTCCATGCCAGATTTCGGGTGAAGGCCCGTGACAGGGAACTCCGGAGCTGCTTCAGTAGAAGGAGCAAGGTAATTGAGGTTGAGAGCAGGAGGCCAAAGGCTTAGGTCACAAAAAGTGCTTTGAGGCTGCTAGATGCCAGCAGAAAGCCCTCTTTCCATTATGATTCTCTCACCTGAGAATCCCCAAGTGGGGACCAGGGAGGAAGACGATTGTTGGTGACCAAGGGTTGAGGGGATATCCAGTAAAATCATGGCAGAAATCCCCACTGGGGTTTTTCTGGCCTTTTTACTTAGTTTCTTACAGAAGCCAAGACTGCAGTGCTACAGGATGAAGCCGTGAACACCTGCAAGCTTGGGTCCTCGCTGGCTCAGGCCAGCTCTCTCTGGCTAATGATTCTCTCAGTGTCTGGACTGTCCGTCCCACTTTGCCCACCTGATAGAAAAAGGTCTTCCCCAGGGGAGGGAACCCCCTGGCTGGATCCAGCCCCAGCTTGGTCCAACCACCATCATCCCATAACCAAGGGTTGTAAGCATTTGAGCCCCTTTTTCAGCCATGCTTAGCCTTCTTTGCCATGTGCTTCCAGCTGCTTCTCCAACAACACCCTGTCATCTTTTCTTCTCCCTTAGGTCTCAACTAAAAACTTGTCATTTATAGATGGGGCAATGAAGTGACTCACCCAAGGCCACACAGCTCAGGCACAGACAGTCAGGGCTCTGGGTCCATTTCTCTCTGTGCTGCTGCAGGAAAGCGGGGTGCCCCTGGGTGCCGCTGGCCAGCAGACCCCTCCTCGAGCCAGCTGTCCACCTGCCTCATCTGGGGGGGGGGGCTCTTCTCTCGTCCCAAACAGCTGAAGCCCATGCATTCAAGAGCCCCAGAGAATGCAGTGTCTCACCTTTCTGGGCCATGTACTCATTGCAGGTGGGCCTTCTTCCAGGAGCTGTGGGGCTGGAGTATTACCAGAGTTCCTAAAGGCTCAGGCCAAAGGCTGGTCTCCTGGAGCTCATCAACTTGATGAAGTGAAATTATTCCATAATCATAATAACTATCTAGGCACTTACTGTGTGCCAGGTACTTCATACAGGTTCTCGTTCACACTATCTTAGGAGGACAGATAACCCCATTTTAAGGAGGGAGGTAAGGCCACGAAGTTGATGCCAGGCCCATATACCACCAGTGAATGGCAGGACCCCAAAGCCGTGTCTAGCCACTAGCCGCTGTAGGGCTTTACCTAGGGGAGATCTCTGAGTTGGCACGGTGTGTCTGGAAGAAAGTCTCCTGCATCACAGCAAGGGCTGACATTCCCACTGTAAGAGAGGTTTTTGTGCCATTGCTCTGATTCCCACCATACTTTGATCAGCCAATCATGAAAGTTGCCTGGGCAAGAAAGGGATTAAAGGCAGTGGTAAGGTGAACCCCTAAATCAGTGCTCTTAGATTTCAGGAAGATTTGTATGTTGTTTTCATTGCAACAGATTTACCATCCAACTTGTATTTTATTTAAAATAATTCACCTTAAATAGGTTTGCACTCATCTCAGTAGGAGGACGATAATGCCTGTCAAAACTTGGCCGTGAGTGTTGGGAGCTGAGGGGAGATGCGCCATTTCTTTGATCTTCTCCCAGTGGAGGGTGATCGGGCCATGTCTTTACTTGTACATTGTTGGTTTGTGTGGGGGTGTCTTGGGGGTGCACAACGATTATTGTCGTTTGCCTTTCTTTACCTTCCACTCCCCAGAGAGAGTCTGCTGAAGACTTACCCAGAGTGGGAGTCTCTCCTCCTTCCTTTTTTCTCTTTGTGTTTGGTCTGGGGTGGTAAGAATATTTTAAATGATATGTTTATTGCATGCATTTGATGTCTATGTGGGTCTCAGACATTGACACTGGGGAAGGAAGCAGTGGTAATAAAGATGATGTTAGGGACAAGTAGCTTTTACTGAGGAGTTGCTGGATGCCGGACATGGTGGGAAAGGCTTTACATACACTATTTAAATGAATCACCACTCAACCCTGTGAAGTAGATATTCTGTGCGCTGTTTTACAGGTGAAGAAACAGGTCCAGAGAAGATAATTAGTTTGCCCAGGGTGGTAGCTAGAAATGGTAGAACCTAGGACTTGAATCTGTGTTTGTTTGATTCCAGAATGAGGGTTCTTCTCTACTAGGCAGCTGTATATTGAGTGTGTGTGTTTCTGCTGGCCATGGACTGTGTTTCTAAGCCTATTGGGTTACCTGCTGGTGCTAAAAGTGGCAACAAAGGAGTTTTCTAAGCCTCTCTGGGCTGCGAACTGAGTGGCAGGGATAAGGGACAAGGTGGACCTCTGTTTTCTGAGATATGAGAACAGGTGCAGTGAAAGCCAAGGGTGCCAGGGTACCCTAGAACCTCCTGGTAGTATGATGTTTATTAGGTAGGCTAAGAAATGGCCTCTCAGACTAGAGATGCCTCAGCCCTTCCTTTTGACCCATCCCAAGATCTCATCTTCTACAGAATGGACTTCTAGCCAGATGTGAGGTGTCTGGCACTTACCAGGTCATTGATGGGAAATTGACTTCCAGAGATTGGAAAGCCTGCTGCCCCAAATCCCCAGTCATTCAATGATCTCTGTCGCCCGGCCAGGGAGACTGTCCTGGTGGCTTTCTCAGTCCTACCTTTGATTGAGGCCCTGTGTCATCAGTTCATCCCCCCACCCCCATCCTGTAGTGAGGCCAGGCCCTGAGGACCTTTCTCCTCCTTCGTTGTCACGGAGAACTACCCTTGAACCATATTCTGAGCCGATCAGTAGGGCTGGTTGTTTTCCAGGCAACCCGCATCTGCCCACCTGCTTTCCCTTTTCCCTCTCCCCTGAATCTGTGTCTCTTATGGAGGTGCTGGTTTTGTATCGCTTTCTGTTTTGTTGATAAAGGTGAAAGAGAGAGAGAAAGAATGTGTTATAGAGAGAGCAGGCTTCCAGCTCCTCTTAGGGAGTACACATCTCCTTGAGTGAAAGAACACGCAGTGCTGGCCTTTGGAATTGGCAGCCAGTGTACTGTTCTCTGTCAGATAAGAGGTACTGTAAATAAAACTGTACACCACGGCCCGTTGTAAAATGCCCGGCGTCTGTACTCATTGTTCTGACGGCTTATGCTTTTTTTGGGTCTGCTGTTTTGGTACACTCTGTACTTCCTTATGTAAGCAGGCATGCATATCTCATCAGAACAGTCAAGATGTTTATTTTAAAATCTCAAGGAATTAAAAGAAAAAGGACACAGTACTCAACATCAGATGCTGGCAAACGTTAGGTGTTTTTTCAGTGGTTCCTTCCCCCCCTCCCCCCTCCCTTGCTGTTAGCACGGGGGTGGGAGAAGTTTTGGAGGGGGAGGGATTTGGACATTTTTTTCTGCTCTCATTGGCTTCTGCCTTATTTACTTCAGAGAGACTCCAGCCCACATCTGATTGTGTTGGGTATCTTCTCGTCCCCTTCCTAGATGCACGGGACCCCCCACCCCCACCCCATTTCTGGGCAGGAAGGCTAGTAGGGAGGGGGGTTCTGTAGTCTGCCAAGGGGGAGAAGCCAGCGGTGGCTGAGGAGGGGCACAGCTGCGGGGAGCCTGCCTGACATGCTTTGCTGGATTTCGGCTCTGTTGCTGTTGGAATGCTGGGCATTTGATAGAAAGCTTTATGGTTTTGAAAGTGCTTTTCTGGCATGTCTCTCCTTTGATTCCTGCGAGGCAGGGTGATCCTTAGCCCAGAGTGAAGTGGCTCCCACACACGGAGGTCTTACACGGGCTCCAGCCTCCATGTGGGCTGTGGCGACTGCCTCCTTTCTTTTCACCCAGCCTTAACCTGCTGTGAACCCTCCTCCTTCCTCTGGCCCCCGTTTAACTTTCTGGAGGCATCAGGAAGTCAGGGGGAAAGGGGAGAATTCCGAATGGTCCGGCAGCTTCTGCTCCCCTCCCCCCTGGTGCAGCATCCCTGGGAGACTGGCAGGGGCGAGAATGTCTGTCTGTCTGTCTGTCTTTCCGTTAACACTGACTCTCAGATGAACTCAGTGCCTGGGCTGGGAGTGGGATCATTCAGCAGACCTCTGCCAGCCAGTGAAGGGTCCACTCGGGCTGACCGGAGCCTCCTGAATGTCCTGGAGGAGGGCTTGCTTGTTTGCTGCGGGGCTGTGAGTCCTGGGTGGCTGGGCGAGGAGCAGAGGGCCGACAAAAGGGACATCCTGCTCCAGAGGAAGCAGACAACTCCACTTTCTAAGCTTTCCTTTCCTTCTCCCCCAAACTGCCTGAGATCCAGCCAGAGACCATTTCCTTGAGTTTTGAAAAAGGGACAGCAGAGAACCCAGGGTGTGTAGAAGGACTCTGCCACCCCCTAGGGGACAGCCTGTCAGTGCCCCCTTCCCAGGCCAGTTCTGTGCCCGGGAACCTACCCGAGGGTTTCTTTATCAGGCAATCATTGAGCACCAACTGTGTGTCAGGCACAGAGTGGAGAATTGGGGATGGAGCAGAGGACAAGAGAGGACAAGACAGATGCCAGCCTTGCTCTCACAGAGCTTACAGTCTGCTGGGGAGACAGAAAAGAGGAAAGGAGCCCATAGGCAGCACAGGACCTGTGAATGGGGCTCCTGGGACTTGTCAGGTTCGGATGTAAAAGCTGGGGGTGGGGGTGCCGTGGGAGGGAGGGAGAGCTGCCAGTACTGACACGCTGGTCGTATGACAGATCTTCCTGCACTTCAACAAGACAATCGCTCACGTTTAAATTAGCAGGACAAGGGGTGTGTGCGCGCGTGTGCGATTATAGTGAAATATGTCTTTACAAATGTGAGACTCACTTTACACAAGATAAATGGCCCCCAAATAGCTGTACACTGAATTTCAGTAAAAATCAATCATACTTTGCACGAAGGAGTTCTTGAAAGGAGTCCTGGCTCCAAGCCTGGCTGGGTTGATGGTCAGCGCCACTGACCGGTTCTGTGGCTCTGCCCCCATGCATGGCCCCAGCGCTTTCCGCACCTTGTCACAACCCCTTTGGGACGGTCTCTCGCTATTCCCATTTTACAGATGGAGCCACAGCCTCACTGAAATGAGGCAACTCGCTGAGGGGCACAGCTGGTGATTAGCTCGGCTGGCATTTGTCTGGGATCTGTCTTACCCAAATCCTGAGCTCTTAACCACATTCTGCTGCCCCCCGCCCCCGCTGCCCCGGAAGTATAAAGAACATTGGTAATATAGCCACAGAGGGCCTGGCAATTAACAAGTTTTGCGTTTGTCAATATCCACTGTCTCCTTCAATCCTGACAGCCTCCAGTAAGGCAGAGGGATCCGATCATTCCCATTTCACAGACGGGGACACAGGCGCGTTGAGGTGTGGTGACGTGTGTGATGTCCACAGCAGGGAATGGCTGAGCCGGGCCCGGGACCCAGTTCTCCCCACGTTGGATCTTACCATCACCTCCTCTAGTTCACTCAGATCTGTAATTGCTGGGGAGAATGCGTGGGTCTAGCCCACTTTATCATGGTGTGGTTCTGCCTCTTTGCTATTTAATTTCTTTCCCTGCAATCCATACCCCGTCTTTCCCTCTCCCCTTGCTTATGCTATGCCAACCGGCCAGGCTCCCCACTCTTCCTTTGCCTGGACCGGGCTTTCTTAGAGAGTGGGCTTACCTTCTCGTTCTCCCCTCAGATGTCAGCTCATCCCATATAAAATAGACACCCCCGCCCTCTCTGTCCCTCTTCACTTATTTCTCTCTTTATCGCTTATTGACACCTATTTTATATTTACCTGACTTCTATTTTTTAAATTAAACAATTTTTTTTGGCCGCACTGTGTGGCATGTGGGATCTTACCCGGAGCAGGGATTGAACACCGTGCCCCCTGCAGTGGGAGTGCAGAGTCTTAACCACTGGACGGCCAGGGAAGTCCCTTACTTGACCTTTAAAAATGTGCCTTCCCCTCTAGAATATAAGCTCTCTGAGGGCAGGGATTTGTCTCTTTTGTCCATTTGCTGTAAGCCCCCCCTTGGCATCTACTTAACAGACATTCCGAAAACATCCTGTTTGTGTAGGAAGGAGATGGGGAGGAATGTCTGTCCCTGAGCCGTGCCCTGGACTTCTCCCCACTCCAGGATGAGCCCCAGGAAATATTGGGGGTGGGGGTGGTAAATGCAGCTGATATGTCCGTATGTGCCCATTGTGTTCAACTGGCATGACCTCCTTCCTTCCCCCACAACCCCCTTGCATAATTTATAAATATATTAGTGGCTGAATGATGTCACCGTAATGCATTTTGGGAATGGCGCTGTGGTTTATGTACACTTGAGTTGCTCTGAATGCAAACCTGACATCATACTGAAGGCAGCAGCAAACAGCATATGCACAGTAAACAGGCAAAGACTGTCTTATTGATTAACAGATGAGGCCTCTATTATTGATCAGAGCTCGGTGAGGAAATTTATCACTTTTAATTTCAGGGCTGCCAAATATTTCTGCCTCTGAGCCAGCCATTACAGAGACAATTTAAAGGCACATGCCTCCTCGCAAGGCGGGGCGGGTGTCTCTGCCTCTCTCTGCTTGGCTCCTGTGTCCTGGAACTGCCTGTCCTTGCTGTGGGGCTGGGGGGTTGGGGGGGAGTCGGGGGGGGGGTGGGGAGTGCAGAAGCTTCATGAATGGGGGCTGGCGTGGGAGCCCATGTCCGTGGTATCCGCGTGGGAGGGGGGTTGTCACCCACAGTCACTGAAGACAGGGGACTTTCACACACTCAGCTCAGCTTTGTGACTTCAGCAAGGCAGGGGTGGAGCGGGGAGGACTTCGAGGGCATCCAGATGCGGTCAGGCCTGGGCCAAGCCGGCAGCCTTGCCGAGCTCGTGTGTGCTGATCTGCTTTCTCTTCATCTGAGCTTGTATGATGGCGTACATCCGGCCCTTGACTGCCTACCTGCACTCCTTCCTTTCTCTCTGCTTCTCAGTCATTAAAGCAGATGCTCCTGCAGCCACATGGATGGCTGTTTTCTAAGAAACCTCCTCCCGCCCAGCCCTTCGAAGCTACGGCGTGAGTAGGTTCCTCACCCAGAGGCAGGGCTCTAGCACCATGGCGATGGTGATGGTGATGGCGAGTCCACGGGGCACCCTCCCCTTTGCAGTTCCTGCTTCCCTCCTCAGGCCCCTCCTCCCCCTTTCTTCTTTAGGGGGCTACGAGAACCGGTGGGATGTAGAAATAAAGAAATAAATACAGTTAAAATCCGATCCCTTACAGATCCGCAGAAAATCATTGCTGGCTAATGATTTGGAACTGGGGACAGTTTCTCACTATGACAGGGCTGCGACTTCATCCACCCCCAGTCGTCCCACCTCCGCCCTTTGAGGTGCTTGCTGCATTTCCATTATAAACGGATGGAAAGTGGCTTGGCTGTCTCTAGTGTGAACACAAGTCGTGACTGCTTTGCCATCGAGTTCCCTGGCTCTTTCTTTGAAGCTCTAGAAGCCTCTGACAGGTCCTTAGCCCTAGGACGCCTGCAGTTTGTAGGGACACCTGGAGGGGATCACAGTATTCTCCCTGCCTTGAGGCGAAATTCAACTCCAGCCACCTAAGACAAATGACAACATTTATTTTTAAAGCTCTTAAGGAAAGATTTCATATCTTTACTGGGGCACTTTATCACTCATTTATTTAGTTAGTCAACTGATATTTATTGAGCATCTAATAGAGGGCATATCCTGCTCCTCATTAGGAATGTAGACAAGATCAATGCCCTAAATGTTTATTAGTATTTAAGTCTACACTAGTACAACTTGTATTCTGAGTTCTCGCCCTTAATGTGCTAAATACTCCAAGGCCAAGATTTTAAAACTATTTAAAGAGTAGTGGAACCCTTTTTTCCAAATAGAATTTTACAAAACCTTGATGTATAAAAGCATAAATTGGATTTTAATTTTTTTTTATTTGGGGAAAGGGATTTCAGAGCCCAACTTCATATTCATGAGGCATCTTTGCAGGTGGACCCCTAGGGAGGCTGAAGGGTATAGGGATTAAGAGCAAAGGCTGTGAAGTCAGGCTCCCTGGGTTTGAATCCACCTCTGTGGTTACCTACTGTGTGACACTGGGAAAGCTGTTTAACCTCTCTGATGTTGAGTTGTCTCATCTGCTAAATGGGTATATTCATACTATGTCCTTTAAAAGGTAGTTAGGAGGGCTTCCCTGGTGGCACAGTGGTTGAGAATCTGCCTGCTAATGCGGGGGACACGGGTTCGAGCCCTGGTCTGGGAGGATCCCACATGCCGTGGAGCAACTAGGCCCGTGAGCCACAACTGCTGAGCCTGCGCATCTGGAGCCTGTGCTCCACAACAAGAGAGGCCGTGATAGTGAGAGGCCTGCGCACCGCGATGAAGAGTGGCCCCCGCTCGCCGCAACTAGAGAAAGCCCTCGCACAGAAACGAAGACCCAACACAGCAAAAAAAAATTAATTAATTAATAAAACTCCAACCCCCCAACATCTTAAAAAAAAAAAAAAAGGTAGTTAGGATTAAATGAAATGATACATCCTAAATACTTAGCCTCATGCCTGGTATATGCCACAGCCTCAGGAAATCTGAGATGGTTTGAAAACAGCACTATACTGCTTTCTACTGCAAATATGTAGAAGAAGTAGTTCTGTCTCTTACAAGACTCTGATCTGAAACTAAGACACAGCTACACTTAAAGAAATGCTCAGACGTGTTGAAAGGAACGCAGTGCAGCTGCGGACTAAAAGGGTAGAGCAGTGAGGGGCCGGCGTGCTTGGCGCATGCGTACTCCGGTCTTGGAAACGGACTAGAACCGGAGCGGACAGGAATGGGGCGGGGCGTTGCTCAGTCGCAGAGACCCACCGAGGGTTGAGCGGCGCCCCCGGAGGGCCAGTGAGGACAATTCCCAGTGGAGCTGGACAGACAACTGGCTCAGGTTATGGAAGGCCTTGAAGCCAAGTAGAGGAATTTAGAATCAGTGCAAATTGTGAGCCCCTGTATTATTTTTTAACTTTTAATTTTATATTGGCGTATAGCCCATTAACAATGTTGTGATAGTTTCAGGTGCACAGCAAAGGGACTCAGCCATACGTACACATGTATCCATTCTCCCGCAGACTCCCCTCCCATCCAGGCTGCCACATAACATTGAGCAGAGTTCCCTGTGCTATGCAGTAGGTCCTTATTGGTTATCCTTTTTAAATAGAGCAATGTGTACATGTCAATCCCAAACTCCCTAACTCTCCCTTCCTTCCCCACTCCCCGCCGTAACCATAAGTTCATTCTCTAAGGCTGTGAGTCTGTTTTGTAAATACATTTATTTGTATCATTTCTTTTTAGATTCTGCATATAAGCGATATCATACGATATTTCTCTTTCTCTGTCCGACTTACTTCACTTGATATGACAATCTCTAGGTCTATCCGTGTTGCTGAAAATGGCATCATTTCATTCTTTTTTATGACTGAGTAATATTCCATTGTATATATGTGCCACATCTTCTTTACCCATTCCTCTGTTGATGGACGTTCAGGCTGCTTCCATGTCTTGAGCCATGGTATCTTTTTGAGCAAGGAAACGTGAGGAATCAAGTGGCCTTCAAGGAACCTGCCTCTGTTGGGTGGATCAGAGGGTGGCTGATGGTGTGGCAGCTCTCCTGAGTCATTGGGTCATTCTGGGCATGACCCAACAAGGGCCTCGGTAGGGGCAGTGGTTATCGACATGCAGTGGAAGAGATGCATCTAGAAGACATTTTGAGGGAAAACTGCCAAGGCTTGTGACAGGCGCACCCTGGACGAGATAACAGAGCCTTGAAGACTGTTAGCAAGTGGTAGAAAGTCATCTTCACATCGTGACACCGTCGCTTTGAGACTTGTAAATATGGTTCCAGAAAAGTCGATCAAATTGAATTGATTTTGTTTATTCCATAGATATGTACAGTAATACGTTCCCACTGGGTGTCAGGCAGATGCAGCTGTGCATGAGATGACATATTCCCTCCCTCGGGGAGCTGGAAATGGAGCCACAGGCGTTTAGGAGACACCCTGGTGAGGCTGTGACCCGGAATGTACAGGGTGCTGTGGGAGCACAGAGGAGGACTGCCTCACCCAGACAGGGGGCAAGGGTTTGGGAGCTGAGGCATGACTGATGAAGCGGGGCTAGCCGTACTGTGGGTCTGGGGAGAGGGGCAGGAGTGTCAGAGCCAGAGGAGGTACAGAAAGATGCTTGGAGACCTTGCAGTGAAGAAGCAAAGGGCTGGAGACCAGGGAACAAGGATGAGGAGAGAGAAGAAGCAGGAAAGAGAAGTGCAAGAAGGGCTTTGTGAGTCACCGTGTAGAGTTTGGACTTTATCCTGAAGGCACTGGGAAGTCGTTCAGAGGTTTTAAATGGTCAGGTACAGGAGGTGGCCAGGTAGACAGTTTAGTTTTAGACGCACTGAGTTAGGGGTTTATCCAGGTAGTGATATGTCAGCAATTCCTATCTTCCCCTAAAATATAATCTGGGCAACAGGGCACGTTACTCCTCATTGGATCACATACTCCTTTCCATCTCTCACCTGGAGCCAGCCCCCCAGAATCCCCCTTCTTCTTGGGCATCGCTCCCGGACCCCATCTCTGTTTGTCTTGGTTATGCTGGTTCTGTTCCTTCTTCTGTCTGGGAGAGCCCTCGGTGGGGCCATTTGGAGCTCAGTTGGGTGGGTGATCACATCTTGGAGGAGGGTCTGGGCTGGCTGCTGGGACCATGGGTTATTCCTGACTTGGGATCTTCACAGGTGTTAAGCCCCCTCCCCCAGGGTCCACCTGCAAGATTTTGGCCGACGACGCCCTCTCCTAATGCAATATCACTCTTGATAGTAAGGTAACTGCCTCTCCTTTCTTTCAGCGGGTGCCAAAGCCTTTGTCTGTGATCAGTGTGGTGCCCAGTTTTCGAAGGAGGATGCCCTGGAGACACACAGGCAGACCCATACTGGTGAGTGACCGATCCCCGTCCCGCAGGTCCTCCGCAGTGTGACGGCACATGGACGTGAGTATCTTGTTTCCCCAGGGGAGCTGTGAGTGGGGATGGCTTGTGCCATGCTCAGCTACCGTTGCTTGTGGGGCTGGCTGGGCAGGAATTTATGTGTGTGACTTTGCCCCAGAAGAACAGCTGCCCTGGATTAGGCCAAGACCTCTGTCTCTAATAGGCCACTTAGATCCTATCTTCATGGAGACTCTTGTGGAGGCCTTAGGAAGCCCGTGATGTTATCTAAGCATCCCCTTCCCTTGGTGAAGGATCAGGAAACCTGTACCCCATCTGACTAACTCTGAAACCCTCATGTAGTGGGCTGGTCCTCCCTCTGCAACGGTCTAGTCATCGTCTGAAAGCAAGCAGTCTGTCCACAGGGTTGCGTTTGAACAATATTAACGAACAATGATATTGCTGTGATTTCACGGCATCAGTGTCATCTCATCGTGGTAGCTGGCGCCGTCATCATCATCCTCAATGTAGCTCACAGTTACTGAACGCTCACAATGTGCCAGGCACTGTTCTCGGTGCTTTACCTGATCTCATTTGTCCAGTCTTTCCATAACTTTGTTAGGTAGGAGGCTATTCCCATGTCATAGATGAGGAAACCGAGGTTCAAAGGAAGGAAAGTGACTTGCTGAAGTGAACACTGAGGACAGGAGTGGTATGGCTTAGACTGCCTGGTTTAATCCTGATTCTGCCACTTACTATCTGTGGGACCATGGATCAGTTACTCAAGCTCTCTTAATTTGGGTTTCCTCGTCCGTTAGAAAAGTGGAGTAATAATGGCACCTACCTCATAGCATAGATTTTGGGGGGAGATTAAATTAGATATTTAATTAAATAAGATTAAATAAGATACTTTATTTGAAGTGCTTTGGGGAATGTCTAGCTCATAATAAACATTCAATAAGTAGTAGTAGATGCATTTAATTTAATAACTATTTATTCAGTTCCTGTAACGTGCTCTGCACTGTTGGGGTCTTTAGATAACATTCTTCATGGAACTGAGATTCTCCAAGGGAGACAGGATACGCAAATAATTGCACAATATAATGCCAGGTCATAATAAGTGCTAGTGAGAAAAAATGTAGCAGGATAGAGAGAAAAGTGGTATTTTAGATCAGATGGTCAGGCTTCTGTGAGAAGGAGACATCTGAGTAGAGTCCTAAAGTTGGGAAGTGAGTCATTCAAAGGTTTCAGGGAAGAAGGTCTGAGCAAAGGGAGCAAGCACTTGCAAAAGCCCTGAGGCTGTGTCGAACTTCACAAGTTCAAGGAAGAGCACGAAGAGCAGTGTGTGGTCGAGGGGTGGGGAGTGAGGTGCAGAGAGTGGTGGGAGGTGAGATTGGAAATCAGGTGGGTCTCTCAACCCTGGCAAGGAATTTGGATTTTATTCTGCATGTGCCAAGAGTCCTCGGGGAGGGGGACAAAAATATTTGCAAATCATACATCTGATAAGAAACTTCTGGTTTGAAAATGTAAAGAACCCTTAGGACTCAATAATAAAAATACGGACAACCAAAATAAAAAGTGTACTAAGGATCTGAATAGACATTTCTCCAAAAATAGACATATGGTCACCGAGCACATGAAAAGATGTGTGACATCATTAGCCATCAGGGAAATACAAATCAAAATCACAGTGAGACACTACTTGACGCCCATCAAGATGTAGCTCTAATAAAATACTGGCAGTAGGAAGTGATGTTGAGAATGTGGGACAGTCAGAACCCTCACACACGGCTGGTGGGAGCGTAAAATGCTGCCGCCACTTTGGAAAACAGCCGGGCAGTTCCTCAGAAAGTTAAACGGTTACCGTGTGACCCAGCAATTCCACCCCTACGTGTGTGAAAACATGTATCTACACAAAAACTTTCACGTAAGTGTTCATGACAGCATATTATTTATAATGGCCAAAAAGGTAGAGATAACTCAACGTCCACCTACGGATGAACGGATAAACAAAATGTAATTTATCCATACAATGGAGTATTACTCATCTATAAAAAGGAGTGAAGTATTGACACATTCTGTAACATGGATGAATCTTCAAAACATCATGCTCAGTGGAAGAAGCCAGTCACAAAAGGCCACATATTGTGTGATTCTGCTTCTATGAAACATCCATCATAGACAAATTATAGAAATAGAAAGTAAATTAGTAAATGCCAGCGGCTGGGAGATTTGGGGGGAAATAGGGAGTGACTGCAAGGTATGGGGTTTCTTTTTTGGGGGGTGAAAATGTTCTAAAATCGATTGTGGTGATGGTTATGCATCTCTGAATATATTAAAAACTATCGACTTTTACTTTCAAAGCATGAACTGTGTATTATATGGTGTATGAATTATGTCTCAGTAAAGCTGCATATATATACCTGCACACGCAAACGTTTATAGAAAAGGGGGAATATAGTCCATTGGAGGGTGTTGAATGGGGGGATGGCATGACTTGATTTATGGGTTTAGAATATCACCCTGGTTCCTATGTTGAGAACTGACCATAGGAATGTTTCAGTTATCAATTGCTGTAGAAGAAACCACGCCAACAGTAGATTAAAGCCACGATGTGTTACTATCTCAGACAGTTCTGTAGTTGACTGTGTTCAGCTGGGCAGTTTTCACTTGGGGTCTCTCACTTGGTTGCAGTCGGATGGTGTCTGGAACCGGAGGCATCTGCAGGCTCGATAGGGCTGGGTGTCCACGATGGCTTCCTCATTCATATATCCGCCTCCCAGTCCACCCCATGGCCTCTCTCTACAGCAGAGCAGCCTGGACTTCTCGCCTGCCTGCTCAGGGCTCCAAGAGTCAGGAAGCAGAGACTGCCAGCCCTCTTAAAAGCTAGGCTGGAAACACATAGCATCACTTCCGCCATAGTTCATTGCTCTTAGCAGGCACAGGACAGCCCCAGATTCAAAGGATGGAAGAGTAGACTCCCCTTCTCAGGGGGGAATGACAGGCACATAGGGGAAGAGGAACTGGGGCAGCCATCTGTGGAGACAAGCCACTAAGCGACCACAGGGACTGGAGGGGAAGAGGGAAGGTCGGTCGACTGCTGCTGCTGTTACAATTATTGTCAATATCTTCTTGTCCTTCTGCCTCACAAAATCAGCCTCTCTGAGTGGAAGACATACGTCCTAGCCCTGGTATCAAGGGCTTTGGGCTGGTGTTGCCCTGGCCTGTGGCAGCAGGAGGAGAACTTTCTAGGTGAGCTGTCATTCCAGCCAGTGACCCCCCCGGCTTTGTTAAAGAAGGGAACTTGGCAAGATTTTGCCCAGAGTTGCAGAGCTGGTTATCTTCAAAGCCAGAGGAGGACGTAGGTCTCCCAGGCTCCCAGCCAGTTTCTTATTGCTGGACCACATATGTAACCAAGAATCCTAGTCTGAGAATTCAAGCTGGGGGGCTGAGGAGACCGAGATCTGAGCCAGCTTCGCCAAGCATCTTCATTCTGTCCATCCAGATTAAACTTGCAGCAGCAGGGAGCAAGCTGCCCTCACAGCCAGGGCCAGGGCAAAAGGCTGCGTCCCTGCTCGGTGAGCAGATAGGGGTATTGTTCACAAGCAGACCCCACACACTTATTGAGCACCTTCTGTGTGCCTGGCGCCCACTGGGGATATGGCGGTGAGCAACACAGATGTGCTCCCTGTATTTCTTTATCAAACAACTTTATTGAGATATAATTTACATACTGTTCACCTGTTTAAAGTATCCAGTTCAATGGTTTTTGATATATTAGTGTATTTTGAAAACGGTTGTAAAAGATATATACATAAAACCTGCCATTTTAGCTATGTTAAAGTGTACAATTCAGAGCAGTTAATGATACTCCAACCTGTTTTTAGAGTTTGGTATTGATTCAGCTTTGAAAGTCAGGAGGCATCTTAGGACCAGTGCCCTTCCAGGATTTATTAAGTCAGTGAGGACTTGAAAGTGATCAACACTTTCCAAAAAAGGATATTAGTTTCAGGTATGATTGGAAAGAACCTGGAGTTTGAGTCAGAAGCTGAGGAGGGGCATCTGACTCCACTGTCTAGCAGGTAAATCACCTTGTTCCTCATCCTTTCTGACCTTCAAGTCTCCTCACCTGCAAAGGAGTATAGTGACCATCCTTCCTGTAGCAGAGGTGGGTCCCAGCCCGTTCAGACTTACTTTTGCTTTATCTCCAAGTTGAATCCAAATTGTGGAGGAGAGACCAAGGTGGATGCTTTGAGAAAGGCTCCCTCCCCACCTGGCTGTGAGCGCAAGGCAAGCTCCCGCTGAGTGAGGGACTTCGGCCACTCCCTCTGTGGGGCAGGGTGCCCTTGGCTGGGGAGAGAGGCAGTAGCAGCCTTATCCTCAGCATTGGGTTGGCAACGAGGCAGCTCTTCTGACGCCCGTTTATCATCTATAGTGCTGTTTCCTGCAAAACCCAGATAGATCCTTAGACTCTTAAAATCAATGAAAGCACACAACTTGAAATCTAGTTGCCGTCTCCATTCTAAGACAGGGGGCCTCCGAGGAAGAGAGAGGCCTGGGTATGAGGAATGCTGAAAGTGACGCTAATGTTACTGGACTGGGAAAAGCCGGTGGGGTACCAGGTATCGTTGGAGAGCCATCAGGAGGGCAGAGAGAGAACTCTGTAAAGGAGAAGCAATCGAGACCCTGGGAGAGTAAAGTCATGGTGATGCCACCTTTGTATTTCTTTTTTTTTTTGGCCACACCACGTGGCATGTTGGATCTTAGTTCCCCGACCAGGGATCAAACCCGTGCCTCCTGCATTGGAAGCATGGAGTCTTAACTGCTGGACCGTCAGGGAAGTCCCCACCT
>NW_020173774.1:274019-275629 GCF_003031525.2 Neophocaena asiaeorientalis asiaeorientalis
TTAACTGCTGAACCGTCTGGGAAGTCCCCACCTTATATTTCTGATACCTTTGTTGATCCAACTCTAACTTCAGTGCCCTTTCCACCAGTCCCCAGCTGCCTGCACATTGACTCACTGTTGTCTGTGGGTGTGTGGCTGAACGGTTTAGGGAGAGATCGTGTAGGTCATGGCCCTTTCCTGGGCAGGGCTCTTTTGGATCCCTGTGACCCATTTAATTAAGAATCCTCAACACCCTGATGCCCATGTTTCCCTTGGGAGATAGGATACAATTTCCCTGAAACAGATCAGGTCTGGGAGTTCCATGCCCAATGCCACCCGCCATGTCGGAGTTCACAGAGCTAATGTGTGGCATGGCATCAGATGAGTGATCAGGGTGCCTCACAGGTATTCTTGACACTGAAAAATGAATTTAGCAGAAAGTGTTTCCAATTCTGTTTTCGTCAAACAAAAGTCATCTTCACGTCTCATCCTTTCGACCCCACTTACCCTGGATTTCTGTCCTGATGTGTGTGACCCCTCCTTGTGCCCTCCCTCCAGGATCTTTTTTTTTTAATATATGAATTTATTTATTTTATTTATTTATTTTTGGCTGCATTGGGTCTTCGTTGCTGAGTGCGGGCTTTTCTCTAGTTGCGGCAAGCGGGACTACTCTTCGTTGTGGTACACGGACTTCTCATCGCGGTGGCTTCTCTTGTTGCAGAGCACGGGCTCTAGGCATGCGGGCTTCAGTAGTTGTGGCACATGGGCTCAGTAGTTGTGGCTTGCGGGCTCTAGAGTGCAGGCTCAGTAGTTGTGGCGCAAGTGCTTAGTTGCTCCACGGCATGTGGGATCTTCCCAAACCAGGGCTCAAAACCATGTCCCCTGCATTGGCAGGCGGATTCTTAACCACTGCACCACCAGGGAAGCCCTCCCTCCAGGATCTTGGTGGCCTCCGGCTGGTGCTCAGGGAGGACACACTTATGGTTGGGTTGGGCTCAGGCTTCGTTGTCACACTTCAGTTTTCTGTTTTGCTGCAGTGAAGACTTTGAGAGATAAACAGAGTCACTTTACACCTTTTATATTATGACAAATACATATTGCAAAACACTGCTGCTTCCAAAATGTTTGGGTTGCAGAGAAGTGAGGAATTAACAGCTCTGCAGCTCCCCAAGATGCTTGTACTTCATTTACACATCAGAATTTTTTTACACTGTTCAGTAAAATAAAAAGCGAGAAAACACACATCCACGCACGTGTACGCACACACATCCACTGCAGCACTTGGGTTCTATATCAGGAATGTCTTAAATTAGTAAGTAGTTCTTTAAAGTCCAGATAAACTGATAAATACCATTAATGGCTTAATTTATACTCTGGGTTTGAAATCTGACACATGGACACTATCTTGGCTCAGGAAACGCAAGTGGTTTTGTGCCAGAGGTTTTAATGGCCGATCAGTAATATAAGTTGCTGCATCACTGAACAGAAATAGCTTCTCTGTGTCATTTGATCTGGAAACTTCTCCGGCCAGGCAGCAGTTAATAAATTTAAAAATAATTACCCTCTTCATTCAAAGTCAAACTAATTAGGAGTGGGTTTTACAAATCATAATGTTGTCCAAGCCACTGTAC
>NW_020173774.1:275674-283364 GCF_003031525.2 Neophocaena asiaeorientalis asiaeorientalis
CGGGATCAGGTGGCATTAATTAGAAGGCAGGGGAGATACCACAGCTGCTGAGCTGAAGGTGAGGGGGTTGGGACAGTCTGCAGTGTGCCCTGTGGGGGAGGGAGTGAGGAGAGCTCCGTGGGGCAGCCTTGGGGTTGAGCTGTAGGAACCTACAGCTCTTTTAATCCATATGTAAGGAACTCAGAGCACCTGCTTCTGTGTGATCTGAGCATGGGGGAGACGAGGCCAATGCTAGTGTTTGGGGGCCAGGCCTGAGAGACCATGAGAACGCAAAAGCAGGAAAGGCAGATGTGCGGTTGGCTGGGGAGGATGGACCTGCCTAAAGGCAGGGGAGTGGGGAGGAGAACCTCTCGAGGGCTTTCTTCACTAGGCAAGTTGGGGCCCTGATAGCAGGGGTCAGGTTTGTCTTGCAGGCTTCAGGGAAGAGGGACCATTGGAACCTGACGTCTGAGTGTGACATTCAGGGTATTTGGAGCATAGTGACACACAGAACTTGGGAGCTGGTGTCAGACTGTCTAGATTCAAATCCCAGTCCATCACTTCCACGTTTTATGAGCTTGGGCAGGTTGCTTAACTTCCCTAAGCCTCCACTTCCTCATTGGTAACATGCTGGCAATGATGCTATCATACAAGGGATATTGTGAGGATTTAATTGGATGATCCATGGAAAGCACTGAGCATAGGCCTGACATGGAGTAAACTCGCAGTAAATGATGGTGGTGGTTACTAACACTGAACCATCGTGGTCTTCACCAGAGGTCGTGGAGGGCACCCATTCCCCTGACTAGGTAGGTGAGAGGGGAAGGGCCGGGTTGACAGTAATGGTGTTGGAGGAATGGGAATGGTGTACAGCTGCTTTTCCAAGGTGATGGGATCTTTGAGGATCCCTGACTTGTCCTCTGGCCAAGAGGACGTTTCCAGCATGCTCAGAGAGCTAACAGCCCCTGGAGCCCTCTAAGTGCAGTGGGGAGAGGTGAGGGCAGAATGAAGTTCTGCATGTTGAACAATCTCACAGAGCAGATTTGGTAGATCTTATTTAAGGCCCTAGCTAGAATGCTCAAAGCTGCCCAGGAGGACCACCCTCTACCAATATCTAAGCAAATGCTGTATACAGCTAGGTCAGACAAGCTACAGAGCTGGGGTAAGCACGAAGCAGGTGTTCCCCCTTCCAGGAGCAGCAGGGATATGCCCTGCCACATCTTAGAGGATGCCTCATTGGTTGGTGCCCTTGAAGGCTGAGGAATCTTGAGTCCCCTGCTGGTGTCCTGGCCCATGTCTGTTACCATTAGGAACCTGGGTATTCTGGAAATATAAATAAGACCTTCTGTGTGATGCCTCCTTATCCCCTCTTAGTGCCCTGGTAAGGAAAAGAGGCTAAAGTCATTTCTAGGTTTAGTAGTTCTGGGGCTAGGAAGCCTCAGGGAAGCCCTAGAGGCCAGGACACTAGGTTGAACTAGATCACCAGACTTGCCCCAAAGCAATTCCGCTCTCTCCTCCAGCCCCCACCCTGCCTCACCAAGTCAGCCAGGTCAGTGACTTCAGTTTGCTACAGATCAGAGTAGCCTATGCAGCTGGTTTGTCCCATGATTCCTTCATTCACTTATTCCCTAAGTTTTAAAGTACCTACTATGTGCAACGGGCTTTGTGGACCCAGTGCCTAATGGTGAAGAAAACTTGGTGCCTGCCTTCCTAAAGGCTACAGTGCTGTGGAAGAAATGAACAAGTAGGGCAAATTTCCCTTGGGTACAGATAATATAATAACTGTACTCAATTGGATACTTTGGAGATATAATTTTATTAAGTCCTCATTACAGTCCTAAAACAGACATTTTTCCTCCCTGTTCTTTGCTAGAGAAAACGGAGACAGGTTAAGGACGGCCTGTCCAGGGTGGGTAGAATGTGTGCCTCGGGGTCTTGCACCCCAGAGCCCATGTTTTGCTGCTGCCTTCCCTCCCCATGTGGGCCTGGACATTGTACCTAATGTGCAGCCCGGGGGCTCAACTCTGCCCATTCAACAGCCTAGGAAACTAGGGCTCAGAAGCCCATATTTGAAAAAGGGGGTCAGTTAAGAACAAACAAGCCAAACTAGAATTAGGACCCACGAGTTCTTACTTCCAGTCCAAAGTTCTCTCCACTCTGACTGCAAAATAAGGACTTTCTTTCACTGGCCTAGAAAAAACTGCTTCATTTCCACTTTCCTGCGTCACAGAGGAAGCCACTCAAGCAGATGGAAATGCTGGTTCTCATCCTCTCCGTGTCAGCTGCAGGAGGGTCCTGCGGTCCAGGAACAGCTAACATGCCTGGTGGCCAAGGGCAGCCGTGCTGTGGGGCCTGCCCTCCCCTGATAGCAGGGAGCGGATGCTGGAGGGCGCCCTGCCCCAGGGCCCTCTCCTTTTCAGTGTGAAGGAGGCTAGGAGGCATACTTTTGTGGCTTTGGAAGGAGAAGGCAATGAGAAAACACTCTCTCGCGTGCGCACACACACACACACACACACACACACACACACACACACACTGCAGCTCAGTAAACACCCCCTTTGAACACACAGAGCTATACCCCCGCCTTGGTGGTGTCGGCTGGCTACCTGCTTGCACTGGCCCCTCTCTCCCTCCTGGTACATTAACGACGCTTGGAAAAAGCTCTGGGGACAGTCTCCGGCCCTGAACTTCAGAGGAGAAAATGAAGTCCTTGTTTGCAGGACTTTCGGTGGTAGATGGGCAGGCAGTTCAGAGACTTGAAAGAGTAAGCAGCAGCATTCCTTCCCTTGGGGTGGTGCCGGCCTTGCCCCCCTCCTGTCCCGGGCCTGGCACAAGGGGCGGCACCGGGCACAGAGGAGCCGCATCAGGGTGGCTGGCCCCTGTCCTCCAGCAGTAGGAAAACCAGCAACTGTTCTGGCTCCTGCTCCCAAGGGCAGCCTCTGGGTGCCCAACCTCAGAGGACGGGGGAGGGGAAGGCAGAAGGGCCAGCGGACAAGAAGGAACTTCACCTACCCAAAACTTGATGTGGAAAAAGGCAGAGCAAGCCTCACACCCCTGCCCACGCTGGAGGGCACGCGCAGGACAGGGCAGGGGGTCATCGGATGGACACGTGGACTCCACTTAGGTTGGCATGACCTCCCCATTGAAAACATAATAGCTTTCGACTTTTCTAAATATCAGGGGTGATTTGTATAGCATTTCACGTGGCGTGCCAGGGAATTGAACCTGAGAAAGCCCAAGCTCGGAACGGCTGCTGAACGTCATGGGCACTTTGGGAGGGAGAGTCATGTGCTGCTGTTTGTACAGTCAATTCACCAGCGTAGATTTACTCTTGACCTCATTTCATGCTGTTACTATAATGGCATGTTTGATGCCTAATATAGAGTTTTATTTTCCAAGCCCAGGGCTCTCGGCTCTGTTGGAGCGGCTTGCTGTGGCATAGGGAAGGACAACCCAGCTGTCACCTGCTGGCCCAGAGAAGCCATCCTTCTGCACCGTTCACCCTAGTGGCACCCAGGGTCCCTCTGGGCTCCTTCTGGATGGACCCCCAGTGCTTCTTTTTAATTAATAAATTTTGTTGGGTTTTCTTTTTTTTTTGAGTGATTTTAGATTTACAGCAAAATTGAGTGGAAAGTAGAGAGAGTCCCACGTACCCTCTTCTCCCCACGCTACCACAACTCCCCCACTGTGAACATCCCCCATCAGTGTGGTGTATTTGTTACAACTGATGAAACTACATTGACACATCATTATCACGCAAAGTTTATGTTAACGGGTCATTTTTGTTGTTGTAAACCCTCTGGGCTTTGATAAATGTATAATGATGTGCATCCACCATTGTGTCATACAGAGGAGTTTCACCGCGCTACAGATCCTCTGTGCTCTGCCCATCCATCACCCCAGTGCTTTTTATGTGAAGCATTGCTGCTTTGAGAGGTTTGGCTCTCTTGGGATTGGAGAGGAAAATTGACCCGAGGTTGATTTGGGGTTAGAAAAGGTTTAAACTCATTCACTCAAGTAGACATCTTGAGCATCTGCTTTGTCCTGGACATTGATGCTGGGTCCTGGAATAGGTATACAGCAGCTAGCAGGACTGGTCCCCGCCTTCACCAGCCTCCCATCGTAGTGGAAATGATGAACGTTATTGTGTGACAGACGCATGGTATTTGGAAAAGCAATAAAGAATTAGGAGAAAGGAGGACTGAGTTCTTATACTGGCTCTGTCACAGGCTTGCTTTATGACATGGGACAAATGGCCTTGTTTCTCTGCCTCTCTCAAACGTGGGGAGTGGGAATTAGGTAAGAAAAATTGCTGTTTGAGGGGTTCCACGGTTCCAAGCACAGCCTGAGATTCCAATCTTGTATGGATGGTCTACATTTTTCTCAACTTTAGCACATTTGTAAACTCTGATTAATATGCTCTTTGGACGTTTACAGTTTCTGTCTCTCACCAGTTAGCAAGCATTTCTTTCATTTTATTTAGATGCTTATTCAATAAAACGTTAAATGCATACTGTGTGTGAAGAAGAGATTAAAGGTGAAGATCTTTTGCCTTTTAAAAACTATTCCAGAAGTTTGAGGGGGATGATAGTGTTTTGATCTTTTTTTAAATCATGATGATATTTTTAATTGAAAATTTCAAATATACAGAAAAATTACAGATTACTAAAAGAAATTCCCATATGTATCCTTCATTTAGATTTGCCAATTAACATTTTTCCATATCTGTTTTATTTTTCTCTTTTTCACACACACACAGACACACACACACCCTGAAGAGAAAAATAAAGCAATATCTCTATTGTCTTTCTTTCTGTCTATCTATCTATCATCTATCTATCATGTACATCTAATTTTTTGAACAATGGTGATAAATTATTTAAAATTTTCAGACCAAATGTGATAGTGTTTTGATCTTTGAGGACTATTGTTCAGAGCTTGGACTGTGCCGGCACTGGTGCTTTTATATATTATCTGATAGAGCCAGCATCACCCCACTAAGAGGCAGGTCACTGCCTGTATCACTGCTGAGGAGTCGCTGGCTCAGAGAGGTTTAAGTAACATGACTCGTTCAATAGAAGGACTGGTGGGATTCAAGTTCAGGGCCCCTGGTGGTGAGTCTGATGGGACTTTGGGGTCACCTGTCGTCCTCCTGTTCAGAGTTACCCCTTCCCTTTCACGTGGTCCTCATGCCAGATCCCCCATGATCAGCTTCAGCCCCCAACCCTGGGTTCCCACTCACCTCTCCTCCCTCACATCCCCACCCCCCCCACCCCCCGTCTGTGTCTCCTTTATCTTTTCAACTCCTACCCCTTCCTCTCTGGCTGTGCTCCCTTCTCTCTCATGACACCATGGCTGCCCAATGACAGAAAGGAGTTAATAGAAACCAATGTGTAACTGAAACTTGAAAAGCCATAAATCGCCTTGTTTTTTCTAGGATGTTGGTAGCGTTTTGATTTAATAGTTGGACAAACACAAGGGCCTATTTTATTCAGAGTTTACAGGCCTCAAGGCTGTTATTCCTCCAAATTTAATAGCATTGAAATTGCAGGGTTTGCTATAATTTGCCTATCGCTTTCTGCTGCACCATTGATGTTTATTGTCAGCGGGATGGAATCTCAATCCGACTCACTTAGATAACATGTCTGTTAAACATTTAGATAATTGTACCATCATTAACTTGTCACATTATTTTAGAGATTCAAAACAGAAGCGCAGGGTAAGTAGAGGTACTGAGGGGGCGGTGGGGGGGGAAGGAGGAGGAGGAAGAGAAAATCTCTCCTGAGTTCAACAACCAGGAGATGAGAGAGTTGATTTCACACTCTTGACATTTCATCGGAGGTGTCTGAGTAAGGAGGGGTGTGCTGTAGAGCTGGGCCGCCAACCCAGGGCAGGACACCCCTGTGACACCACCACAGGTGCTCAGAGACCTTCGGTGTTTCATGCCCAGCTTTGGCCTTCATGCACCAAAGATCAATTTTTTTAGCTTCCCTTAGAGATGCTGATTCCAACATTATATGTAATTACAAAGCATTGAGAACAACCTACATGTCGAAAGGTAAGGACTCTGTTAATTATGGTACCTGCATGGAAAGATGTCCACGATGTTTTGTGTGATAAAAGGTGGTTACGGGGGCTTCCCTGGTGGCGCAGTGGTTGAGAGTCCGCCTGCCGATGCGGGGGACACGGGTTCGTGTCCCGGTCCGGGAAGATCCCACATGCCGCGGAGCGGCTGGGCCCGTGAGCCATGGCCGCTGGGCCTGCGCGTCCAGAGCCTGTGCTCCGCAACGGGAGAGGCCACAGCAGTGAGAGGCCCGCGTATCGCAAAAAAAAAGATGGTTAGGGAAAAAGGCTGTATAGTGTGATCTTCTTTAATATAAAATACAGAAGCCATCCTGTAAGATTCTATAAGGCTCTATACCTATTAATAGTGATTGTCTTTAGAGAATGGGATTACAAAGCAAAGCAGGTTTTACTTTCTGCTGTATCTATTTCTGAATAATAATAATTAGGATTTATTTTCTTTATTGTTATATAATAATAATATTTATTGGCATGTATTACTTATATAATTTTCAAAATTAAGGTCCCATTATAAATAATAAAAATATTACCTTTGAGTCTCATTCTTTCCATGGAGGAGGATTTCTAAAAATAAAAGGCTACAAGTGCAAGTAAATGGGTTTTGAGGAAGATATAGGACATTAATATCTCAGCTACAATGGTAGGCGCCTCAGTTTCCCACTGTTAAGACAGGTAACTGCCACATGGAGAACTCGGTACCCTGGGGGGCTTGTGCCAGTGCTCACGGGGCACAGCCACTGTCTCTGTTTACAAGGGCCTGGCACAGGAAGTGGGTAGCAGGAGAGATTTTCATCACGCCTAAGTGAGGACTGAGGTCACACCTGGCGCGGGGACCCAGGCCAGGGATCAGTAGGAATGAAGTCCCATTCCTCAGAGGGGAGATTCTGGGAGCAGCTAAATGTCAACACTAGTGGGGCACTGAGCTTGGCATCCAGAACTGCCCCCTGGAAATTCTATGGTGTATGCCCTCTGGTCCTATGGGGGTGACAGGTGTGAACAGTTCTATCCATCTGGCTTTGGACACCATGTTAGCTCCTGCATCCGCAGGGCCTGCTCTGTGACTTGGGCAAGAGAACTCACTATTGCCTCTCATGGCTGTGCACACCCAGTGACACTGGAAATAGGGGAAAATGCACAAGTCAAAACACAAGGGTTACACGCACCACAACAAAGAGTAGCCCCTGCTCGCCGCAACTAGAGAAAGCCCACGTGTGGCAATGAAGACCCAACACAGCAATCAATCAATCAATCAATAAACAAACAAGGGTTAATGTTTCCCTGATTGTACTGTAAATAATGCAGATATTTGGGGGTGGGAGGGACAAACCATGTAAATATTTTATAGACTGTAGGCTAAATAATGCATATATTTAGAAAAAACAGCTTAAATATTTCATATGCTACAGCGCAGATTTTTGCTTAGAGGATGAACAGGGCTGGTGGGGCCCATGGGGTAAAGATGGCAGTGCCGTGGCCCCTGGGGTGCAGGGGCAGAAGAGTTGCAATAAAAGTAGGTGTGTGGGATTGGGGATCAACACGGACCCACAGCTGTCAGTTTCTTGGAACCCAAGAAGTTGAAAGTCTCAGATTTTTCAAACCATCTTTTAAATATCCTGTACTCTTTTTT
>NW_020173774.1:283453-292324 GCF_003031525.2 Neophocaena asiaeorientalis asiaeorientalis
GATATGTGAGGGCTACAAATGACAAGCTAATAATGAGAATTTATCAATACTTTTAAAAAGCAACTTCCAGCCCAGGAGAATTGAAAACACCCATCCACGCAAAAACTTGTACAATGTTCATAGCAGCATTATTTAAAACAGCCAAAAAACAGAAACTGGAGCCCAGCAGTCCATCAGCTGATGAATGGGTAGGCAAAATGTGGGATATTTGCATGATAGAATATTACCCAGCCATAAAATGGAATGAAGTGTACTTACATGCTGCACCATGGAAGAATGTTGAAACCGACATGAAAGAAGCCAGGCACAAAAGGCTACATATTGTATGATTCCATTTATGCAAAATGTTCAGAATAGGTAAATCTACAGAAACAGCAGATTAGTAGTTGCTAGAGGCTGAGGGGAGGGGAAATGGAGAGTGACAACTAATGGGTATGGAGTTTCTTTTTTGGGGTGATGAGAATGTTCTGGAGTTAGTGTTCATGATGGTTGTACAACTTTCTGAGTACATTAAAAACCATTGGATTGTGTACTTTAAAGGGTGTGTTTCATGCTTTATGAATTATATCTCCACTAAAATGAAAAGCAACTTCCAGGTCTGTTGTTGTTTTTTACAGACTCAGCCCAATCCCCTTTACCTGCTGCATCCCAGGATTTTCTAGATAAGTAGCAGTTTGCAGAATAGTGACCGTTCAGACAATGCAAGAGGCTGTGGTGCCTTTGGAATCATTGTATTCACAGAAGGCAGCAAGGAGTAGGATGGCTCAGAGATCCCCTCCCCTCATGCCTCCATTTACAGAACCGGGAAGGAAGGAAGAAAGAAAGAATCAGGTTAGGACCCTCGACAGGTGAAGGATGTGAATCTGACATCCGTAGTCAGGAGGAGACTGGGAGTTGCCGTGTGTTGCAGATCTGCAGAAGAACAGCCAGACCTTCTCGTGCCTGGGAGGAGTCACTCTGACCAAAGCCAGGACATGGATAGCATGGACCCAGGCAGCCTGTTTTAAGAAAAGAATCACACAAGTAATATGTGCTCCGTATGGGGAAATTAGAAGATACATGTACACAAGAGAAATGTGTCTCCTGTAGTCCCACCGTCTTTTTCTGTTTTGTTCTAAACAACATTGGGGCAATAATATGCAACGCATGCCGTTTTGTAATCCGCTGCTTGCATGCCAGCCAACCTGCCTCTTGATGATTATTGTAATACTTCTTGAGTATTCTCCCCTACCCCCATGTTTTCCTGTAAGCCCTGATGTGCCTTACTTTCTGCACTGGGATGCCCCCTTTGCCCTCCATGCTTTGGCAGTGGGGGTGGGGTGCCAGCCCCCATACATGAAGGAGCTTCCGGGGGCTGCTGGCGGGAGAAGTGTCTAACAAAGATGCAGCACGTTATCACCTCTTACCTATCGCGTCTTCTGTCAACAAGATGAACTGGGCTGGCCAGGCGCTTCTGCAGCAGCTGTTTACTTGGCCATTCCAGGCAAGCTTGAGATGCTGGGAGCATAGCCAGTCCTCACATTTGATCTTCTTAGAAGCTGTTTGCCTTTGGTTTTCTCCAGCCTTGCAAATGGCCAGTCGCCCTGGGCAGGATCTGGGCAGGTAATTTACCTTCTCTACTAACTTAACGGATGGCACTGCCTGGGGGCTGGGCAGACCAAGGAAAATCTAGGCATCGATTTATTTGCCAAGTTAAAGCCCAGAGTGAAGTAGCAAGGTAATTAAGCACCTCCATACGTTAAGTGTCCCAGGCCTAACTAGAGAAGATTTCCTACCAAAGAAGAGCCCCAAACAGGTGTTAGGAAAAAGGCTTTTCTTTTGGCATTTCCTTCTCTGAGCATTAGGAAAAGTTACCTAACGGAGGGATTGCAGGTTTGGGTCAGATGAAACGTTCCCTGCCCCCACTAGGAGAAGATCCATTACAGATTGGAAATGACTTTGTCTCTAAGTGCCCATTGTCAGATGGGATGCACGTTCCCCTCAACCAAACAAATATAAAATGCTTCCAGCCTCTGCTTCGGATTTTCTATTACTGTTTCACAGGACTCCAGAGAGTTTTAAGATAGCAATTTGATTAAGCTTATGGGGAAGATCCCATCAGATAACATTCTTTTTCTGCAGGTGGAGATAATGTGTTCAAGTATTAAGTATGTTTTAAAGGTAATTGTCTTTTCCATATTCATTTTAGTTACAGGAATTGAAAAGGGGGAGACTTTGCATCTGAAAGCCGCCCCTTGGGCCCTGGAGTCGCTCTGACCTCTCTCCTCTGGGAAACATACTTGAGGTTTTTGACAAATGAAGGAACACCAAGTGTTTCTCTGTTTTGAAATGACTTGGGATCCCCTATCTCCAGAGAGGTTGTCCGGAAGGTGGGGTCTTGGCCACTGCCCTCACCAGGCTCCCTGTCCTGGGATGCTTTCTGGGCTCCCCATCTTGAGCTCCTGGATGTTGGAAGGGGGCCTGGCTGCTGCTCAGAAAGAGGACTTGCCTCATCCAACCATGAGTCATAGTGTTACATCCCTGCCTTCCAAAATAGAACCTTGGAATCACTATTTACATATATTAGGCCCAGTTTGTGGGTATTCAAACCGGAAGGGGCTAATTCAAAGTCTCGATTCTAACATTTGTAGTCTTCAGAACTGGAGCAAGAGGCATTAAGGAGGGAGATCCTGAGCCTCGGAGAGGTTCAGTGATTTGCTCAGGATCACACAGCAAGTTAGAGAGACATACTGTGGGCTCCTGGTCTCGGACCACTCCTCCTGTGCCCCAGGATATCCACAACTCTGCCATCTCCAGAAAATAATCCTCTTCCCTTTTCCTGGAAATCTCCAGAGTAGGAGATTCTGTCCACGTGGCCTTCTTTGGTTATCCCTTTGCCAGGGTCTGCACCGAGAGCTGCCAGGGCGTCTGAAGGTCTGAGAAGAGCAAGCGCAGTGCAGATGCTCTGGGCATCCTCAGACCTCACTCGCCTGCCAGCGGTAGCGTTTTAAGAGCTTTTTGCAAAGTAGAAAAGTCAGACCGAAATCCTACCTTCAGAAAGCTAACCATTGCTAGGGAGGAAAACATAGGTGTACCTTAAAAGGTAATGAATGATACAAGGCACTTGAATGAGATACATACTGTGGGGATCCAGGGGTGGCGATGGGAGTGTCTCTCATCCCTACGTCTACCTGAAATCCTGTCTGCTGCAGCCAGAAACCCGTAGTTCCTGCACACAGTATCCTCCACGTTACATCCCTTCTCTGCCCGATCGCCCAGGAGCACGTGATTAGACTGCAGCTCACTGGTCTGAAGGCAGCTGACTCTGGGAAAGGACCCCAGGTGATAGGTTTATCATTTAAGACCCAGATGGTGATGTGCAGAGCCCTATTGTCTCCAAATCCCTGACCCAGTTCTGTCAGATAGAGGTGGCAGTGGAGGATAGGTGTGAAGTTGGTGGATCCAGCCTGGGTTTAGGGCTTGGCCTCATGCACTATATCTCAGGAAAGGATGGCTCTGGCGTCTAAAATGCACAGCCAGTGTTGGCTCTCCCACGCTTATCCTTCAGAAGATCCTCGTTGTCTTACACCGGCTACACGTTCAAATCATTTGGAGGCGCTTTTTAAGAAAAAGAGCAAGAAAGGGCTCCCATCCCAAACCAGCTGAATCAGAATCTCCGGCCTGGGGCCCAGGCATGGATGTTTTCTAAAGCTCCCCAGGAGATTCACATGTAAAAGCAAGGTTGAGAACTTCTGGACGTGATAAGATCAGACTCCACTGCTTGGCCCAGGAAGTGCCTGCAGGCAGTCTCAGGCCATCTCATGCCGCCATCGTGAGTCACTTATAATTCCCTGTTCTCTCCTTGCTGGTTTTCTTCTCCATGTATCTTCCCCTAAATCCCAGAATTTCCTGTGTCTTGTCTGCCTAGACCATTTCTTCTCAGCTCCATTTGTTACGTGAATGTTTCTGTCTGCCCCCCGCTCCCTGCTCCCCACCCCGATTCTTATGTTGAAGCCCTAACCTCCAGTGTGATGGTATTTGGAGATGGAGCCTTGGGCAGGTTTAAATGAGGTCATGAGGATGGAGCCCCCATAATGGGATTGGTATCCTTATAAGAGGAGGAAGAGACTAGAGCTCTCTCTCTCCTGCTGTGTGAGGACACAGATAGAAGGCGACCGCCTGCAAGCCAGGAAGAGCCCTCACCAGAAATCCAGCCATGCCAGCATGCTGATCTCGGGCTTGCAGCTTCCAGAACTATGAGAAATAAATGTCTGTTGGTTAAGCCGCCCACTCATATAGCATTTTGCCATAGCAGCCCGAGCAGACTGCGACAGTGTCCTTCTCTGTCACACCTTTCCTCCAGATAAGCAGTGGAAAGTGTTTCCTTTTCGTCTCCTGCACCATGGACATACCCCACTTGTAGCATTTGGCCAACTCCATGTGTTAGGGGCAGGGTGTCGGAACCATCTTTGGGTCCCTGGATGCTTTGACTGTGTTAGAACAGTAGCTGGTCAATAAATATTCGTTGTGTGGTTATAACCAAAAGCAGTAAAGGGAGCTTCCTGGTTAGAAGCAGGAAAGGGGAATCTGTTCTTGTCTGAATTCATATTTTTGCTCTTCACTTGCCAACTGTATGGCCTTGGACAAGTCACTCAACCTTTGCAAGTCTCAGATTCCTTACCTGAGGAATTAGAACTCCATACTTGCCCCCTTTACCTCAGAGAGGGGTGTGAGGACCAGAGTGATCTTAGAAAGAAGTAACGTCCTTGTAAGGTGAAAGGCACAATTCAAATTTAAGGTATTTTTATGATTGTGACATCTCTTGAGACCCTTGGGGGCTATGGTTTCTGCCCTTCAGATACCCAGCCGGTACCCTCTGCACCACATCCTCCTTGTGCCAGCTCTTCCCGACCTTTTCCTTCCCTGGCTTCCTCTTTTGCACCTGCCATGCTCTGCCTTGAACATGCATGAATACTGTATGAAAGCACGTCAAATACTATTATATATTTTGAATTACAGAGAAAACAATGAGGGAGGCAGGCTGTTCCATCCAGTGATTAAGTATTCAGTGTAACATGATGGGCAGAAGTTAGAGGGAGAGGTGTCCTAGGATTTTTGACTAAATATGATCTGAATGGGTCAATGAGACAGATTCCACCTGCAAGCCATCCCAGATCCGTAATCTCTAGTGTGGAGAAAGTTCCAGAAGGAACCTTAACTCTATCATTTCTTCCTCATTCATCCAGTGTGATTGGAGCACCAACCACGGGCATGGGTGCCAGCATCCGAGGATAGCCTGCTCGCCTACCCCCCAGGAGCTTGCAGGCAAGAGGAGGGCTGTGACAGGCATGTCCAGGAGCAGAGGAGGGCAAGTGTCCGGCTCTGATGAGGGCAGTGGGCAGGGAAGGCTTGGAGGCAGGAGGAGATCCTCGGACTGAGTTTTCTTCTCATCCTGCTTTAGGGTAAATTTATCTTGTGGGGTTGGCAACTGAGTTGCTCGCCACATCTCATAGAATAAACCTTCATGTGTAGGCTTGCAGATGGAGGCTGTTACTAATCCCCTTCCTTTTTTGGCCTCCTGTCTCTGAGGTTGGTGGTGTCTGGCATTTGCGGAGGGAAGAAGGATATAAAAGGGCAAGACAGGAGACCCTGGTGGCTGGATTCAGAGCCGCCGCCTTCCGGGACCCCGCAGAGGCCCCTCTCCCTGGACCCTTCAGCTCGAGAAAGCCATTGTGCTCCGTCCTGGCCTCTGACCCCGAGGCTCTGGGAAGGTTGTTGACACTTGCACGGTCATCTCTTGCAGGGCCATTGCTTCCCTTGGGAGCTCCCCTCTCTGCCTTGGGGTGGTGACTGCTCCCCCAGCCGGGAAGGGGGCAGTGAAGCAGGAGGGAAATGAGCTCCCAGTCAGAGTGGGAGGAACAGAGGGGACACCTCCGCGGCAGCCGCCACTTCCAGGCAGCTCCCCAGGTTGCGTCCACGTATGTTCCTCTCTCACCTGCCAGTTCAGTGGTACCCCCTCCCTGGGGGCGGGGGAGCTTCGAGGAAATGCATCCAGGAGACATGTTTCTGGCCCGAATTCCTTCTGGCCTTTTGTTGTGGGTCTCTGGTTTGTTGGGGAGCCCCACATTTCTTCATGGAGGGTGCCTGTCTGTATGTCTCCTTGCGGTCACAGCAACAAAGACTATTTCTAGCCCTGGTGTTGGCTGCCTATTAGAAGTAAGACCCTGGGCAAGTCGCTTGCCCTCTTAGACGTTCGGATTCTGCATTGGTAGGAAGGGGTCCAAAAACCCCACTTACCAACGGGGCTGCTGTGAACCTCAGTGAAACAATATGAACGGAGAGCTCGGTTCCGTGTGAAGCAAATGTCTGGTGGCTCGTTAACGGTTTCTCTCAGAGCCAGAGTTTGCGGGCATTTTGCATGTGTGATTCTTACAGTTTTTCTCCCCCTCTTCGTTCTTGGGTATCTCAGGAAGCATTATTCAGAAGAGGGTGGAGCTGGACAGAGGGACGGTTACATTTTTTAAGTGCCACTTTGCATTCCTTTCACCTCGGTCTTAATAATAAATAACTCTGACCGAGCGACCAGAACCTGGGATGTTCTGTTTAAATAAATGCAAGAATGTCTCCAACAGCCAGGCATCCCCATTTGGTGGGCTTGCCAGGAGCATTTCTCCAACCACGAGAAAAGCCCTCTTGCTAAGCTACAGAAAACTCTCCCTTGTGCTTTAATTCTGGAAGAAGCGGATTAGAGTGGCCATATTTAACCTTTGACCCTGACACAAAAGCATTATCAAAATTAGTTACCAAGAGGCTCTGTCTTCCTTTCCCTGCCCCCCACCTCCCTGTTTGCCGGGGCTGGTTTAGGACCTTGGTAAACTCCTCTGAGTAAGAGCAAAGGTTCAGAAGACCATTGTTGCCTTAGAGACATCCGGGCCTGGCGCTGGCTGTCCAAGCTGGTGGGGTCCAAGGTAAGCTAAAGGGCAGAGCTGAGAATCTTGCACTGCAGTGGGGGTCAGAATTTATGAGCTGGATTTAAAAACTCTTTCTCCTCTGGAACCAGTTCTCGGCTATCTTGGAAATTGAACACCATTCAGATGACATATTGATTTTTAGACCCACGTTCGTCAGAACTTTTTTAATGCCTCTTTCCACCCAGCTGCTGTATGATCTCGAAGTACTGGTTGATCTAAAGGCTTGATTTCCAATATTTTCCCCTTCCAGGCAGAAATCCATGGACTTGGAGGATGGAGCAGAACGGGTATCTGGACCTGAGTCGTTTCTCTGGGTGTAAATCCCTCCCTGTCATTTAGTCACTAAATGGGCAATTTGTTTGAACTGAGCTCCACTTTCCTCATCTATAAAATGGGCACATTCATGACAGTGCCTACCTCCTGGAGTTATTTTTGAGGATAGATAATAGGATACACGTGAAGAGACTAGAATGGTGTATGGCACCTCAGTGCACTCACTGAGTGTCTACAGATATGAGCTACTGCTATTCCTGTTGTCATCAGTATTATTACGGATTCTTCATCACTTCCCCAGGCCCTGCATGGCTCCTGCCACACACATCCATCCCTCCCAGTCCCCAGCACATTGGGGTTTGATGGGTGACCTGTCCCACTTGTGGCTTCTCTAACCTAGCTTCCTTTGCAGTTATTTTCGGAGTCCCCTCCCAGATGTCGGGGGTGGGGGGTGAGGACCGGCTTCATTTCATACCAGAAGTCCAACTTTCAGTGGGGGATTGGGAGGGAAAAGTGCTTTATAAGCTTGCGATGAAAGCTGTAAAACGAGATGGTCGAGGATCTGGCCGGGCCCGGTTCAGGATTATGGCCGGCCCCTGGAATGCCGAGGGGGCCTCTCGCAAGAAGCCAGTGTCTATTTACAGTGTATTCTCATAAACCCCGGCGCTGGGGCGAGGGCAGGGGGACTCGCCCTCCTGGCATGTGATTGATTATCTGGTATTTATGCCATTGAGGACTTGTCAGCGGTTTGGGGTCAAAGGGTCATCTCATGTGTCTTGCCGCCAATCCACCTCCTTTTGTACAGTGGGGACTGGGTGAGCCATGCACAAAACAGCTTTTTCTTTGCCTTGGGAAAAGGGGGAGGGCGTGGGGGGGGAGTGTCAATGAAATTTTTTTTCAACCTTTTCTGAATAGTGTCTTTTTAATTCTAAAGAACTTTTAATTAAAAGTAGCAGGAAAATTCATCTTGAGAAGGTTTAACTTACCTTAACAGACACTTTTGTGTCCCGAGAAGCTGGGAGTGACTTTGAAAAAAAAAAAAGAAAGAAAGAAAGGAAAGGGTTTTGTTGTTTCTCTCCCCCTCCCCAGACACGTTCAAGGATCACTGGAGTTTCCTTGCACTCCCTGCCTAAGTGTGGCCCCAGCTTGGGCAAGCAGGAAGGAAAGAGGTGGTCCTTCAACTGTAGCATAGCTGTAAAAACCTAGAAAGGGACTTCAGTCCCTCTGGTGCCATGTTCCCTTGTTTTAGGTGAAGAAATGGAGCCTCAGCAGGTGGAAAGACTTACTCAGAGTCACGTAGCTGGTTGGTTGTAGGGTCAGCTACTGGGCTCTGTTCTCCTGACCCTCCTTCTCCTGCTCCTTTTACACATGGAGTTGCTTCTCGAAGTTTCGGATGCCAAGTAAAGATAACGTGATGTTACTGTTGTTGCTTTTATTATTTATTTGTTTGTTTGGCCTCACCGCACGGCTTGTGGGACCTTAGTTCCCCGACCAGGGATCGAACCCGGGCCCCTGGAAGTGTAAGCGTGGAGTCCTAACCACTGGACCGCCAGGGAATTCTCTGTTGTTGCTTTTAAATCCTAGATATTTGAGACTTTGGGGCCACTCCTAGGTTCCTTGGGCTGGAGGGACCCCCCCCCCCCCCCCC
>NW_020173774.1:292409-307643 GCF_003031525.2 Neophocaena asiaeorientalis asiaeorientalis
TTTTTTTTTGGGGGGGGGGGGCCCCCCCCCCCCGCCTCTGAATAGACAGTGAGTGTGTGCTCACATGGCACGGAAGAGTGACTCCGTGGCCCCCTTCCTGAAAAATCTACAGAGACAGGGGCTCTGTGTCCTCTGCTTGGTAGAAAATAGCAGCATCCCTCCCCCGAATCCTTGTCACTCTGATGGACTGGATGTCCTTCTGAACCGTTAGTTTCCCCCCCGAGCTGAGCTCAGGAGTGGCCTGAGTGGAGTATGTCTCTCTGGCCACCCGTGGTGAGAGGGGCCACCCAGAGCTGGGACAGGCCGGGACACCTCGTTGTACGTACAATGCTTCTCTGCTGTGGCCTCCCTTCCGCAGGGGAGCGTTTAACCCTCTAAGCCTTACCTAGGCAACTTACCTGGTGATGCCCCAGGACAGCGAAGAGAGACGTTACTGGGACACCCTGCGTGTGCCTCTCAGCTCATCGAACAACGGTGGAAAGCCAGGCAGAGAAATTATTTGCCTAGAGTAGTTATTTGTGGGAGAGTCACATGAAACTCCTGTCGCCACATTCTGATTTTGTCCTGCTCGCGCCCACTTTAAAAAATACAATACAAGGAATTGTCTTCTCAGGAGTTGCTTTAGAAATCCCAGTTCCCTTCTATTCCCTTCATTCCTATTCCAGTTCAATTAGTGAATGCTAATTTGGGCTGGTGGGGCACCACTGCGAGGAAGATACTAAAATTGTGTGAGACCTGGTTCTTGTTCGTGAGTGGAGGAACCAGCATTTACCGAATTCTTATAGAATTTGCTGGGTGCCAGGCACTGTGCTAATGCTTAGCCTCGATCATTTTATTTAGTCCTTATATCAGCTTTTCAAGGTGAACATTCTTGTTTCCAGATGAGGAAGACGTGAACAACTTTCCCTGGGGTATATATCTGATAACCATTATAGCTGAAACTGATTGAACATTTGTTTTATGCCGGGTAGTTCTAAATACTTTAAACACATGATCTTCTTCGATCTATATAAAACCGCTGTGAAGTAGGTACTGTTATCATCCTGGTTTTACAGAGTCTGAAACAGGAACCGAGGAGCTAGGTAACCTGCCCAAGGTTACACAGCAGTAGTAAGTGGCCAAGCTGGATTTGAGCCCCAGCAGTTGACCACAGAGTTCATCCTTAAGCCGCGTTACCACTCTGATTCTTTAGGTCTCAGAGCTGGGCTGGAACCCAGGGTTTCAGATGCCAGTGCTCATGTTGTTGTCTTTTTCCCATATCCTAACATAAATTTGCTGGGCGACACTATATATAGACATATATAAATCAACCAGAGACCAGCAAAAGGTCACTGTGTAATCAGATGCCAGCCTGGGTGGTGCATGGAGAGGAATTTAGAGGAGGAATATGTTAACGAGGACATCACGGAGTCTCCTCTCTGGGCTCCCATAGTAAGGGCACTGCGCCTTATTCATCGCTCCATTGCCAGACCTAACCCAGGGCTGGTACACGTTAGCTCTTCTGTAAATGCCGATTAAATTACTAGGAAAGATTGAGTAGGGGAGGTGGGGTTGAAATGAATTTGTTTTAGGAAAATGATGTTGATAACTATCTCCCTTTCATTGTGTGCTGACCAGGTACCAGCGACTCTGCTAGGTATATTATTTATGCTGTGCTTTAACCCTTACAACAGCCCCAGAGTGAACTGAGGCTGAACAGAGGCTCTGTATCTTGACCGAGAATTCAAAGCCTTTTCTCCCCAGGATTTCAAAATCTGTTGCCTTTCCCAAGGCCAAGAAAAAGTTACGAGCAAAGGGGAAGAAAGCACAAGTGAGCGAGGAAGACTGCAGAGAGACTGCTCAGTTGGCACTGGGGACCTGGAACGCCAGCAGGGGAGAGCATGTCCTCTTCTTTTCTGCTCGTGGTTGGGAGTTGCCTCTTTGATACAAGCATATCTAGATCTATGAAGTTTAACTGTGTCCAGTTAATTGAATTTATAATTCAGCACCCAAATGCTGAAAAGAATTGTCTTTTATGTTCCTTAATGAGTGCTATAAAAACAAGTGGTGCATCTAATTTTATGAATGATCCTTTATGACTTACCTGATAACTAGTAGTTGTTCAACACAAAGGACTCATAACTCAGTCCGGGCCCAAGATGGTTGCCTGCAGTAAAAGAACTTGTTTTAAAGTTGCCATCTTGTCCCTCTTGAACTCGGCCTTGGAATTCACCTGTTCCCTCGTCCACGATCTCCTCTGGTAGAGAATGGGGCTCAGGTTCCTCATTCTGGGGGATTGTGGAGAAGGGTTACCTGGCCTGCCAGCCCGAGATGACCGAGAACTCTCACCTCTCCGAGTTGGCTCCTACCAAGAAGGGGAAGGGAGAAACATGACGGCCCATCCCAATCTCTCTCTACCGGCAGACATTGAGTCCACTTAGCTGTTGCCAGCTGTGCTAAGGAAGAGAATAGAAACATAGAGAAAGAGGTACAAGGGCTGTAAAAAAGAATTTCTTTTATCTTCACCCTACAACAAAGACAATGAGCCTCGAAAAATAATAAGGAGAAGAAGCTTCGGTTAGACGCTGGTGAGAACTTCCTGAATTGAAAAGATGTTCTCAAAAGAGACCGCGGCATCTCCATCTCTAGAGTGTGCATACATACGTGCGCTGTTCGTTTTTTATAGTTTTTCAACATTTTGTATTTTTTAGAAGTCGAATTTAAATGATTTTGTGATTACACACCTTAAGAGTAATAGATGTTGGCCATAAAATTCAAGCATCATCCACGAATAGAACTGAAGAAAGGTTGGCTACTCCCATCTGGTAAGTCAGAGGCAGGGGGCTGGACTCAGTGGCCAGTACCCTGCCCATGGTGCTAACCCAGAACAGGAAGGGCTTTGGGAGTGAAGCCCTTGAACAGAGCAGCCAGGGCGGGGGGGTGTGGGGGGGGGGGGGTACGTCATGAAGGAAGGCCGAGATAAGGCTGTGTTTTCCATTGCTTATCACCTTTCCCACTTTATCTCAACTAAGAACAAGGTAAGAACAGGCCCTGCAGCCCTGAGTGAACCTTTTCATGCGGCTGCTGAGCTGGGAAGAGGACACTCCTCTCTCCCCACACCCCTCTCCCTTGTACACACTGCACCTGTAAAGGCTGCAGCTTTAGTATGTTGGGTGGGGGGACAGATGCAAAAAATGTCCCTGATCTGGGCACTGATGACTTCCTATCAGAGCGGGGGATGGAGTGGGGACATTTGTTGCCATGATTTGAGTCTTACCTCAGCTGGCCTTGTACCCGGGCTGTCTGGTGGGCCTTCCTTCCTCTTGTCCCCGCCTTCCCTCTCTTGCCCCGCCCTCACCAGGCTGATGAATTGCTCTTGGAGTCTGTAGTGGCTCTGACTTGGCTGTTACCTTTGGTCTGAAGGAGTCTGGGCGAAAGGACAGGGAGAACTATTGCTCCAGCCCCACATTTGGAGACTGATGAACTTTGGCAGGGGAATGCCCACCCAACTGGTCTGGAAGAACCTGTTTGGGCCCCGGAGAAACCTGACAAAACTGGGTGCTGTCAGCCTAAAAACATGTACACTGAAGGCAGCCTAGAGCACACACGTTGCCTCGGCTTATGAAGAGTCGGAGATGAAGGATGTGTGAAGCATCACTGCCCCTTCCCTATACCAAATCCAGATTCTCACTGAGCTGGCATGTCACTAAAGGACCGCCCACCCCCGACCCCGACCCCGCCCCGCTCCTAGAATTTTCAGAAGCAAAACAGCTGGCCATTCATTCATTCAGCATTCATTGAGTGCCTACTATGTGCTAAATGCTGGGGATACAAGGATCGGTAACTCCTGGCATCTTGATTCAGGGAACTCAGAGGTGGGAAGACAGGCACGTAAGCAGGTAATTATAACGGACAATGCTGGGCACAGTGATGGAGACGTTGGTACAGAGGGTACTGTGGGCACCCGGAGGAAGGGTGCACCGTAGATACCCGAGGGACAGATAAGGCTTCCTGGAGAAGAAGACATCATAAGGTTCAAAGCAGAAGTAGAAATTAGCCAAGATGAAGGGAGAGCTGGACAGAAGAAACAGAGCCACGCGTGCTTGGAAATGGTGGTGGTATGGCCTAAGCATCACATCTGAGACAGATGGGGCAGGTGAGGTTGGAGGGGAAGGCAGGCCCAGACCACGGAGGTCTGGCTAGGCTGTCTTAAGGAGCCTCGATTTTATCTGTAGGTGATGGAGGGTCCTGGGAAGCCTTTAAAAGGAAGTTACAAGATCAGATCAGTTTCCAGTAGGCCACTTTGGCAGTCGTCTGGGGGAAGCTCTCGGGGAGACGGGCTGTGTTCAGGAGGCCCTCGCGGGAATCCTGGTGGGGATGCTGGTGGCTGGCACGAGGCAGTGCCTTTCTGGGAGGACAAGGAGTGGACACGTATGGGAAGGTCTCAGGTGCTCCAACATTCGCCAGATTGGGATGCGGGAGCGGCAGACAAGAAGCCTCTGGGATGACACGCAGGCATCTAGGCTGGGTGACAGAGTGGGTGATGGTGCTGACAACTGAGACAGAGATCCAGGAAGGGGGGCGGGATTGGGAGCAGAGGGTATGGGTTTCGGGCTTGGGCACGTTGAGTAGAAGTGCCTGTGGAATATCCTGGGGGTGCTTGGATTTATGGATTTTGTGCTCAGAACAGACGTGTGGCTGGAGGCGTGGTCAGTAGCTTCTGAGGGTCACTGAGACTGGGAGAGGAGAGTTCCCAGGGACAGACTGAGGGGAGGGGGCACCGTGAGCTGAACACCTTGAGGGCAAAAGGCCCTGTTCAGCTGAGGAGGGCCTCAGCCCCGGTCAGCCTCAGGCTTCGCAGGAAGAAGCACGGGCCTGGGCTGTAGGGGGCTGTCTCTGGAGGAGGCGTGGCCTCTGCAGGGATTCCCACAGGCGAGAGTTCAGGAGGAGGAGTTCCAGGGCCCCCCCCCCCCACCCGCACCTGGGCATTCTCAAACCCCAGGGAGTTCCCTTGACCAGTGCCTTGGCCTGGGGCGGGACAGAAGAGGCCGTCAGGCTGAAGGAATAATCTCGGAACTGCTGGGGCCTTAAGGGGTGTCAGGTCTCCCCTCCTGCTCCCGGAGATGGGACGTTCAGTCCTCCGTGCAGTTCTGGAAGGTTCTCAGACCAGGCCTTGCCCTGCTGCACAGCCCTTCCTGGAAGTCTCGTCCGGTTGGACCCTTAGAGCTGGTCCCGCTGCCCCACGCCCCATCCCTTTGCATGTGTGTCTCTTTTCTGAGGGTTATGATGCCTGGTTGTGTCTCATTTTCTAGAGGGAATATAAACACCCTGACTTCCTTCCAGAGGAAGCCAAGAACATGGCCCCATTTGGGTTTGACCTTCCCTAAAACCCCGTCCTCCACTTTCGCTCTCCCACACCGATCCCTGAATGAACATTTCACTGGGGACGTGGGTCCCACTTTCCCTCGACGCCCTCCTCTGGTGGCTTGGCATTTTGGGACCAGCTGCCAGAGTGATTGACATAAAGCCAATCTATAAATAAAGTCTTTTTCTTTTCTCATAAAGACTTTGAGGTTGAGTTTGCCTTCAAGGTCAAGATCAGACCTTTCTAAATAAACACATATCAAAGGATCATTAGCGAAGCAGCTCTGTTAAATTGAGATATTAACTTCTGTCAACTGCGTGCTTCTTTTTTGTTCTGTAACTCATGACTGCAGTAGGTTTTTATTATTTTGTCCTTAGGCAGTAGCATCTGGCTTCTGTAGAGACTGTAAAAATTAAAAAGCAACACAAATCATTGCGAGAGAAAAGCGGTAAATCCAATGATAAGAATTTAAAATTAAAATGTTTCAGTGCTTTTATATTCTGCAAAACATGAAATGAATGAGTTTGCTGCCTGTTGCCATAAACCTAACCCAGCTAATTGTCTGCTTGAGTTTTTTCCTGTCTCCTTTGCTCATCACCATCAATTCTGCCTCGGCACGAGGCGAGACATAAACTGAAAGCCGTGTGTGTGTGTGTGTGTGTGTGTGCGTGTGTGTGTGTGTCTGTGTGTCTGTGTATGTGTGTGTATGTGTGTGCAGTGGTAGCGTTGGGGGAAAGTGACAGAATGCACTGAGACCCGCCTCATCTGAATGGCAGAGACAAGAATGGGGGTGTGTGTGTGTAGTGGGAACTGGGGTGGGGAAGGAGGATTGGAGATTTGCATGTCCGCGTGGACCAGAATTCTCTTTTTCATTCATTCTCTCTAGTTAAGCACTAAAAAACAAAACAACAAAACCACCGTGACAAAACCCACAGGTCACAAACATCAACAGCATCTTGTAGCATCCAAGGGAAATTCTATTGATAAAGAGGAGTTTATTTCCTGAGTAGGTATATGATGTTGGATTAGGGGTCTGAACAGGTGCTGGCTCCTTCCCATCCCAGAGAAACCAGGCCCTCCCTTGGGGAGAGTGCCGGGAGGTGGGATGAGGCTGCACTTGAAACTCTTTAAAATTCAGCTCGAAGATTCAGGGTTTCTGTGTTGGGGGTCATTCATTCTTACTGCAAAATCGAGCTGTGACACTGGACCTCGCTATTGCTAGGCCATACGGGAGATCAAAATAGAAGATTGTTTTTCTTCCCTGCTCTGGAGGAAACGTAGCTTAACACCATAATGGAAAAAAATATATGTATAACTGAGTCACTTTGCTGTACGGCAGAAATTAACACAACGTTGTAACTCAACTGTACTTCAATAAAATTTAAAAAAGAAAAAGAAAAGAAAAAATAGATACGATGCTTCCTATGTTAAACAGCTAGAGGACAGTTTAAGGCAGATGTGGGTAAGGATGTGACGGTGTTGGACAAACCACACGTCCAAGCGCTGGGGAGCATGTGGGTTCTCAGCACAGAGTGGGGCCGGTTCCACGAGAGCTTTGAGGACATGAGTTGCTAATGGACATGAGAGCTAATTCTCAAGTCCATCTGGCTTGGGGCCTGGGGAGCCCTGGGCAGCCTGGGGTGAGCAGTGTTGGGGGAGTTTATCCCCATGTCCAAACAGGGCACTGGGGGCCAGGAGAGTTGTGGGGGGAGCTTTTCATCCAGCCTGTCCCAGTTTGACTGCTGGACCCACAGGCACGAGGGCGGAGCTCTTTGTCCTGGACGAACTTCTCCAGCCTAGGGAGAGGTGAGAAAAGAGAGCCAGTCCTTGGCCTCCGTCAAAGGGAATGAAGGAAAGTGTGAAGATTAGGGGCTGGAGAGGTCGAGTTAAGAGGGTATGACTAATACGGCTGGTCATTCAGATAGGAGAGCACATTGTTCTCCGAGCCCAGATGGTCCTTGGAATAAATCAGCTCAAGCAGAAGCAGACTTCCAGGACAAGACGCTGGAGCAACTGCTTGCCTGCAATTCTACAGCGACATAACCCAGTCCCCGGCCCGGAATAGCAGACATTCATATCTCCGCTGTGGGTGTGGGAATAGGGGACGTGTGTGTGTGTGTATGAAAATAAGTCATTTCATAGCCTCTTAAAGAAGAGTGTATGAGTCCGTGTTGTGAGGGGCAGACGCTGGGAGACTTCACGTGGAGCCTGATCCCTTCTCGACCTTACGTTCCAATCTTGAGAGTTTTTTAAGTTGTAATGCTAGTTTGTCTCCTTCTGTAGACAGGAGGCTCTCCGAGGGCAGGGACCGTATCTCTCTGATTGATCAGCAACTCGGCAAGACCCATATAGCACGGCAGCTGGTTCCTACACGGTGCCTAGTAAACACGAGGAAAGTTCTAGCAGCATTCTTATTTTTCTCTATTGCCTCGTGGTAGCCACCCATTAATTAATTAAACTAATAATTAATTAGTACATGAGTCAACCAGCCCATGAGTAATCCTGGTACTCCTCACATGGTTCCCATCTGGGGACACTTATGAGGACTGAATGAGACAGGGCAGGGACACCCACCAGAGAGAGCTGTCACTTGGAAGGTATGGGGTGGCGCAGGACTTTCTGTCGTAAACATTTTCTAGGTAGATGTCTCCCGAGTTTCCCACATTGACAATTTGCAGGCATACATGGACATAGAATATACGTAAGCACCACGATCCTTGGTGGCAGCTTTTCCAGCCTGGGGGCCCGCATGCAACGGGAGAATCAACCCGCTCCTTCTCGCCCTAGAATCTCCATCCAGAGGCTGCACTGCTTCCTCTCCCTTCACAGAATCCACTTAGGCTCCTTAGGATTTAGGGGAGAGAACAACCACGCAGCAAAGTCACTCAGTAAATAGGAATAATCAAACAGATACTCCCTGGAGAGTTTTCTTTCTATGAAGATGTTAATTAATATGAACGCTCTGTTCTCGCATTCAGAGGCAGCCCTTCTGTGCAGATGGTACATGACTGCCCATCCAGCCCTGAGTAAATTGTCTCGTTGGGGCCTTCATCTTTTGGAGAATGAACTTTTTGGGGGCAATCATGCCAAATTCTGCCCGTTCAGATATGAAAGAAGTTGCCTTTGTCTGAAGTTAAGCGCATCATAAAAAATCACAGTAGAAATAGAAAAAGACACCTTGGCCCTGGATGCAGTTGAGTTAGAAAATGTTGCAGGGAGTGCACGTGTGTCCGCCACCCGCCTCTCAGGCCGTCCTGGTTGTCCACCACCCTCACCGCGTTTCGGAAGACCCAAAGCTCATAAGCTGCCCAGGTGTCAGAGTTGGAAGACTTGGGGGCTGTTTCTGTCCCGTCCATATCTGAGGTCTATACAGTCCTCGTGGCCATCTCCTGAGTGCTTCGTTCTCCAGGCCCCTCAGATCAAGAGGTGGCCATTAGCTTTCTCTGTGCTGGTATTACTAGCAAACTACGATCTTATCTCAACAGGGCATTGTTTCCAAAAAACAACTGACATGGGGATGAGGAGGGAAGGAGGACGGAGAGGGGGTGGGATGTATGGCCCAGGGAGCGTTTGGAGAATGGAGGGGCCAGGGAGGAATAAGAAATTGGTAAGTGCCCAGAGGAGATTCATGCTATGCAAAGGAGTGGGTGTGACCATAAGAAAGATGTCCATCCGGCGTTGTAGTTGACGTTCCCTGCGTGGAGAACACTCATGGAACCAGACAGACCTGCGTGAGCAGTGGTAGGGAGCCCTTCTTGATGTCAGCATCTTTGGAAAGATAAGGTCTTTCTTGCTGGTCTTTGCCACTGATCCCAGAGGCTTCAACAACCCCACAGTGCTTCCATCTGGGCTCAAGTGGGAACATTTTGACAATTCCTCACTCCTTTCAATGACCTTTGCCAGAATCCTGCACACCCACAATTACTCGAACCCGAATGTACAGAAAGCATCATCAGTATTTGCTAATCCTCAAAGGCCCCTAGCACTAGCCTAAAAAATCATAGCTTCCCACCACCACCACCCCCAAAAAAAGTTCGGAAAGGCGCATAACGATGATGGAGTAAACACTGCTTTCTCACTGCCAAGGGTGCTGAGGGGTGCGGCGGGAAGGTAGGTGCGGGCAAGGTGTTCGGAAAAACGAAGGGATCTGAATGGATGTGACCAGGGCCAGGGCCTCTTTGCCTGGGACCTGGTATATCCCGGGGGCTACCTGTGTTGTCACATTTGCGTACGAGGACAAGTTTACTACTGGTAGGTCATCCCTAGAGCCACAGGAGCCTGGGTATTTGGCCAGGTCAGAGAGCAAGGCCGGACTCAAATCTGACAAAAGCCTGTTGAACTGTTTAAGAAACATCAATCTTGATTTTCCTAGCAGGATGGTATTGAAGGTCACAATTTATGTGTGCGGTAGTGACACGACTTGTGGCATTTCCATTAGCAGCTCTGCTTTAAGGGTTTTCCATCTACTGTAGAGATCGAATCTCAGAATAGTATAATATACATCATCACCAGCTGAAGAGGGATGAAAGCACACCAAGAGTGTGATTTGGGACAGCTCATTGCCCAGGTGTAGAGGGCTCTGTCCTGTGGGCAGCTCAGAGCAGGTCCTGCAGGGAGAGCTGAGGGCCTGCTCTGGTCTTCGAGGGATAGAGGTAGGAAGCGGATACCAGGGGCATCTGTAGCCTTGGGTCCATGTTCTGCCAGCGACCAGGAGGAGTTGCCAGTTTTAACTTCAGGTTCCAAACGGTGGGTGCTTATTGGCTGCCAGCTCACAGCTTTGGCCAGGGGGTAATATCTGGGAACTCCATTCTGCAGCCCTTTTATTCAAAGATCTAGATCCTCCATTGATGTGAACGACTCTCCATCTTGAAGAGATGTCTGCACTGGGTACCACATGGATGAGTACTTCCAGGTTGGGAGGAGAAACCAAGCCCAGGAGAGCCCATGCCCGGTTCTAAAGCACATGGATACGAATGCACACCTAACAGTCAGACAAGTTAAAGGTATAGGAACATACAGGCCCAGAAGCCTGCAACTCATAGGGAATCTGGGCTGGTGGCAGGGTGGCTGGAGAGGGTGAGGAGGCGTGTTTACTTGAAGTTGACAAGAGTCAAATATTAATGGTTTGGGCTTTAGAAATCATAACTTGCCAAAGACTGTGGTCCAAACTCACAGAGATGTTAATAGGTTAAATTTTTATGTACTCATTTGTTTATCCATTCAGTAAATATTTATTGAAAACCCATTGTGTACCTAGTAGTATATTAGGCTCTGGGAATACAGTGGTAAGCAAAACAGAATTCCTGTCCTTATGGGGCTCATGTCTTAAAGGGAGAGAGATAAGTAAGCAAGTCATATACAGGGTAAATATTGTTACAGTAGAGGCATAAGATGTTATAAGAGCACACATGTAGGCCTCCAACTTGCATGGGGAATTGGGGAGGCTTCTTGGAGGTGGTGTCATCTGAAATATGAGAAGTTATTGAGTAAAGAAAATGGGGTACTGGGGGAGGAAGGGAAGAATGACCGGCTGAGGTCAACGTGGGTCAATGCCCATGCTGGGAGAGAATAAGGTAGATTCATGGAACTGAAAATCGGAGAGGGAAGGAGGGCTGAGATCTGAGACTGGAGAGATGGATGGGCATTACATGTGAAAGACCCCTAAAAACCACTTTAAGTAGCTCTGCCTTTTTCCTGAGAGTGATGGGGAGCCATTAAAAGGTCTTAGTCAGGAGAGTGACATCAAATTATGTTTTAGAAAAATGATCTGGACTACACAGTTGTGGATAGATTGGAGGGGTTTAAACTGAAGGCAGGGAGATTAGGTAGGACAGTATTGCCATAATCTAGGCAAGAAATTATGGTAGCTTGAACCAGTGTAGTTGCAGTGGGGATGGATAAGAAATGGAAAAAATTGAAGATATTTAGGAGGCTGGAGAACTTTGGTAATTGACCTGTTGTGGGAGGTGAGAGAGAAAGGAGATCAAGGATGATGGCCCCTTTTCTTGTTTGGGGCCCAGTGGGTGACAGTGGAGCTTTTTACTGAAATGGGGATCACAGGAGGAGAAGCAGAGCTTTATTGTTTCTCTTGTTAAGAGGATGACCAGTTTTGGTATCACAGTAGTAAGGCCTGTGTGACATCCAGTGGGGACCTATCCAAGAGGCATTTGGATACACAGTTATGTCTGGAATTTGGGAAAGAGAGAGACTTGCTGGCCATGTAAATGTTGGAGTCATCAGCATCTAAATGATCCTTGAAGCCCTGAAAGTGGGTGAGTTTACAAAATAGGAGTGGAGAGCAAGAGAGGAGGGCTTGGAACAGAATCCAGAGGAACTCCAACACACTGTGCCCTCCAGGACAATCCCAATGCATCACGGAGATTCAAAAGGAGTTGCTGGAAGAACTAGGATGGAGACCAGGAGAGTGCGGTGTCATGGAGCTAAAGGAAGAGGTTTCAAAAAGGAAAAGGTAGTCATCAATCTTAATGCTGCTGTTAAGTCCCCTAAGAGGAAGACTAGAAACGTCTGTTGGATTTAGTGACCTGGGGGTCATTGGTTACCAGAGACGAACAGTTTTGGTCTTCAAGGAATGATGGAAGCAGGGACGAGACATGGTGGGTTGAGGAGTGAATGAGCACGTGGGAAGTAGAGGCAGTGTGTGTAGGCAGCTCTAGGGGTAGAGGAGACCAGGAGTCAGACTGACCCAAGTTTAGCACTTGGCAGGGGTGGTACAATGGAAGGGTAATGGGCAAGGGAGTTCAGGAATTGGCCAGGAGGCAGCTGGGAGTTGAACCATGGGCCGTGAAGTATGGGCTGATGGAGAAAGAAGCGAGGAAAGGAAGGACATGCTGGGAGTGGTTAGGGATCAGAGAATGGTTCTGGTGAGAGTAACTGGGAGGGTGGGAAGGAGGTTTCAGTTGAATACTTTAGAGGAATAGCTCTTACTGGTGATGAAGGGCCTGGAGTGTTCCGTATCAGCATCTCCTGGAGTGGGCCTGCTCATTTCAGGGTATCTAAGTTCAAACACCACGACCCGCTTATTTACATACCTGTCTCTCTATGGCCCTCAACCAGGCCCCTGGATCCCTCTTCTCACAAGCTATCATTTCTCCACTCCCTACCATCTGGCACTGTGGTAGACACTTTCATATATTATCTCAAATCCTCCCAGCAACCTTGCGTGGTGGGTGTTATGACTCTCATAAAGATAAAGAAGCCAAGACCCAGAGATATTAAGAAATTTGCATGTGATTCTCTAGTTAAGAAGTAAGTGGCAGAGCCAGGTTCTGTCTGACTTCAGAGTCCAGGCTTCTTGCTCTCCACTTCTTAGCCTGTAAGCTTCATAGGGGCAAGAAGTGTCTTCTCAACATTGAAGCCTTGGTATTTGATGCCTATGCAGAATTGGAACGCAAACACTGGGTGCGTGAGCGCACGAGAACATGAGTGAATGGTGCTAAAAGTGACACCAGTGCTGTCTCCCAAGGGGAATAAAAGTGCTGCCACCCAAAGGGAGAAATGAAGATCATTGGAAAGAGAACGGATGGGCAGATTTGGCAATCAAGTGGCACTAGTGTTGGATAAATAGAACAGAGGTGTCTTCTCGGGCTCTTTGTGACCAAGATGCTGGGCACCTGGCTGTGGCCTGAGAGAGTCGGCCATCGGCTTTCCCGTCTGCTCTGGGGCCAAGCTCATGCTCCAGTCCTGGCCCAGAAACTCCAGAGGAGGAACTGAAAGGGGAGGCACCTAGGAAACGGAACCCACACAGGAGAAAGGAGAACCCCCAACCACTCAGTGACATGTCACTTTGTGTTTCCTTTTTAGAATGTGAGGCTGCGGTTTTTCTCCAGACCTTCCTTCGGGGTGTCAAGGGACGTGCGTGTGCGCGTGCGCGTGTGCGCGTGTGCGCGTGTGCGTGTGCGTGTGTGCGCCCGCGTGCGGGGGTGGGCAGGGGAGGACCAGTTTGCCCGTCCGTTGTCTGAAGAGCATGCACACTACCTGAGCCGGGCTTGAGGCCCAGCTTGTGTTTGCCGGACGGCTACCCCATCTCCTTTCCCGGGGAAAGATTTAGGGAGTCAGGTACACAGCCTACTTGGAAGGAGGAGAGTTCCAGGTTTGGGGGAAGTGGGAAAGGCTAGTGGACAATGTGTTTTGGTTTTTGTTCTTGACCGCAAATTTCCCTCCCACCCTCCCTGAATAGCAAAGAGGACAATCTCCTCCTTCTGGACTTTGAAAGCCATTCCATGCTGCCTGATACTCCATCAAAGTCTCTTCCTCGGGCCTCCGTGCCTCCCTCTTGTTGCCTGTCTGTTCAGCATGCCTATAAATTCACCATCCTCCCTCTCCCAGTGTCATCACCAGCCCGTTTCTTCTCCGTGTGGCAGTGCTTGAGGTCCAGAGGAAAGTCGTGGGGCCCGAGGGCAGTGGCCCATCACCCTCGGTATCCACATCAGGCATGTTCCTGCTGCAGCCCGTCCCCCACCTGTGCACACGCACCACCTGCTAACCGCTGTGCTCTGGAGGGAAAAGTGTGGGCAATAGGTAGGGGAGCCTGGTGAGCAGATGGAACCCCATGGGGCCTGTAGGAGCTTTAAAGGATCACAGAGCCTATCCTCTTATGTCAAAGATGAGATTGAGGGCCAGAGAGAGAAAATTCATTTGTTTAATCCTTCATCTGCCCGTGCATCCTTCCCTCCATCCAGTAAAGATTCATCAAACACCTGTCAGGTCCAAGAGACACAGCAGTGTATAAGAGAAATGAGGTCCCTGCTCTCAAGCAGCTTTTGTTCTGATGGGGAGAGGGAGATGGTAAACCTGGAACTTGAAGCAACTCCACCAAGGCTTGTTGGCGGCCACAGAGCTGAGCAGTGAGCCTGGACCTCCTGCAGTGCCCTTTCCAGGACCCGTGCAGGATGACTGCCTGCTTCCACGGAGCCTGAGGTTCAGTTCTTCTCCAAACAGCAGAGAGAAACACTTAGAAGGAATGAAACTGGAGTTTAGCCTCTGTACTTCTGGGCAGCAGAGGGATTGTAGAAGTGCGAGTAACTTATGACCAGCTGAGACTAAGCATTCTTTTTGTTACTTGGGTAAAATATATATAACATAGAATTTATCATTTTAACCATTTTTAAGAGTACAATTCAGTGGCATTAAGTACGATCCCATTGTTGAGCAACTGTCACCACCGTCCTTCCGCAGAACTTTTCCATCTTCCCAAACGGAAACTCTGTCGGCATTGAACAATAACTCCGCCTCCCTACCCCGAGCCCTTAGACCAGGAATTCTTAATATTTTGTGCCATGGGCCCCTTGGGAAATCTGGTGAAACCTACGAACCCCTCAGGATAATGTCTTTAGAGGCATAAGGTGAGGAGTAGGATAGCAAATACAGATAGCAAAATATTTTTAAGCCGTTTGTAATACAGTATATGTGTGATTCTTTGTTACCCTGTTAACAGGCTCAAGCAGTGGTCAGCTACCTACAGTTTGCATAAATATTTCGAGGTAACTGCAACATTTCTTCCAATGTGGTATGAAAATGTCTAGCTGTCTGTGGATGACCAAGTCACAGGCACAGCTCATCTGACTGCTTTATTGCTTTCATTCCCCATTGAAGGAACAGCTAAATTTCAGTTAGAGGTTGGTAAAAATAAACATGTAATATTTTTACCCTCCTAGTTTTCCAACCTCCTGAATTCTATCCCTGGATTGCTTGGGGGTTTCACGGCCTCAGGGTTAAGAGGCCCTGCCAAGACAGTCTGCCCTACCTTTTCTGCCTAGAAGGGCAGTGCCCGGGACCAGGAGTGTTTTCATGAGTAGGACATGGTGACAGAAACCCTCCCTGTGTACAGGGCTTTGCGGGAGGGCAGGCAGGAACATCACAGGAACCCAGCC
>NW_020173774.1:307673-335498 GCF_003031525.2 Neophocaena asiaeorientalis asiaeorientalis
TGCCCCATTCCCCAAAGCCAGCCCAGACCTTAGCAGGTTGTCAGGGGCAAGCTCACGAGTTGGGGAGCCCTGCAGAGTCGGGGCGAGTGAGGAGTCTTTTAGTAACACCCACCCACACACACTCGCACAGAAACTGTTGAAGTGAAGTCAAATGTCTCAAAGTCAGATCCCTTTTTAGTATGAATTTGCTGTGTCTCATTCTGAGCACTAATTCCAATTTAATTGCAAGTGGCCTGAAGCCTCTTCAATAGGAGTAACAAATGGTTTGATTTTGTAAACTTCATCAGACTGCATTTTAAATGCGACACAGCAGCCCAACTCGAATGCCAATGAAGCACTGGAGTAGCTCTCTGTTTACTAATTATCCGTTTTTACTCCAAGCCACGCTGGCTGGCTTGTCTGATTAAATCGGATTTGTGGGATAGAGAACAGCTAGCAGAGTTTTCTCTATAGTAAACGAGATTGAAACTATGGGCCGCCTGGCTGCACACTGTAGATTATATTTCCTTTTAAAGGGGACGTGTCTCTTTTATTTCTGTGTCACCCCTCCTGCATGTTAAACTTAGGGCACAGAATGTACCCAGCTCCTTCTAAATCCAGCCTCCTCTCGCCGCCCTCCACCTGGTAGCCAGCTCACTTCTGTTGCTTTCCATCTTCGTCTCTGAAGGACTGAAAAGGAAATTGGTGGCTACAGCCCATGTTCCCCACGCCACACTCCTTTTCTTTTTTAATCCTTGCTTTTCTCCCCTTTATCCTGGGGGTGAGTTTTCATTATTCTAAAAGGTCCCTGTGATGCTATGGGTTCTTAGAATCCATTTTAAGTTGCCTAACACAGAGTTCTAGCAATAAAATTTGCTGAGACCCAACATGGAGTCGGGTTTAGCCTTTCAGAAAGACATGAATATTGGAGGTATTGGCTGGGTGTGTTAGTGTGGGCAATGAAAGAGTCAGTTTCTGGAAACTTAAAATTTGTTCTTTGGTCCACCCTGGAATGAAATCCTTTCCTCTCACCAGAGTGAAATTCAGATCACCTGGTTCCTACCCGTGGTCCAGCAGAGAAGGCCATGACTCAGGCACTGGAGGGGTGGACCAGTGCCCACTGTGAAGCCCAGGTTGGGGCATCTGGTGTGTCCTCTACCCATTCCCTGGGGTCTGGAGTCTGGGGTCTTGCCTAGAGCTCCTGGGCTCTCTTAATTGTTTTTTTCTCTGTCCCCAGAAAAGCCACCTCCACCCTTTATCCTTCCTGTACTACACACACACACACACACACACACACACACACACACAGTACATAAACCAAATGCAAGGCAGCCCTGAATAAGGTGTAGTCAGGCTGTGCTTAAACTCTGCCGTTGCTAAGACTTTAACTCCACGAGCTTGACCTGCCTGCCCAGCCCTCACTCTTGGTATCTATCTTTGTGCCAGGAGCTTTTTATATTTTAATTTGCTTCTGAACGTCCTGCAGAATTCATGGCGTGCGGACTTTTCCCTCTTTGCCCATTGTGTGCGGTACAGTGCGGGTAGGCCTGGAGGTGCCTCAGATAGCCTGGTTACCGTGGGAATGAATGGCCACCACACTCCCAGGCTCACAGCCCTCCTTTTAACTGTCGACAGTAAAAAGCATTTAAATGCTGCTTAATTTGTAATCATCTTCTGGCGGGGGTGGGGAGTGGGGGGGGAGGAGAGGAACCATTAAAATGTCAGTAAAATGAATATGTCCTTCTATGTTTTTGGTTTGTTTTTGTTTATGTATATGGGGTAGTTTTTATTTTCAGTGCCCAATGTTTGTCTGATAGTTAATGGCTCTGAAACAATCGGTATTTCATTTTATTTTGAATTTCTGTCTCCCCCAGCCCCTGCTCCCCTCCCCAGCCCATCCTGTCTTTGGGTCTTTGTCTTGCAAAGGTCTGCCTGTCTCCTTGTCCGTCCCTTCTCTTCGAGGTGGGTCTCCTTCTCATCTCTGAAGTACATTGGGGTTTACAGGACATTTTAGATAGGACCCCAGCTGAGTCGCTATCTTTTTTCCAGTGACCCCTCTCCTGGGCTCCAGTTCCTGCCCAGGAACCTCAGGAGGCCTTTGGGGATGCCTGGATCTGGGGAGATGAACTCTGTTGACAATGTCTTGTACACTTAAAGAAGACGAGAGAGGGAGAGGCCTGGTAATGAGTTATTGTACAGTAAGGAAATTGGGTCTCATCTTCAGGCGGAACCTCAGTGGCCTCTCGTGATGCTTTGGACACACTACTCAAAATTGAAGTGCCTACTGTGTGTTGGGCAACGTGCTAAGGAAACGAGGCCGCTGGATTCAGGGGGTCTGGTTCTCTGACCCATCATCTTGGTTGTTTTTTTCTGTCATCCCGGGGCTGGGGGCAGGGGAGAGAAAGCCCCTGCTCCCCTCTCCCCACCCCATCACCTGGCCTTTGCCCAGCACAGAGAGGCAGGCAGGTACCCTCAGACCCAGCGACTCAAGAATTGCCCTTCTGGGACTTCTTTGGTGGTGCAGTGGTTAAGAATCCGCCTGCCAATGCAGGGGACACGGGTTCGAGCCCTGGTCCGGGAAGATCCCCACACGCCGTGGAGCAACTAAGCCTGCGCGCCACAACTACTGAGCCTGCGCTCTAGAGTCCGCGAGCCACAACTGCTGAGCCCATGTGCCACAACTACTGAAGCCTGCGCGCCTGGAGCCTGTGATCCGCAACAAGAGAAGCCACTGCAATGAGAAGCCCGCATACCGCAACGAAGAGTAGCCCCCGCTCGCCACAACTAGAGAAAGCCCGTGTGCAGCAACGAAGACCCAACGCAGCCAAAAATAAGTAAATAAAATAAAATTAAAAAAAAAAAAAAAAAGAATTGCCCTTCTGGGTGTATGGCCAGTTCTAGGAGGTACTAGCCGGTAACTGGTGGCCCCTTGAGAGAAAGGACCTAGCAGGTTCTCTCGAGTCTTGCTTTCCCTATCTTTCTAAACACCCTGTCTCTCAGGGCTGCTTGAGGGTTCAGAGGAAGAGACCTGGATCGGCCAAAGCAAATGATCAGTCAAGCTTAGATCTCTTCTGTGTCTCTCCTGGGACTGTCCCTCTGTGAGCCAAAGACAGTGGTTCCCAGTGGAGCCCTGAGATTCTCTTTAACTAAAAGAAGGCTATCAAGTGATATTTTGAAGGAGAGATGCCTGAAGTGCATATCAGTGGGAGAAAGACCTTTCAGTCTTCCTGCATCCTCTTCAAATAGGCCTAGAATTATTGACTGTTAGAATGGGGGGAACCTTTTAAGATCATTTACTTCCACCTTCATTTTTCTGTTGAGAATACTGAGGCCCAGAGAAGTCCAGTAACCTACCTGAGAGTGCACAGCAAGTTAGCCACTGAGCCAGGACTTGAGGACAGGCCTTCCGGCTGAAGACTCCAGTGCTTTCTACTCTTCCAGTCCTCTTCAACTGGGAGCCAATAGTGAGAAGTCACAGGAAAGGGTAGGGCAAGAGGACAATGGCGGGACAATTACCCTGGCCTGTCCTTTCACACACCATACTGACTTCCCATCACATATTCCAGGGCTTCTTTCCCAGAAGTCTCAGGACCAGCTTCTTACAGGCCAGCTCTCATGCAGCCTTGCACAGAGCTGCAGGCTTCCCGCAGTGGTTATAGGCCAAGGGCACAGAGCTGAACACATGCCAGGGAGGCTGGATTGAGGAAGGAACCCATTGTAGTTCTGTGTTTATTTGCATCCACCTACCCCCAAAGGAAGAAAGCTGGGAGTCCTTTGGTTTCAGGAACCCTCGGGGTAGACAGGTGCCAGCCTCTCTCTTTTGAGCTTTAGTCCTACAGAACAAGCAGTGTAGAGAAACTGAGGAGCTCAGTCCTTCTCTGCCTCTTGGGAGGAGAAACTGGATACCGGTCCTTCAAGGCAGCAAGAGGCCCACCGGCCCACCACCACCCGCTCCTCTCCCAGGCGGCCCCATCTCAAAGGTCCCATCTCCCACTGCCAGAGTGGGCAGTACCTGAGAGCCGTTCCCATTTCAGACCCCCAGGGCTGGGCCGGGCAGGCTCTGCAGAGCTGGGCTAGGTTAAGGGACTGCGGGCCGCTCCTCTCCACTCAGGGCTGTTGAAGTTGGTCCAATTTTTCAATCGTGGGCCAATTAGTTTCACAAATGGGGGCCCCCGTGGTGCCAGGGCACATTTGTTCCGGGCCTGCGCACTGGCCAGGCCCCATTGTCCTGCCTCCCACCCCCGTGTGGGCCCATTGTCCTCGGCCCCAGCGGGTGCTGCTTAGGGCTGATTTATACGGGCAGGCGTCCTGCGGGCTCTGGGCCGCACTGCCACAGCTGGCGGAGGTGCTTAAGGCCTTGGACCCCGTGACCTTTGCCCCAGTCCTGCTGTCATTTTGAAAGTTACAGACCAGAGGGCTGCATACCTCTCCGGATTTACTCTCCACCCCAAACCCCCCACTACACGCACACACCGTCTCCCTTCCCTTTTTCCTCCCTCTGCTCTTGTGGTGGACGTTTGGATTCATTCTGGAATGGCTGGAAGGGTCCGGGAGCTGGGCTGGGAAGGGGCTGTGGAATGGGTGGGAGATTCCAGGAGAGGCAACGAGTCTCTTCTGACCTGGAGGCTGCTGCTACTTTCTCCAGGGGGGCTCTGCATCCTCGATTCCTTAGTTCCCTCTCTGATGCCAGGGATCCGGGACTTGGTTTGCCATTGAGTTTGCCCTTGACACTGTCCCACCAGGGGACCCATGCACCCTGGACAGGGTGGCCCAGCGTGAGGTAGATGGAACGGGGAGGCCGTCACGTAACCAGGCAGCAAAGCACAGATCTGGCCCCATCTTAACCCGTTAACCGTCTCTTGCAAACCAAACTCAACTTTCTTCTTCCTTTTTACCTCTTTTCCTTTCTTTTCCACCCCTGCTCTTGTCCCCTTCCCCCAGTTTCTCCCCCTCTTTGGCTCATTTGTTGGAGTGATTGACAAAATTAGTACATCCATTCAGGTTACTTTTATTGTGCGGGTCTCAATAAATCCCCCGCGTCCGGGGTGCACCTTAATGAGCTAGTGAGCTGACAAATTTGTTTACTGTAGCTGGAGGTGCCCAGTAATGAAATGCACTTGTGTCTGCTAAACAAATACACAGCTTCTGGGAGCCAGCATTGCTAGCTGCTGCCGCCTGAGCCGCCTGAGCCGCCTGAGGCTGTGGCCACATTCCCCAAGAGACTGACTGAGAGGGGTGTGTGAGCAAGTGTGTGTGCACGCGTGTGCACACACGCGCGTATACATGCACAGGTGTGTGCTCTGAGACATGGCTTAGTTTTAAAACAAATTTGAATCAGCTACTCCGGCTCCTCTCTATTTGTTTATTCATTGAGAACTCTGCTCCCTGGACTACTGATGTAAAACGCTAACATTCCCCCTTTCCCTTGTGGAAATAGAAGGTTATATTGATATGTGGGTGCCTTCCAAGATTCTAAGCAGATAAGAAAGAAAGGAAAAAGGGGTAGGGAGGCCTGGATACGGAGACTGGAATTGACAAGACTGAAATTGACAAGAAGGCTAGATGCTAAGGTTTTTAGCTCCTGGCTTGGTTTGGGAAGACATAACTGAGCAGAGGATGAAAAGTGCTCTAGCAGTAGGTAGCAGTAGGTGACTATACGTAGGAGACAAGCACTGGAGCACAGACTTGTGGCTTGGTTTGAGGCAAGCCTTGCAGAGATGTTTTCTCAGCCTTCTCTACCCTTCCTGGGAGAGAGGCTGTAGGCAGTAAGCAGTGGGACTTGTCTACCACTCTCCAGCAGCTGTGGGGTGGGGTGCGCAGTTGGTGGGCTGACATTTTCTTGGGCTGGGTAGACTGGGCCCTCCTTGTGCATGTAGCTAGCCTTCTGAGGAAGGCTGGGAGTTCAGGACTCATCCCGAATGATGCTGCAACTTATGCCCTGGAGGAGAGATAGAGAGGGATCGTTTGACGCTTTCTTCAGTAGATCCCTTGCAAAGGAGCCAAGCCCTAAGTGATGGCACAGGAGGAATGAAAAGGCAGGCACCCCTGCCAATGTCATGAGCTGAGCTTTTGCTTCCTTTCGTCTGCTCCCTGGCCTGTCCCCCCTTCGCCACCACCTCCAGCCTCTTGAGATGCAGACAGAGCCTTCCTGCCTTCGGTGTGAGTCAGCCCTGGGCTGCTTGTCTCTGTCTGTCTTTTCCTCCTGCACAATGGATGATGCAGCTCTGCCACTTTTTTAGCAATGACCTGGGGGGAAGGAAGAGAAGGATGGGGAAGAGGAAGAGGTGGCAGTTTCTGTGACAGTTTTGGTGTGTGGTTACAAGGCTTCCCAGGACTGGAAATGGTGTCTTAGGAAGGAGTAATCCTGAGAGTCAGAGGAAGTAGAAAGGCATGTCTGAGGATTTGGAGGGGGAAGGTGGTTCCAGTTTAAGTCACGGTTTTCACACCTCCTAAATATGATATGTTCTTCTGGAGAGAAGAAGTTGCAGCGGGGCGGGGAAGCAGCTCTTCCTTTCTTGGGTGAGGTTGGGTGGAATTAGACAAGAGAAGCCCATCCTTGGTCCATGTGCAAGGACACACACACACACACGCACACACATGTACACTCACGGCCGGCTTACCAAGAAAAAAAGCCCGAGTATATTTAGATCCCTCTGCTCTTTTGATTAAGAAACTGCTTATATCTAGGGATAATAAGAACCTTTTGCTCCAAGAAGGTGTAGCCCCTGAACATCTTCTCCGGCTGTGTATCCCTCTGGTCCTATTCCTTCCCTTCTATTAAAGAGCTAATTGGTATGGAAATGGCACAGGTGTCAACATGAGGGTTTTTGTGTCTCATAATTTCAGACCCAGTCATCACCTGGGTGAAATAAATACCCTGGGTTTGTGTCACCCCTCCTGCCTCCTGTTCCGCCCTAGCCTTGGCTTTCTCCCATTTTTTGGCTAAAATTAAACTTGTTTTAAATTGGGAATCTGTGAGTGGTACATGCCCTGCAGCCAAGATTGGCTGTGCCGCCCTTGGGGATGGAAGGTGGGTATGGTGGGGTCACCATCTCCAGATAGAATGGGTGCAAGTGAGGGTACAGATATTTGCATGGCCCTTCTGCGCGTTACCTGGGACCTCTCTCCATCAACCCTACCACACCCATTCCCTCTTTCTAGTGTAAATTCCCTTCAGGCAGACACCCTTGGGGTCCAGCCTAACACTGAGCCCCATTCATTCTTCAGAAGAGCAGAGGAAGTGCTGTTCTTTGACCTGGTGAATTATTTCTTTGGGCCAAGGCTAATTGATGTATCTGATTTACACTGAAATTTACAGATTGATTGAAAACAGTACATTTGTAGGGTTTACATACTCAATAACGTTTGCCAGTTGCCTCCTAACAGCACTCTGAAGTTGGTAGTGGAAAGGGCAGCTTACTCGTGAATACCATCTCCTAGATGAAGAAATGAGGCCAAGGGCAGCAGCTACCTGGCTCAGAGTCACAGAGCCGGGAAGGGCTGCACCTGTGGGCTAGAACCAGGGTCTTCTGTTTCACTGCATGGTGTGGTAAAACTGGTCCTTTTTCTATGGGCTGGGACTCCGCTTCTGAGCAACAGAGCTCAGACATGAAGCCAGAACCGGGGAGTCCTGTTCAGCCCACCATACAGACAAGAGAGGCCCCAAACAGATCAGCTGTCTGGGGGTTACTGGGCATTACTAATTTCCAAGGAGAGCCTTGTTGGAAGTTCCCGGTAATGGCTGCATTTGGTCTGGGCTTCCCCCAGCTCTAGCCATCCATTGCTCTGTACCATGACTTTCCCCACCCTGTTTCCCCCCTTTGTCCTTTGTGATTGTCCCTCAGCTCCTTATTTATTCTTGAATACAACATGCAGTTATTGAGCACCTACTATATGCCAGGCCCTGTGCTTTATCTTGGGGGATATAACAGTGAAGAAAATAGTCCCTGTTTTGGAGGACTTACCATCTACTAGACAGAGCTGAATGTCAAAAATGAGTACAACAAAGGGTTTGATAATTGTGGTGGAATCATGAGGGCTCAGAGGAAGAAGGTGTTTTTGGCACTGAGTCCTAAATGGTGTCACTCATCCAAGATGCCTTCTCTAGGGTCAGTCCCTGGAAGAAGCAGCCCAGAGTCGAAAAAACAACTTAGGCTTGTGTATTGTGGAGGGCGGCCATGATCTGTATCCAGGTTGTTCACTGCAGGAGGACGCCCAGCCGAGGGAGGAATGGAGGCTGGAGTTCAGCCGTCTTTGCTTGCAGAGCTGTGTGCCCAGGCGAGGATCTGTGTCTGCCCAGAGGAAGAGGCATGATTTTCTAATTCAGACAAAGGCATCGTCTGGGCTGGTATTGGCTTTGCTACCCTTCATAGCTAAAAAGCTTTTTCACTCGGGTATCTCATTTGATGCTCTCAACAACCACAAGCAATGTGTCAAATGACGGACAAACTCTGGTCCAGAGAAGTTCAGCAACTTGCTCCGGGTCACAAGGCAAGTAAGTGGCAGAGCCAGGACCCATGTGCTTCTTTGGTCTCCCTTGTGGCATGTTGACCATCTGATCTCTGAATGTCTTTTGCAACCAGTGGAGGCTCCTTCCCTCTCCCCACTGGTATCAGGCATGAGGTCTCCCCACAGCAGAGGAAGGAGCAGTGAGCATCTCAGGGTCTCAGGCATTGAAGGGAGCAGAGCCCTAACACTGCCGGACCCCCTTGCCTCGCCGAACATCTCACTGCAGCTAATGAATTGCTAATACAATTTTCTAGATAGTTTTATTTCCATAGCCCCAGTTTTTAACGTGTTTCCGAAAGCTAGCATTTATTTGCTTAATCTCCCAGTGTAATAGAATCTGCCCTGACTCATCATACATGCAAACAATCAGCTAGGCAGGAACTGCGGCAAATTGTTTAATAACTACATCTCGTCTCTAGATTCTTAACTTGCATGCACCAATAGCGTTTCTTGTGTCTCCCCCCGCTCTTTCCTTTTTCCTTTAAAAATATTTTTCCATCTTCTCAGCTGCTGGTCTCCAAACAGAAGAATGGAGAGTGGATGTGGGGTCTCAGAGCCCCCGTCTCTTTATGTCTGAGCCTGGGGCAGTGTCTCGGTGGCCAGGGAGAGCCCCTGTGCCCTGTGAGATGTCCCAGGAAGGGGAGAGAGACCACTGTAGGGACACTGTAGCATGTCCTTTCCAGGTGGTCACTGCATAACTTTAAACGTGTCACCAAGGTACAGAGCTGGCGTCCAGGACTTCAAATGCATCACGCTTCCTGACTCGAACCCAGGCTGAGGGTCCTGTCTTGCCACTGCCCTGGATTCCACTTCTCCAGTCCTCCTCCTGTCCTCCCAGCCCCCACCCTAGACTGGTCCCCGCTCTCCTCCAGTGGTAGCACAGAAGCCGTCATGTTCCTCCCTGCTTTCAGCCACTTGCCACTGCTGTTGGTGCCCTTGCAGCCCCCAGGGGTACTGCCCTCACATACTGGTTGGATCAGGCTAGCACCCGACCCCCTCTTTTCGTGGCACCGCATTGCCTGTGGAATGAAATCTAATCTGTCCTACCAGGTGATACGGCCCTCTGCCATCCAAACCCCCATAACCTTCCCTGCTCATTTTCATCCTCAGGGTCTGTCCTCTGCCCCTGCCTGCTCTGAAATTTGCTTGCGGGGTTTCTAGCCTGGCTCCCGTGCCCCCCTCTGGTCCTTGGCTTCTCAGTCTACTTCATTTCTTAAAACCTAACTCAGATTCTCCGAAGCCCTCTTGGCATCAGCCTGTCTTATCCTCTGGCTGGTCGTTGGCTTGTCTGTGTCCCCCACTAATCTGGGACCCTATTTCTCTGGTTGACCTCAGCATCCCTCTTGTCACCTAGCACAGTGCCTACGCTAGGTGATATTCACCGAGTCAGCTGAATGGACACGAAATGGGTTCAGCCATTCCTGAGAAGAAGAGACCACATAGTGGGGCAGCTTCGGGGCCCCGGGAAGACGGGGAGGGGTGAGGTTGCAGGGTTCTCAGTCTGCCCTGCAGTGGTACTGACCCTCAGAGCTCCTCTGGGCCTGGCTTTTTTAAAAAGATGTATATGCAATTTCCTTTTTCTTTCTTTCTCTCTCTCTCTTTTTCTTTCTTTCCTTCCTTCCCTCCTTCCCGCCTTTCCTTCCTTCTTTCCTCCTTTCTTTCTTTCTTCCTTCCCTTCCCTTGCCTTCCCTCCTTCTTTCTTTTCTTCCTTCCTTCCTTCCTTCCTTCGTTCGTTCGTTCCTTCCTTCCTTTCTTTCTTCCCGTCCTTCCTTCCACCCTTCCTTTCTTCTTTCTTTCCTTCCTTCCTTCCTTCTTTCTTTCTCTCCTCCCTTCTTCCTTCCCTCCCTCCCTCCCTCCCTTCCATCCTTCCCACAAGGCATGTGGGAATCTTAGTTCCCCAACCAGGGATTGAACCCGTACCCCCTGCATTGGAAGCATGGAGTCCTAACCACTGGACCACCAGGGAAGTCCCTGGGCCTGGCTTTCTAGGCTCGGGTGTCCTCCTGGGAATGTCATTCATGTTCCCTCTGACGCAGATTCCTTCCACACTGAGGATTTCGGAGGATGCATAAGGAGAAACCCGGGCTCTTAAAGGGCGTGGTTTGCCCAGAAAACCTGCTCCATCTTACTGATAAAAGGCAGATGCTTGATGTCTGGCTTCATCAGGACTCTCTGTGGGGTGAGGTTAGGGCCAGAGAGGGGGCTGGTGCTGGGGGCCCTCAGGATGAAGCAGCCACAGCATGCCATGTCACAGGACATGCTGCAGATGGACTCCATTCTGGGGCAGGCTGGCCAGGCCAGACTGGGCTTTGAGGACTCACTGTCAGCCGTCGTCTGCTTCTGCTGGGCAGACCGCTGCCATCAGTGTGCCCCCTCAATCAAGTGGAGCCAGCACCCGAGTACCTTGCAGAGGTCTTGCTGGCTCCCGGTGGAGTAGGAAGGCTTCAGAGAGCTTTACCTTGTGACTCGGCTTCCACTGCGCGCCTCCTGGCCCAGGTTCTCCAGCTGTTGCTAGGATGGGCCCTGCATGCACTGGGGCTCCTGAACCAGCTGGGTTGGAGCTGCCTCGCTGGTGTCATTATTGTGCCTCTTCCCAGAGAAGCCCATGCAGACAGGTGGCAGATCCGGAGGGAGACATGAGCCCAGCCCTGTGATTTCTGAAATCAGACATACTGAAGCATTTAACAATGCCAGCTCTGCTTCTTTCTAACTGTGTGACCTTAGGCAAGTTACTTAATCACTCTGTTTTCCCATTTGTACAGAGGGGCACGAGAATCCTGCCTTGCACGTTTTAAATGAGATGACAACATAGATAAAGCACCTAGCACACGGCCTGTAGTAGTTCCCCTTCCCTTCTGCTCTTTGAGTCCAGGAGCAAATTTGTGTCCTTGCTGATATTCCACACCCCCTGCTCAGCCTTCCCTGGACCTGGATGCAGGCGATGTCTGTCTGCAGGTGTGATGAGCATGGCTGAAGGTGCTGTGAGGGGTGGGGGGCTGGGGAGAATGAGAGGCCGTCTTTGCCTTCCTGCCAGTCCATTCATTGCAAACCCAGCCATGAATGGGACTGAGTTGTCCAGAACGGGCCTTCCATTTGCTATCTCTGTTGATGGACCCCGGAGGCCACAAGCTCTCTGTGCTGTCCTTCTTGTCACCCTCTTTCTGCCGGGAGCTCCCTGATGCCACATTGAGCAGCCCACGACTTGCCACAGCCAAAGCTCTGCTCCACCTTCCACTCTGGGCTGCCAGGCACTGGGCCTGACCCCCTTTCCTGCTTGTGTCCTTTACACAGGGGAGGCAGCGCTGGGCTGACCACAGGTGATAATGCCCAGATGCCGGCAAAGAGAGACGAGCGGATGGGGAGCTTCCCGGGGCAGGGGGCTGACACGCTTAGGGACATGGAATCCAAAATGGTAGACAAGGAGCTACTGGTGAGTCCTTGGAAAGTTTAGATGCTCCCTCCTGTGGTACTGAACCCCGCAAGGCCATGGTCCCAGAGCAGCATCAGGAAGGGGGTTGATAACAGACAGAAAATGGCAGCCTGCCTTTGTAGGGTACCATGGGGTACCTACCCGTGCTTCTCATCAGCGCAGGGAACGACCAGACAGAGTTAAATGAAAATCTCATGTCACTCATTAGCTTAAAATCCCTTGACAGCCGCCCGTTGGTCTTGGGATGAAGCCTGAAGATCTTAACATGTTAACGTGGTTTTCAAGACCCCGTACGAGCTGGCCCTGCCTACTTCTTTGACCTCCGCTCTACTTTCTTTCTGCCTCCCCAGGTGACCTGTTCTGTCTTATCCTCTGACCCGTCACGTTTCTCTCCAGTTCAAAGATACTATTCCATCTTCTTGGAATGCTCTCCTCATGGCCCAGCGTGCTGGGTAACATCTATGATGAGGGCAGGCACTTGGTACGGTTTTCTGTGGCTACATCCCCAGGGCCAAAGGAGAGAGTCCTCCTTATAGAAGATACTAAAATAATATTTGTTGAATGAATGGACCCTTAAGATGTACGCATTAATGAATGGAGACGTGGTTAAGAGAATCGGGTCTGTAGCTCGCGTTAGGAGCGGATCAAATCCAGGTTGCCTGGGTTTGAATCCCAGCCCTGTTTGCTTGTGAGCTCTGTGCTACTTCGGACAAGTAACTCAGCCTCTCTGTGCCTCCTTCTCCTTATCTGAAGGGTGAGGATGCAGAGCCCGCCTTTTTGAGATGGGATTTTTAAGTTAGTTACACTTGAACGACGGCTGGCATGTATCATCTCCATTATTGTGATTCCTCACAGAGGCCGGCCTGATGCCCCACCTCCTGTGCCAGGCTCTGAAAGTCCCTTTGATAGATGCCTTCTTGGTACCCTGCCTTTGACACAGACCTCCATACGATTGCAGACTCATTTGCTGCTCTGATGTGTTTGATTAATGTCTTTCTCCCACTAGACTTTAGGTTCCATGAGGGCAGGAAGTAAGTGGATTCTGTCCACCGTTGGAGCCGCACAGCGGGGGCTCCAGCAGCATCGCGTGGCCTGCACCACCTCTGGGTTTGCCACCGAGGGTGGGGCCCGGGGTGCTGGCCTGACGATGGCTCTGGCTCCAGCCTAGCTGGGTGAAGAAGGCCTGTGTCCAGCCCTGAGGCTTTCCCCCGCTGTGTCCCGCAGGCACGGACATGGCTGTCTTCTGTCTGCTGTGCGGGAAGCGTTTCCAGGCCCAGAGTGCGCTCCAGCAGCACATGGAGGTCCACGCGGGGGTGCGCAGCTACACCTGCAGCGAGTGCAACCGTACCTTCCCCAGCCACACAGCCCTCAAACGCCACCTGCGCTCACACACAGGTAGGCCAGGCCGGGGACGGGCAGGGCAGGGTCTCTGGGAACCACTGTCTGCATTTCCCTCCAAACACATCAGGCGGGGGTGCCCTCAGCCCTCCTCTGCTCAAGCGTCGGGCATGCAGGGGCCTCCGAGGTGCAGGTCAACGTGGACGCTTCTTATCCTGTCCCACCCTGGGCACCTTTGGTTCTCAACATCTCTGTGCCCGACAGAGAGGGTACCCATTAGAAATGCAGGCTCCTGGGTCCCATGCTCAGAAACTTCCATTCAGTGGGTACAGGTGGGATCCGAGACTCAGCATTATTAGTAAATATCCCCCAGGGATTCTGATGCAGGTGGACCCAAGACGAATTTTGAGAAAAACCTGCCTTCTTGGTCTCTGTCTCTGCCTTTCCCCCTCCCACTGCCGGCCCACTCCACACACACACACACACACACACACACACACACACACGGTGTGCACACACACTCCTGAGGTCGGCCTTGGGCTCTCAAGGGAACGTGGCAGAAGTGGTCCTGCTTATTCCCCAGTAACAGAAGCACACGTTCTAGCCTTAGCCCTGTTTAGGGGAGACAGTGAGGTCGTATAAACAGTGAGCCATGAAACATCCCTGCTTAGCCAGTTGGAGATGCTGGGGGAGGAGAGTAGTTGTGAGTCAAGGGGTCTGGGCTGGGATACTTGGTCCTGAGAGCCAAGAGGCATTTGCTTCCTTGCAGCGGCCCCTGACCCTCTAGCAAGGTCATGGGTGACTTGAAAGCCTTCCTTTCTCTGGCTGTACATGGATAAAGGATTGCCTGTTTCTGAGTCCGCATGTGTCTTTGCTTGTGTGTATTCTGTCCTGCTTTTGGGGTGAGAGGTGGGTGATGGAGCCAGGGAGACAGAGGCAGACTCTCTTTCTGAGTAGTAACAGGGTATGTTCTCACGTCTGCTGGAGAGGGTATAAAAAACTCTGTGTGCCTCATGACAGCATTGGCAGGACCCTTTCCTCACTCTTGGGTCTTATCATGCTCTGGGATTAAGTGGCAGGCTCTGCTGAATACGGGAGGGGCTTTGTTTATCATGGACCGAGGTGGCCTGGCCTGCCAGCAGTAGGCATCCTCGCCAAGGAGCCTGCCTGGACTCGGGCTTCCGGTTGCTCTTCCGTTCAGGGGAGCGTATTGCCTTAGCATCACCAGATTTGCTTAGAACTTTTTAGATTTGCTGGCTTCGGACACGGGGAGGTCTCCGAGGGGAAGGCCTGACAAGAAGGGCAGAGGAGGAAGGGATGCTGACAAGGGCTTTCTCTGTAGTGACCGCATAAGCATCCCCTGCAGGTATTGGGTTGGCCAAAAAGTTCACTTGGGTTTTTGGCAAGATGTTACAGAAAAAACCCGAACGAACTTTGGGACCAACCTAATACATGCACCTTCCTGTCAACACCTCCCCCACTGGGCCCCCAAGTTCAGCCTTATCAAAGGTGGCCAGTTACCTTTCAGTCACTTCTGAGCATTCTGCTGGGCCCCATCAGTTGGATTCATGTGACTGGAACGATCCCAGTCCTGCTAAGTCCACCCAGGATACGCCCTGCCCTGCCCACCCTAGCTCCTGAGAGCTCAGATATCAAAATGCCCCCGGCCCCTGTGTCAGTCATGGCTCAGATCCATGGGGAGGGAGTATTTCCAGACATCGTTTAGGAGAAGTACTTGCTTTTAACCTAGGAAACATGGAGCATGTGTACTGCCTACTCCAACACCCATGGATTTCACACCAGTGAGGCCCTATGCGCACAGCCCTGCACAGGCTGAGCACACCCCACACAATGCCTCATTAATATTCCCTTGTTCTTGGCCCATTTGCTGCTGCGGCCGGGTGTTTAGCATCAGCAGCTGTGTTGGGTAGGTTAGTCCAGCCGCGCTCTCGGCATTGATGGATCCCTGATTCACACGGCGCATCGTATAATAAACTCTCCGCTGTGCTGAGTGGGGGAGCTGAGTAGCCGACAGGATGGGGCTGGGGTGGGAAGGATGACACTGGGTTTGGCCACAGTGCCAGGGAGGCCACCAGGTGAGGACAGACCGCTGGGGTCACAGGTGCACTGGGCAAGCCCGAGGGGGGCTCTCATTAGTCTCGTTTGTCCTGTACTTAATGTCAAGCTCATTAAAGAGGCTACAGAGTTAATCAACCTACCACAAATTGGATTTTGAGTTCTGCAGCCAGTTTTGTGTACATTATGGCAACACTGACACGGGGTGAGGATTTTAGGCCAGGTGCTTGCCATGTTTCAAAATCCGTGTGTGTGTGTGTGTGTGTGTGTGTGTGTGTGTGTGTGTGTTGGTGTCTTTCTTTTCTCCCCCCCTAACTTTTTATTCCTTTCCCTGGGCTGACTCGAGACATCTCATATTTAAACTCATGTAACATGTGATCCACTTCACAATTAAATTCATAAAAATCTGATCAAACCAACCTCTCTGCCTTAACCTTTTGTTTTTTAAACTCTTAGGGCCCCCCTCTGGAGGGGGAAGGCACAGACAGACAGCGGTGCCCACCTCCCAACCCACCGTGTGGCTGCCGATGTACGTTTTCATTACCGGCTCCTCTGAAGTCTCACGTGGCCCTTGCTTTATTTATTTATTTATATCTTAATGAGGATACCGAATTCTTGATTAAAGTTGTAATCGTTGCCGATTCAGTAAGGAGGGGAGTCGGATGTCAGACGGGGCCGTGTGTGCAGACGTCTACACGCAGAGAGAGTGGCACACAGGCCCAGGCGTGCACAGACCAACCCTCACTCTGTTAGACACACGGCTAATTAGGAGCAGGGTCTGCATGGGCCTCTCCTTCCCTGGGGTTGGATGGGGCTGGCGGCTGGGGACGGGCCAGTCTGCACAGCCCCAGCAGCGAGGGCGCGGGCAGGTGCCTGGAACTCAGGAATCTGCTCATCCCCAGATCTGCACGTGGAGGCTCTCCTCTGAGTCCAGGGCAGGGCCCCCTAGAGTGGCTTTGCTCTTTGAGCTTCTTCCGTCCTACCCCTCCGATGGAAGCGCTCCCACCCACCCGTCTACACCCTCGGAGCATCTTGCAAACCTTCCACCCGTGAGAGAGCCCGCCAGGGAGCAGACCGCAACGTCCTCTCCCCACAGAGCCTTAAAAACCCTTCAGAGCCATCAGAAGAGATGAGAATGTGTGAGGGTGCAGGGGCTTGCGTTCGAGAAGGGGGAGGTTTGGTTAGCAGCCTGAGGAGGGGAGAGAGAGAAGAGAGTAAAATATCATTTGAAAGAGGAAGTGAAGGCGCAGGCATGCAAGTCTATAACGAGAAGGACAATTTATGCCCAGGCACGAGCGCAGTTTGACATGGGGATAATGAAAAAACGTAGGTCATTGTGGATGACTTAAACCTTCAGCGGCTGAAGAAAATGTATGAAATGCAGAGGACATTACACGGTTGGCAGCCCCGCACATCTGCAGAGGGACACGTGAAATACAGTGGGCCGTTCTTTACCATAAACTGTGGCTGGTGGAGCTGCAGCCCAGAGAAATTGTAATTACAGCGACAAGACGAATCAGCGATATTTAAATATTCACGAACAGAGTCTGGGGTGATCAATCTGTCTTTATTGTCTGTGCCTTCACTCCTGTAATAAATAAGTAGCTGAAGTCTTCACCTTTCATCCCCACAAAGCCCCCACTTCGGGTACAAAGGGAAAGATGGTTAATCCCTGCACCCCATCCTCAGAAAGGAGGCTGCTGGGCATGAATTCCAGGCCGGGGAAAGGCAGTTCTCCCCAAGTTTCATATACTGACATTTCCCGAGCGTCTGCTTAGGGTTTACTCTGTGTTGCGTGCTGAGGCTACAGGGATGAACAGGCTTCCCTTCTTGTCCTCACGGTGCTTGTAGTCTGTGGGCACGGTGGGTGTCACGGCAGATGCAACACAGCCTGTCAGTTAACAGTCCGGTAAGTATCCAGTGTCCAGATTCTGGAACCAGATCTGAATCCCAGCTCAGCTCTTTATTAGCTCTTTGACCTTAGGGACCGTGTTTAAGCACCTCTAAACATCTCATTTTTCTCTTCTGTAAAATGAGAAAGATACTGTCTTCCTTGTAGGGTTGCTGTGATGATTACGTGATACGACTGATCCATGTGAAGTTCTTAGCACAGTAGTGAGCATTTGACAAATGTGGGCCGTTTTAATTATTAGAAAGTGCCATAAAAATTGTACTACTACTACTAAAAGGACAAAATGCTGGACATTTCTTCTCTCTGGGGACAGAGGAGAAAGTGACTCAATTTGCCTGAGCAGGGGACAGTGGGGGTAGCGCTAAAGGGAAACTTCCAAACCGTGGTGACACGTGAGCTGGACTTGGCTGGGTGACTAGGAGTTCGCCAAGGAGAGAAGAGGAAATCACGCAGAAGAAACGGTTGCATAAGCCTGTGGAGGAGGGAAAGAGCAGAAGGAATTTGGGGGACAGTGAGAACATTGGAGGGAGTTTTTTGAGGGTAGGGGAGTCAGGCTGGAATGGCTTTTGCCCCTGACCTAGAGGAAAGGAAGCTGGGGGAAGGGTCTCGAAGCCCCTGGGTCTGCTCTGCCCTCAGGGGACCTGCTTTCTGGTGGCTCTGTTCATCCCTGAACCAAACGGGCTCTCTTTTCCCGAGACTGGCCCTTGAGGCGTGGATGGCCACTGGGCCACGGTAAAGTATGGACACGCATGCACAGGCGTGCTCCCTGTTGATGCTAAGGGGCTGGCAGGGGGTGGAGGGTCCCTCAGTCACTCAGTCATCTCTGGAGGTGGCGACTATAGGCAGCCTCATCCTCCCGGCACACTGAACCTGCCCTACTGTCCCCTAAAGAGGGGGCCGAGGGAGGCGGGGGCCTGATCCAGCCCCTTGTCCCCACAGGTGACCACCCGTACGAGTGTGAGTTCTGTGGCAGCTGCTTCCGGGATGAGAGCACACTCAAGAGCCACAAGCGCATCCACACGGGCGAGAAACCCTACGAGTGCAACGGCTGCGGCAAGAAGTTCAGCCTCAAGCACCAGCTGGAGACACACTATCGAGTGCATACAGGTACTGAGGACACACAGCTGGCTCTGGGGCGGGGAGTGGGCAGGGGCAGGTGGGTCCGCAGAGAAGCCCGGGTGCCCATGGTCCCAGGCTGAACCGAAGAGTGGAACAGCTTCTGTTAAGTGTTAGTACGGTGACCTGAGTGCCACTTCCTCCCTGCAAGGGTGAGGCCGACCTTGCTAATCAATCACAGCGCTCTTTCCAGGAGCCCAGACTAGCCTTCCAGGCGGCCATACCAAGAGCTCACAGAGGATATCCATTCCTGAATCCTGAATTGGGGGTCAGTTGGCCTGACTAGCTGAAAGTGAAGGCTAAGGTGATTTCATGTGACTTGAGGGTTACAGGAAGAACTAGGCGACATTAAGTTAGGTTATGATGAGGGTTGGGAAAAATTGTATGTTAGACTGAGTTCGGTTCAGCAATTAGAGAAGCAGTTGGATTTACTAACCCCTCTACATGTATAATATTTTACCATTTCAAAGGGCCTTCATGTTCCTTTTTACATAAAAGAAATGTGAGCAACTGTTATCTTGGGGCCTGAGGACAGAACAGGTGGAAGTGGTCCCGATATCCAGAGTTGCCAGAGTTGGGGGCAGTGGATGCTGGAGCCAGCCCAAGCCTGCCTGGGAAAGCCATTGTGCACATCTCTTTCCAGCCCCGTATTCCGTGTCATCACCTTGGTTGCTTAAAATTGGCTACAGTGGGAGGGTTCACAACATGGCCATCAGCAAATGCTACAAAATCAGGGCTTTTGGAGAGCCAGTTGTTAAACATTTACAGTACACTGCCAGTTGGGGGGTAGATAGAAGGACTTCCTGTGAGGGTGAGACATAGTGGAAGGTAGTGGAATGTGGCAAAGTAGGAAGGCTCCCCTTCCACTATGTCTGAGCAGAGGAATGGGGAGAGGGGATCAGATAGGTCCTGCGGGCCCAGGGGAGAGTGTGTTTTCCCGGGAGGGAAGGTAGGCAGAGGATACATGTTGTCATAGCTCTGCTTTGGGCCACAAGGAGAGGATGGGCTGCTCGTTGCTGACAACTAGAGTGACCCCCAGGGTTTCCCAGAGCCCCTTGTCGGAGATGTGACCTGGCAGGTGTATCATTAAGTGCGCTGGCACTGCCTGTTGTAAATAGCTGGTCGATAGTTAGATCACTTTGGCTGTTCGTTACTTCATTATTTTGCAGGGGCCTCTGCACAGAGGAGTATCGATAGCAAGAAGGCTGGCCAGTTAATTACTGTAACAGAGCAAGGTTCCCTCACATCCTCTGCTCAGCTCCAGCAGCGGACTGTAACAGAGGGTGGGCGGGTCGCAGCTTGGGTGTGGCCATGCACTCCCAGGTTCTCTGTCCCTCCCCCATTCTGGCCCCAGAGGGGAAGGCAGGGTCCAGGGCAGGCTCTAGAGCCTTAGAGGAGTAGCCATTCCCAGGTTTAGCACGTTTGCAGGATGGGGTCCCCTCAGTTTTACCCCACCTCTGTTCCCCACCATCTGTAGCCCTGTAAGGACTCCATCCCCTTGCTCCCCTGGAAGGAACTGTGTGCTGAAGAGCCATCCCTAAGCATTTGAGAGGCCTCGCGGGCCCTTTTCTAGACCTCCCTTTCCTTTCTTAGGAAGGGGAGAGTCCGTGCCCCTGACAGAGTTAAGAATAAGTCCAGGGGCTGGAGCTGGCCCACATCGTGGCCACTAGCTACGTGTGGTTATTCACGTTAGTTACAGTGAACAAGATTGAGAATGTAATCCGTTGGAAACTAACACACCATTGTAAATCAACTATACTTCAATTAAAAAAGAAAAAAAAAAAAGAATGTAGTTCCCAGCGGCACTCAGGAGCCAGATGTGACTCGCGGCTGCCACACTGGGTGGTGCATCCATAGCCGTGGAGAGTGCTGACAGAGAGGGAGGGGAGTCTCCAGCAAGCCCGAGGGGGCGCTGAGGGTGCAGAACATCCCTGGGGCAGATGTCACAGCCCCCTCCCTCTGTCCTGGCCTTCTCCTGCCCTCCCCCCACAGGTGAGAAGCCCTTTGAGTGTAAGCTGTGCCACCAGCGTTCCCGGGACTACTCGGCCATGATCAAGCACCTGCGAACGCACAACGGCGCCTCGCCCTACCAGTGCACCATCTGCACGGAGTACTGCCCCAGCCTGTCCTCCATGCAGAAGCACATGAAGGGCCACAAGCCCGAGGAGATCCCGCCCGACTGGAGGATAGAGAAGACTTACCTCTACCTGTGCTATGTGTGAGGCGCCTGCGGCGGGGGCAGCGGGGGACAAGAGGAGTAGAGACGGAGCGGGATGACGTCCAGGAGGACCGTGTGGAAAACACAACAAAAAACAAACAAACAAGGAACAACAAAGAAAAAAGAGAGAGAGAAGGAGAAGGAAACCTGGGAGTTGTCGGGCTCTGGGTTCTCTCTGGGGCTCCAGGTGACCTGGATGCCTGGCTGAACCCCTCCCCTCGGGCCTCCATCCCGCCTTTCCCGGCTGGAGCTTGGCCTGCTCTTCTTGGACGGGGGTGGAGGGGCTTTTGTTCAGCTCGGATGGTGGGATGTTCTTCTCTTCCCTCCGCCCAGATCCTCCTTTTGTGTCCGGAAATGGAGACTAGGAAGGGGGGAGGGCTCCTCCAGTCAGAGCCAAACCACCTCTGCCTGCCGTGCTCTCACTGACCCCTCGGGAGGTGGGGGCTGAGGGATGGGGGTGCTGGGGGTGCAGGAAGGGGGCCTGCAGATGCTGGGGCTGGGCGGGCTCACTGGCTGACACAGACGACGGCAGCTCTAGCTTGCTGGGGGCAGACCGGGCCGGGAGGGGTTCTCCTGCCCTTCCCGTCGCTCAGTTCATCTGTTGCTTTCTTCCGCTCCGCCACACCTGGGTGCCCCGTCATGGTCTTCAGGGGCCTCAGGGCTCCCAGCCCCTCCCCCAGCTCCTGGCTGCCCGGCCCCGGTTGACTCCTGTCCTCCCAGCCCCCCCATGGATCCGGATCCCTCATCCTCCAGCTCCCTGTTGGGGAAGCTGTGTCTGACTTGCACCCTCAGCTTTCTGAGAACGCAGATGAATTAGATGGAAGGGCCCATCCCAGTCCAGCCCTGTCCTAAGCCAGATTCCTGCTGAGCTGCTTTTGCTTCCAAAATGGAAAAAGGAAACAACTAAATACACACTACCCCACCAAACAAACACACACAAACACAAACCCCCTGCGGCCCTCCTTCAGCCCCTAGGAGGAGGGATCCATCAAAGGGCTCATTGCCCATGGAGGGACGTGGACGTCCTTCTCCAGAGGTGCCCTACACCTGCGGGGGGACCCCTGCCCCGGGAGGGTGTCGGTGAGTCATGCCGGGGACCCTTTGAATACACGGGACCCCAGACCTGGTGAGCTCCGTGGGAAAACCCAGGTCCAGAGGTACAGAATTCCTGGCTCCCTAGGGCCCCCCAGTCCACGGGGAGGAGGTGGGGAAGAAGGAGTTGAGAGCGCTTTGCCTCGTGTTATGTTTTGCTTCTTTTCTGTGTCCTCTGTTCACCTGTTAGCACATTGTACTTGAATTACCTCAGTTTTTTGTGACCTCATGAGCTTTTTTGACCCCTGCCTGTATCTCTTTTTTGGTTGGGGGCTGGAAGGATGGGGAGAGTGTTCTTTTCTGTTTCTTGTGTAAGTTAATGGTGAGTTTAATAGGCTTCAGCTGGCCAAGGCCCTCCCCGTGTCCCCTAGCGATGAGCCTCCCAGCTGGAGGGGGCCGTGCGGAAGGGGCTGAGTACTCAGGATCTGGATGGGAGGCCCGGGCAGAAGGTGGGTGCCTGCCGGGGACGGACGGGGTGCTGGGGGCACGGCAGAATCACAGCCGGCTCGGCCCAGGCGTGATGTCATCCTGCCTAAAACACTCTGGAGAGAATCCCACCTTTCTTACAGTTTGCTGGGTCATCGGGGTCTGGGGGCCTGTGTTCTTCAGATCCCTGCAAAGGCGTGACCCCACCTCTGTGTGCATTATCATTGCCCAGACTGGTCTCTTTTCAGGGCTGGTTGGGGACAAGCCGGCCTGGGTGTTGTTGCGATGGGGCGGGGGTGTTGTTTTTCTAAAAGCTACCTCTTATGTTTGTCCAGTTCTTTTGTTCCCTTCATGCCTCCCATCCTGCTGCTCTGCTTCCCCCAACTTCTCCCAGCCTCCCCTCCCTGAATTTTTGGAAAGCACATTTGCAATATTTGTGTTCGCTTTGGGACGGGTCTTCCCGTTTCATATCATGCTTTATTTGTAAGAGGTGTGGTTTTTTTCTTTCCTTTTCTCTCTCTGAGAAAGTTGTGGCTGCATTTTTATCTTAGGTTATAAAGAGTGGTTTAGGGAAGCGGTTTTGGGGAGAAGGGTTGTGAGGCATACAGGGAAGTCGGAGGGATGGGTGCTGCTGTGACCACCCCCCTGTCCCTCGGCCCCATCCCTCCTGCCCTCCCCTGTAATCTCGCCCACCAAATCTGAAGGCCTTAAAAGTTGTGTGTTGGGGGGATATGGACAGGGGGGACTGGGTCACTAGACCGTTGATTGGGGATGATAATGTAGGGAGGATGCTATTTTGCAACTATAATAATGACTTAGTGCTTTGGAAAGGAAAAAAAAAAAGTTAAACTTGAAATATGTAACTAGAGCAGTTGTCATGTTTATAATGTGAAGAGTGGAATCATTGGGGGAGGGGCAGTCTGTAAGAAACCTTTGTGCACTATTGCCGCCTCCCCCAATCTGGGAAGAAGAGGGGACAGGCTGGCCCTCAGGGGATCTGTAAATCCCAGAAAACAGTATTTGAACAGCAAGATGTCATTCAACTTTGGTGGGGAAGGAAAAAAAAAAATCAAACTATTCCATAGACCTAGTTGACCCCTCTCCGTCTCCCCTACCCTTCCCACACAGCCGGGTCTCCTCCGCTGTTCGTAAAAGCTGAGAGGGTTGAGCTAATATTTACAAATTGTAGTATTTTTGTAATATTTGTTAGTTCCTTCATCAGTTCTACCGGACCTTGCCCTTTCCTTTCGTAATGTGAATAGGAAAAAACAAAACAAACAAACAAAAAAACAAAAAAAAAATTCACCACCACCACCAACAAAATATCCCTTTGTACATGCGTGTGTGTGCGTGTGCTTGTTGTGTGCGGTTGTGTGTTAAATCATGCAGTATTGTTGTAATCTGGTGTTGCAGCATTGGATGGTACCTAATCAGCCCCTGCCTGCCCCCACCATCCCGGAGGGAGGGATCCTGGTCGAGAGGTAGGGAGAGAGGGTCGGGGCATGGGATCTCTGAAGGATGCTGAGTGGGGAGACCTCTGTACTGGACTCTCCTCTCCTCTCCCATGAAGCCCTGGACACCCTGAAGAGACTCCAACATGACTCTTTCCCAACTTCCTGCTCACAAAGACAAAATTCTGACCTTGCCAAGGTGGCCAGGCCTAATGGCCAAGGTGAGGGTCAGAAATTATCTGGAGGCTTTAGAGACGAGGAGGGTGGAGACTGCTCTCTCCCCAGGTGAGATCCTTCTTCTTTGCCATCTGGCCCCTTGGTCACCCTGCTGCCTTTGGCTGTGGTACTGCTGACAACCCTACTTGCTACTGCCTTATCCAGCACAGTGAGCTTTCTCCAGCCTGGAAAGTCCAAGTGGATTAATAGTTCCTTTCCTATGTTCAGCTCCTATAAGCGTGTCCCGTAATGCTTTTGGTGACATTTCCCCCTCACTCATGTGCTCTTTCCCTATTCACTCCTTCACTCATTCAAAGCATTAAAATCCTATGTGTATATAGGATAGACAAATATATAGAGATATATATATATAGCAAGAGAGAGATATAAAATAGTACGTATCATTGCTGCTTTGGGCTGCTTTGGAGGAGGCCACGAATACGGGGAAGGGAGATCTGGGGTATAGGGGTGGGAAGGGAGGCTGTGGGACCCAGTGATTCCGTACAATCCAGGGATGCAACGCGGGCTTGTTTAATCTTTGTGCCTGAACAGTTTTTCCATGTTTAGAAAAGAAAAAAAAAGAAAACCTGCTGCAATTTTTCACAAGTGTCTGGTACCCTTCCGGATGCTACTGGTACAACTGGCTGCTGGGGTGTTGAGGCCTTGGAGGGACGGGGCCCTTTGGCTCATCTCCTTACAGTGGAGTGATCAGTGGCAGTGGCAGCCTTCTGACTCTGGGGGGACTGGGGGAGATTTGTGGCCAATTCCCTGCAAGCCCAACGAGGGTGAAAGCTGGGGGCACGGGACATAGGACAGAAAAGGGGGGAAAGATCGGACTGTGTTCGTTCTTCCTAGGGCTATGTTAAATCTTTTTTTTTTCCCCTCCCTTCTTGTTTCCTCCTTCCTGGAGTTTCATGGCGGCACTTACCTGGATATTTCAGTAGGAGGGAAGAAGGCCAGACTATCCCTACGCAGTGAGACTGATGGGTGGAGGAGGAAGGCACAGGTGACCAGGAGGAGTGCAAGACAGACCAGGGGAGTTGGGTCAGGGGAAAAGGGCTGGGGAGAGGGTGTTCAGGCCCCGCAGGCCTGTTAGCCTGAAGCCCCGCCTCCCTGAGTCCTTGGCATCCCAGTTTGCAGACAGGGTACCAGCCTCCTGGTGTGTGTCATAGGAGTTGTTCACATAGTGTTATGCATGATCTTTGTAAGGTTAAGAGGCCGTGGTGGTGCACCATGACATCCGACCCATATATATAAAGATAAATATATATATATATGTATGTAAATTATAGCACTGAGGGCTCTACTGCCCTGCTGGACCAAGCAAAACTAAGCCTTTTGGTTTGGGTATTATGTTTTGTTTTGTTATCTGTTTGTTTTCATGGCTTGTCTTCTGTCGTGACAGCACAAGTGCCAGTCCAATTGCTCTGTATTACAGAATAGTGTTTTTAATTAATTGATGTTCTAGTTCATGTCTACCTCAGCACCTCCTCTTAGCCTAATTTTAGGAGGTTGCCCAATTTTTGTTTCTTCAATTTTACTGGTTACTTTTTGTACAAATCTCTCTCTCTCTCTCTCTCTCTCTCTCTCTCTCTCCTCTTTCTCTCCCCCTCCCTCCATCCCTCCTCCCTTCCCTCCCCTCTCACTTCTGTTTGTTTCATTCTCTCTTTCACTCTCCCCTTCTTCTTGCCCGCTCTGGCCCCAGCCCAGCCCTGCGACCCCACATTGTGCTTGCCAGCCCTATCTGTCCTAGCCCCGAAGCAGTTCACCCGAACTTGTGCGGTCCTGGTTGCAGCTTTCCGCATCTGCCTTCGTTTCGTGTAGATTGATGCGTTTCTTTGTAATTTCAGTGTTTCTGACAAGGTTTAAAAAGAAAAAGAAAAAAAAAAAGAAAATATGAAATTACTGCTGCAGGTTTTTTTCTCTCTCCATGTGTCACTAAGTGAAGTTTGTGCCTTCTATAGCAAAGAGAATATTTTTTACATCCTACTAACAGTAGATTTTTTTGTAGTGAACATTTTTTGTATTTTTATTTATAAGTCTCATAAGAAAAATAGCAATGTTCAGTTGTATACCTTGAATCTGCAGTTAGAAGAGAATAAAGTTAATTCAGTTGTCTCTGGCTTGAAGTGTCCCCCCTTTTTAAAAAGTGCTTTGCCCCTTCTGCCTTTTCTTGGGTGGAGAGGATCCGAGATTTCTGTCTGGGGATGGGAAAGAGAATACCTTACACCCCAGCCTCACTTATGTGGCACTTTTATGCCACATTTGTGAGGTGCGTACCCACCTTCATGACACATTTATGGAATAAGTTTTAGTTGAAAAAATAGCATTAAATACACAAATAGCATTTGATCCTTGGTACAAGGAATGTATGAAGCAGGCACTTGTCCATTTATCCCTTCAACATGGGCGTTCATCCATTAACTTGCATAGTTACTGTCCTGAGCCATGGGAATACAGCGGGAAGAGAGCAGACAACCCCCTGCCCTCAGGAGCTGACATTCTAAGCCACCGGGTTGGAATGTTTGCATAGGTTATAACACATTCCGATCACACAGCCGGTGAGTGGCAGAGTCAGAACCTGCATCTAGATCTCTTGATTCCAAATCAGGTTCATTCTCTCCTGACTCCAGAGGCAGGGGGCTCCTGTCTGGCCTTTATTATACAGATATTTTCTTCTTCTCCCTCGCAGCCAAGTGAGTTTCATCAATTCCTCAACAAGAAGCTGCCACCCAGTTAAAGGTCCTTAGGTCTGGCAGCTGGGCGGAGTGGAGAAAGGAGACTGAGCTGGGGGAGCAAGCCCAGCATCACCACTCGCAGGATAAAGCATTTGCACAAAATGAGATGGGCTCGACTCCTCCCGCCCCGCCGTCTCAGGGCCCAGACTGCTTCTCTGGGTGTGTCTGCTTTCCTGTCCCTGGGGATGGGAGCATTGCCCTACCGGTAAATGTAGCCGGAAAGCCAATTCCACCCAATCTCAGACATGCTGGCTCAACGCCTCTGCCCAAGGCCGTCCGACCTGCCCAGCGCTGACCAGAATAATCAAAATAATCCGTCTCGTCACCAAGACTTAGGAACACAGCAGGGAGGGTGGCGACGGCCCCTCCAGGGTGTGAAACCAGTGCCAGGCCTCAGGGGCCAGCCTGGCCTCCAGCATCATCCGGGAGTCACTGGGAACTATCTCCATGTGATACCCTCCGGGCACCAGCCTGCAGGGAGGCCCAATTCCCTGCCTAACCTGCCCGCTCTGGGTGCTGACTGGAAGAGGGGCCTTTCAGCCCCTGTGCTCTGGGACCCTGGGCTGGGGTCTGTGTGACCCTAGGGTTGTGAGCTGCCAAGCACCTGGAGCTACACTTGCCTCCCTGGACGGATGACAGTCCCTCTGCCGGGTGGCTGCTCTGTCCTGCTGTACTTTCTTCTCTCCTCTCCTGGTCTCTCTGCTCTGCTCTGTCATTCTTCCTTCACCTCGTCTCTCTCTGTTCCTCTCACCCAATCTTTCTCCATTCTCTCCACTCCTCTCCCCTTCGCTCTCTCTCTCTCATTTCTCTTGGGGCTTCCTTTTGGCCTTTGTGTCTCTCCAGTATCCTTTTCCTCTGCCCATATTGCTCATCTTGGAAGACGATCCTTTGCCCAGAATATATTTGGTTTGATTTGGAGCCTCTGCCCCATTCCTCCGAGCCATCCATCCAGCCCTTTCTTCTTGGGGTCCCTGCTCGTTCCCCAGGCCTCTTCACAGTCCCCTGCACCCCCTCCTCCCGCTCAGGCCTCAGCTTTCTCTTGACAGATGGGAGGGCAGTGAGCTCTCCCTCTTTAAAACAACATTTAATCGCCGTTTTCTGTTCTTGGACATCAAAGCTGGGGCTTAGGCGCTGCGCCGGGTCGCAGTGCGCGGTCTCTGAGGGAGAGGAGGTGAGTGAATAGGGGCCGGGCTGAATGGGCTTTGTGTGACCGCTGGGGTCTGCCTGCTTTACATGCTCTTTGACCCAGATATGATCTCATGGAGAGAAAGGGGCCCTGGCCAGGCCAGCCTGAGAACGCTCCCTGGCCTGACTCAATCCCCCAG